>NC_058122.1:2987500-3311875 GCF_914725855.1 Thunnus albacares | reverse complement strand
CATCTCTGAAGATGAATAATAATCTTGTTAAAATGTCATAACTCAAGCCAAATGCTATCAGGTTGAGGAAAACCAATTTCAAGCAAAAGAATTCTTACTAATTATTCTTCAGGCTCAATTTGTGTAACCTGTCGCAGAGAGGCTGTGAAGCTCTGGCCAAGGTTCTCATTTTCAAGTCCTCCAGTCTGAGAGAGCTGGATCTGAGTAACAATGACCTGCAAGATTCAGGAGTTAAGCTGCTCTCTGCTGGGTTGCAAAGTCCACACTGTAGACTGGAAACACTTGGGTCAGTATTCCTGAACCTTTGCTTCTACATAGCAATAATCTTATCAGAATTCCAGCATGCCAGCATGAAAGTGATGAAGTCCATGGACTTTTTTTCATGTGCTCTCTGCAGGTTATCAGGCTGTCTGGTCAAAGAGGAAGGCTGTGCTTCTCTGGCCTCAGCTTTGAGCTCCAACCCCTCCCATCTGAGAGAGCTGGACCTGAGCTACAATCATCCAGGAAACCTGGGGGTGAGCCTGCTCTCTGCTGGTCAGGAGAATCCGCAGTCGAGACTGGATACTCTCAGGTATAAACAGTTCTTTCGCTGATTCCCTCTACAGAGCTTCCTGGTAACACAATAAGTTGCTCAGTTTTGGAGATCCTCAGTTCATGGTCAACAGTGGTTGATTTCTAGTGGAAGCTAATGTTAGCTGTGATTGTGTTAGTCTCATTTATTGTTAACATTCATTGCTTTACTCTTCTCAGAGTTGAAGCACTTCCTGTGTGCTTCAAAGAATGATTGTGCTTGAAATGAACTAGTTTGTACATAGTATCATTTGACCATGCCTAAAGGATAAAGTTTTGCCTACCTGTTCTGAATGGCCACATGAGGTGGGGCAAAAAGCTTGCTATCATGTATAATGTATGATTTTACATAGCATGCCAGCATTCTGGATTCAGAGGTGCGACGTGTAACACAACAGCTTCAGCTCCTTTTCCCACCAAGTCAGCTGTACCTTTTATACACACAGTCGATGTGGCTCTGTGACTACCCAGCTTACTGGCGGAGCAACTCTGCCCCCCCATTCTGTGTCCATAACCTTTATACAGAACAGTGAGGCGGAATAAAGGTACAGCATTCCTGCCTTGAACAGGCTGTAAAAAAGGGGCTCTTGTCTGAAGTTGCAATTTGAGAATTATATTCAGAACCATCTTTTCCCTGGCTTTGAACCAATAGCAAATACATGAGCAAGCTTGTGTTTAAAGGAGAGCTGGTTCGAGTTGCTGTTTTTTTGCAGTGTAGGCACTGTAATTAATGTTATAAATTGTAATGTTAGTTCTAGCAACGCAGGTTGAGCAGCAGCAGGGTAAAGACCATCAGACCATCTGGATTGACCCTACAAGGCTTGGATTTGTACCCAACCACACCAGATTGAGATGAAGAGGGCTGAAACACGAGCAAAAATGTGGGATCTCCTAGTTTACTTAGGTGCCAACACCAACCAAAACAACCAACAGAACACCATTTGGAAAAATTGCTATTTCAGAATTGTTGACAGCTACCACACTCTTCCACTCATGCTAATGAACAACTGAAGGCTGAGTAGTTTGGAACTAACTGTCTATTGAGTAGAATGTTCAGAATCAATCATAATATTCCCTTTTTTTTGCTTCAGTGTTGATCATGCTGGAGAATTCAGGATCTTGCCTGGGCCAAGGAAATGTGAGTACTTCTCCCCCCTCACCTATTCTACTATCCTCACTCTACCCTTCCCATCCTCTACCCATTTGTTCCATCTGTTGTGTGGCCTTTCTATGCACAGTCCTGATGTCCTCACTACTGGTTGCATATAATGTATCATCAGCCATCTATAACTTTGAGATTTACATTTGTTTTATGTTGATCCTAGAACATTTAAGGCCTTTGGCTTACATCTTGTTGATTAAGAATCTTAATATCTTAAGAATATTCAGATACATGCTCACAATATAATGCTAACAAGCTGATGTTTAGAAGGTATAACATTTCAGGGTATAACCATTTCCCCCATCTTAACATTTGCTAATAAGCACTGACTACAAAGGGCTGATGGGAACCTCATTAGTGTTGCAGTTATTTAAACCAAATATTGTTTCAGTTCATCCTGAGGGGCATTCTATCCAATTTCACTCAAAACCACAAATGTCAGCATGGTGGAAAAAAGTCAAAAGTTACCAAAGCCATCAAGATACATCATCTGGAAACCATGAATGCCTGTTTAAAATGTTGTGCCACTTGGTAGCAAATTTCATGGCAACCAATCCAATACTACTGAGACTGCTTTGTGTGGGGTAGGAACTCATTCCCAAATTGATAGGAACAATCTAGCTTTTTGTAGCACGGATCTATTGCCTCATACTTAGAAGATGACTCCTCAAACTCATTAGCACACGTTATATCCTGTTAAAGCCAGGAGAGCAAAACAAAGATACAAGCCTGAGGATTTTTCAAAACCTTAGCTGCACTTTATTTGTTACCTAATCTATTTTCAGATTTTCAGGATTAGAATTTCAGTGATGACCACACCACCAGGCCTGTGTTCAAACCAAAGAATAATTCCATTTTTATATATGGGTATGAAACATGGGTATGAGCAATTTCGCCACTGAGCACTGGTTGAGATTGTAGTTTGATGTAGAGTTCAGCGGCCGAAGGCATGCAGCATAGGCCTCTCACCTCTGTACCCCTCCAGCATCCATATTAGGTATACAGTGTAGTGCCTTTTATATATAGTGCCCCCATTTTATGATGATGCAAGCAATACATAATGATTTAGTGAATTATTTGGGCAACTTTTGGACAGATTGCCATGAAATGTGATACATATATCCATGGAGTCCAGGGGTGAATCTCATTGGCTTTGGTCATTAATGAGTTAATGACTTCTCATCTACCACCACCAACAGGTCAAATATTTCACTCATCCAGTCAAATATCTCAGCATCTACGTAGCAGATGGACTGGCACAAATGATGCCTATGGTAAACATCATACCAGCTATATATCAGTGTGAGAATGTTAGAATGCTGACGTTAGCATTTATCAGTGTGCTTCAGCGCACAGAGCCACTAGCATGGCTGCAAGTTTTTGGCTTGTTAAGAAATGGCAGCCACCACATATGCCTGCCAGCCATAGACACTGCTGTCCCTGATTTCCATGCAGCTTTTAAGAAGTATGTTGGCTTTGACAGCCTGAAAAAGAGCTTTCAGCATCTTACAGTGAATCTTATCCATCCCTTACCTCTTGGCACAAATTAGTTTTTAACTCTATTGTCACCTCGGGCGGGGAGAAAATCAAATGTTCAAAATCCAAGGAAAACGTGATCCTGAAAATAATCCTCCTTAGCCCCAATAAAATCTCTTGTCATTTCAAATGGAACAACTAAAATAATTAGTCTCTAATTTCCAGTTTAAGGTCCACTTAAACTTGAGACAGTGTCTTTTTCCTCCTGCCAGATGCCTGTGAACTCACACTGGACCCAAACACAGCACACAAGATGTTCCTCCTGTCTCAAGACAACAAACAGATGACAGTAGCAACAAAGGAGCAGCCATATCCTGATCACCCAGAGAGGTTTGAAAATAGACGTCAGGTTCTATGTACAAATGGCCTGACGGGGCGCTGTTACTGGGAGGTGGAGTGGAGAGGACCAGCTTTTGTTGGAGTGACATATAGAGGGATCTGCAGGAAAGGACGGGAGGATGGCTCTCTGCTTGGTTGGAATGACAAGTCCTGGTGTTTAGCCTGCAACAAGAGCACTGCTTGGCACAACGGGAAGGGCACAGTCGCATCTACAACTTCCTTCCATGGTCCCAACAGAGTAGCAGTGTATCTGGACTGGCCTGCTGGCACTCTGTCCTTCTACAGAGTCTCCTCTGACACACTGATCCACCTCCACACCTTCCAATCCACTTTCACTGAACCACTCTACCCTGCATTCAGGGTTTGGGGGACTTCTTCCTTTGCATTATTGTGCACTCATTAGTGACTAGAAACTGGTGCAGACAGGAAAACTAGTTGTAAAAATTGAAAAATGACTAAATGAAATGAGTAAAACTTCATTATAGCTACTTGAGATAGTGAATTTTTAGATCGTCTTTTGGTTTCAGTCATTGACAGTGTCTCCCCTTAAGCCTCCATAACATGTTGAGTGCCTCTGGGTTCTCTCAATCACACCATACGCAGACCAAGGATGTGCAGAGAGCCCAGTATTTGTATTTGTATCTATTTTTGTTGTGGCAGGAAAATTATTTATATTTGTATTTGTATTCAAATAAAATGGAAATAGGTGTAAAAATCCATTTTTTGTTTTTATTACACTTTTAATTTTAGGATATTAAAGTGCTGAAATAAGTGTTCGTGAATAAATTATCTTATGAAGGAGGTCCCCACAGCCGATCTCGAACTCAAGTCTCCCAGATCATAGATGACTGCGCTGAGTACTGAGCTAATACCAAATGCACTGCAAATGTACAGACAGACCTCTACTTATTTATACACCCATAACTCAGAGACAGCACAGCATATAACGTGTAGAGAAGAACTTCAAAGGTGATTAATGCTTTGCACCTTTCATTTATTGCCTATTTTTTTACAACCTAACTTTGTGGAAAGGAGAATGGGAACAACAGGTTATGGAGAGTCCCTTGAAAGCACCTTGCTTGTGTCAGTGGTTCAGCTTTATCTCTGGGGAACACCCCCAACTCTGGGGGTGATGTCCAAATAAGGAAATGTGTGTCATGTCGCAGGTGGATGTGACTCCCCTCGTTGAGACATGCTGATAGATGTAACAGCGGAGCAGAGGGGAGAGACTGAGATAATGGTGTAACCAACCTAAAAACTGGTATTTGACATGTTTTTTTTCTTCCCGAAAACAAATAATTTAAAAAATATTTGTATGAAATAAATGTTTGTGAAAAAACAACTATTTGTGCTTTGCTGAATAACATATTTGTATTCGGGCACACCCCCAATGCACACAGTGTTGCATTTCATTGTTACAAGGACAGTATTCTCCTCATAAAACCCAGTAACCTCTCTCATCTGTCCTGTCTGGTTGGGCCTAGATGTCAAGAAAATGTGAGAGACTTTCATAAATTTCCTTTAATCCAGTTCTGAGGGGGTTCTTATTGGCCCAGAAAACTTGCATGCACAGATCAAGCCATATCTTGTTGCCATTGCTAACAACATCAAGCCTAAGAGGTACTAAACCAATCAGGCCTCAATTTTGAGATGTAATTACCTTGAAGCTCCTCTTGGAAGAAGTTAGGATCATCATATCGTGCGAGGTTGCGATTGTAATGGTGCACTTGGTCCAGTCGTGCCAGCACTTGCTGATAGCGTACGGCATCCCTTGCCCGGCGCTCTGCTAGCTGCGCAAGGTAGTACTCCTCTTGCATGCGTGTGTGATGTTGAAGGTCACGCTCCCAGCGCTCCTCTGCCCTCTTTTTAGCAATGCGCGTAGCATTGCTTGCCAGGCGCTCCGCTCGTATCTCTGGTGGTTCCTCTGCTCTCCTTTTAGCATTGCGTGCAGCATTGCTTGCCAGGCGTGCAGCTCGTGCTTCGTCTGACTCAGCTGCACGTGCACGGCGCTTTGCCTCCCGCATCCGCTTCCGCTTGGCACGACTATCTTTAGGCATATTAGCATCAGTAAAGGTTGTCTGCAACAAAAATTAGATGTCACAGTCAGTGGTTAAACTCTGACTCTGAAAGCACACTAGGCTTGGGTGGTATCACAGCATATTTATCTTTTTTTTTTTTTTAAACACAAATACCGTCATATACCATATACTCCAGTGAAATGTCAGGAAGGTATTAAAAAATAGATACCACCCAAGCCTTATGCACACTACTGTCCATGTTCCACAGTGGAAGATGAAACTGATGGTTATAATCACACTTCAAATTGCTTACATACGGTCAGTTGAAAATTTTATGTGTTAACACTTACCAGACAGCCATACTAATTATTCAGAATTTCAACTTCATACAGAGCCCTCTAGAATCAGCAAAGGTGGTCTGCAACAAAGATTAGATGTGTAAATTTAAGTGCATTGAGCTGATAAAACCTGTAACTCTTCACTTTAAGTAAAATAACAAATGCAGGACTTTTACATTTACTTACTTTTACAGCGTTAATAGTTTGATTATTAATAGTTATATTTTACTTAGAAAAAGGTTGACAAAACCAACATTCCCAGGCAGAGAAAGTGGGCCTTCGTTATAAACAGATGATAAACAGTGCAGATTATGCTTCAAAACACTGGGGAAATACACTTTTTCAGTTGCGTCGACTCATCATGCAGGCTGACGTGTTTGAATTAGGCTAACTGGTGAAATCCACTGCAAGGCTGGGATCCTCCCAGTGACACTGGCAAGTAATGGCACCTCAGTGGCAGTTAGTTGCACCTCACTGGCAGCCCTTGACAGTCTGTCGGCAGTTGAAAGACTTGCTGTAAATTAGGATGGGGACAAATTTTATGCCTTTATTACATGGACCACGTAGATATGACAAGAAAACAGAGGGAGATGCAACAAGACTCCATTGATGGATTCGAACTGCTGACATTTGGGCAGCAAGTGTCTTAACCAGTAGGCTACCGGAAAACACAGTACTCTTTCATGTAATGCTTTAATATTCATTTTATACCACTTCACCATGTCAATGTCAGTTGTCACGCTACTGCTGTCACAGTCAAATAAAATTGTGAGAACAACGTGAAGTCAACTTTTTTTCTGTATTTTTTTTTATGTATAAAGTAACCTACATGTTACTAACCTTATGTTTGCTCAATTATGCTTAAACCTTTGTTTATGCAATTAAGTGTACATAACAATTTCACTCTTACAATAATAAAACGATAAATAATAATAATAAAAGGATTAGTAAAGAGTGTATTTTTGTACCTTTTTATTTCAAAGCAGGCAAATCATAACCTCCTGGGCAGAAGAAATAGCATAAATAAGTACAATACTTATTGTCATTGTTGGGAATTGTTGGGTCTCTGTAAATTAAAGAGTACGGTCTTGACCTGCTCTATGTGAAAAGTGCCTTGAGATGACTTCTGTTGTGATATGGCGCTATATAAAAAAAAATTGATTGATTGATTGATTGATTGAATACAAAAAAGTAAAACAGGGGACGGGAGGAGCCAAGATGGTGCCAGTGTGAGACGCTTTCTGCACTGGCAAATCTTTTTTCGTTCAAAGCTTGAATTTGTTTGCCCAAGAACAAGAACTATGTAAGTAGTTTTTCTTTTCGTTAAGAACAATGCGTTGAGGTTGGTTTCTGAATCTTTGACCCATCTTGACCTTTTTTTTCCTCGATTTTTTTCTATCAGACTTTGCCTACAACAAGCTAACACTGTTAACCATTGGCTAACCATTGTCTGCTTGCTAGCTTGGTATCCCAACCTTCAGAAAATAACTCACCCCGCTGACATGTCGATTAACATTACTGGGGAGAAAATGTAAGTGGAAGGGGCAATGGAAAATCTCCATTGGGTTTGTGACTATGCCAAACAGCATACTGGGGCTATTGAAGAAGTCTAAAACTCTCATAGCAATATCCCACTGAAAAAGGCACAACGCCATGAGGATCCCTCCAATGCTGCTTGCTGAAATTAATGAGATTTCTGAGTCGCAGCGCTGATTTATGGAGAAACTGGAATCCATAGAGGAGACCGTTTTCCAAAACTTGAAGAATATCCAAACTGTTTCTGTGCAAGCTGCAGAGAAGAAGGTAGGGGGTTGTCATAAGGAGTGGATCCTTTGGAGCTGCAAATTAATACTTTGTCTACTGAAAATAAGAAGTTAATGGAAAAAATGAATGACATGGATGCGTATTCCAGGCCCTGGAACTTGAAGATCTCCAGGGTTCCCAAGTGTGAGGGTGAAAATGTTAAAATGACTGTAACTGATCTTTTCTCCCATGTTTCTCCTGGGCTGATGTTAAAAACTCTGAGATTCTCAAGCAGAAAAAAATAAAGATGTTGGAGGACTTAACTCAGCAGGTGAAGGATGAGCCAAGCTGTGGCCACTGGTGGTGGAAACAAAACAAAAGAGCAGTGGTCTATTTGCTATCATTGCTGGTAAGAAGGTCTCTGTAGAGGACTTGACATGAAGTGACTGTATGATTAAGCAGAAGCAGTTGTTTGGGGAAAGTTAACTTTAAAGCATGTAGGCTGTCTAATAAGCTACATATTTTCTTTCTTTTTCTGAAAACGAAAGATGGCATGAGGATAATTTTTGGTCTTTACTTTTTATGGAGGGATAGCTTTAAATCTTAACTTTGTTCATACATTCCTGGGAGTATTTGCATTATCATTTACTGATAAAAAATATCTATGTAAAGTATCGATCTATGGAGATATATTTTCTTTTTACCTTCTTCTAATGTGATTCAGTTTTCTCTAATTCTCTCTGGTCAGTTTCTTTACTGATTGCTTAATGTAAAAGTTGAGCTTTTGAATTGAAGTTTTGCGCATTTCTCTCAACCTTTTTCACAACAAAACCTACTGTTTGAGTAGCACTGTTTGTCTTGTCTTGTCTTGTTTTTCTCTTAATGTACAGGGAGTATGAGATCTAAATAAAAGAAAAGCTTTATTTTTATTTTGTAGTGATCAAAATAAGGATAAGGATGTCATGAAATGCATTCTTCTTCAAAAGATTAAGCATTTTGGTGTAATCAGTGGGGAGGAAAAACTATGTTTTCTCATGGTTCTATATTTTCAAGGGGTGTTTTAATTTTGTTTCACCTTTTTTTAATTTAATGGGAGGTTTTGTATACAGATGTTTCATATGCTGGCAGGTGGATTTTAGTGGCAATTAAATATGGTGAATGTATGGTTTTAATGCAAGAAACTCTAAGGTTACACTCCTTCAATTTTTGTCTTATAAAATTTTGCAATAAAGAAACAGATGTCCTTCAGCATCCATCATTACTGGCAGTGATTTTAATGAGGCTCCAGATAATTTTAACCCTGTTATATATGATTTTTGTGGTAGGCTATCCTTAATAGATACTCTAATAATTTTACACCCTCATGATCCACCTCTTTACGTGGTACGAAGCAGATTTAACAAAAAATCCTTTTTAGAATTGTGGCTTATTTCTGATAATTTGACCTCTTTTATTCAAACATGTAATATTACTGCTACTCCTTTGACAGACCTTGCTAGAATAGATATTTCTTTCTCAAATTCAAATTCTACTCTTTGCAACAAACCTGGATATTGGAAATTAAATTCTTCCTTTCTACCACAATCAGCTTATTGCTCAGGTATTAGGCAAATTATTATTAAATTCCAGCCAATGTCTGAAGTTACAACAATGTTAAAATGGGAGTTATTTAAATATGAATGTCAAATTCTCTCAATATGATTTGGGAAGCAGTATTTGAAACGATCAAAACAAGGCTTATGTTGACGATATAAAAGATTTGAATGATATATTAAATATACCAACAAGTAATGAAGAAAAAGAAAGAAGACACTCATTAAGGGAAAATTTAGATCCTTTTTTCCATACAAAAGCAAAAGGAGCTTTCATAAGTTAGAACATGGGGAAAGACATTCTTCTTTCTTTTTTAATCTGGAGAAAAAAATGTGGTGAGGCAAAGAACATTTCTGCATTATATATTGATAACAGTCTTTCTAAGAATGAAAAGGCCATTTCCTCGTTTATCTATAACTTTTTTCACAAGTTATACACTTCCTCCTTTGACCCTCATGCTTATCATGTTTTTTTTTTTTAAAGTAAAGTCATTTATCCCAAAAATCTCCAGAGAAAATTGTGAAATCTGTTAAAGTCCAACTACACTAGAAGAACTACAATCTATTATTACAAAAATGCCACAGAATAAAAGTCCCAGTCCAGATGGATTACCTTACAAATTTTATATAACCTCTTGGGAGGATTTAAAACACATTATTGGAAGTCCGTTGATTGTGCCAAAAATAATAAGTTAGCAAGTATAACCTTGCTTAACTTGGACTACAATTTACTTGCTACACTGCATGGTAAAAGATTAAAATTACGTTTAGAGGAAATTATTTCTACAACACACTCAGGTTTTATGAAAGGTCGGCACATTTCAAATAATAGGCTATCTGTCTTGTCTTGGACATTGTAGATTACCCAGAATTAATTGGTAACTTTTTGGACTTTTACAAAGCTTTTGATACCGTTGAACACTATTTTATTTTTGAGGCTTTACAATAATTTGGGTTTGAAGGGAACTTCAGGAATATCATAAGTACAATCTATACTAACATTAATAGTTGTGTATCATTAGCACACGGCACTTCTCCTCATTTTGATGTCAAACATGGGATTAGACAAGAGTGCCCTATCTCGCTGTTTTTGTTTTTAATTGTTGCTGAATTTCTTAATTTGTTTACTGTCAATTGCATGAACATAGAGGGTATTAACATAGGTAACGATACTCTAACCATTAGCTAGCTGGCTGATGATACCTGTTTGTTCCTTCAAAATGAGCTTCAAGTACCCATTTTTACAGGTGCCTTAAAAATGTTTTCAATTGCATCTGGCCTCACTATTAACAAAGATCAGCCTAAAATAATGACTATACACGATTCTGATATCCTTTCAGTAAATGGTATAAAGGTAAAAAAAAGTTGTCAAATGCTTGGGAATCACTATAAACAAATCTCCAGATGAAAGAATCTCTCAGAATTTTTCACCAAAAGTTTAAAGGTCAAAATTCATTTTTAACTGTAGATTACAAAGAGACCTCTCCGTTGTGGGTCGTGTTTTACTTTCTAAGGCGGAAGGTTTATCTAGATTGGTGTATCAAGTTTTGACTTTATATGTTTATCGGAATACATGTGCAGCTAATTACTCACTCTTATTCAAATTTATTTGGAAACATAAGACAGAATATGTAAGGAGGAAAACCCTTATTAGACAATATTCAGAAAACGGTTTTAATGTTTTATATTTTCAAACTATTAACAGTATATTTAAGATTAATTTGCTAAAATACTGTTTAGTCCATAATAATTCCCCTTAGTTTTTTATTCCCAATCATGTGTTTGATCAATGTGGTGGACTAAGGTTCTTGCTCTCCTGTAATATTATTTCAGGTAGGTACCTGTTAAACATGCCAACTTCCATAGACTTCCTTGCCACTTGACACATGGTATGGTCTTCTTTTTGAATGTAGAGTCTAACAACAATGAGGTTGATAATTTGATGAAATTGCTGTCTTTTGGGCAAACATTATATTCATAACATTGCTTTTGTTGTTAATAAAGTTATTAAAAAAACAAAACAAAAAAAACCCAAAATAGAACATAGTTTCGAAACAACCATCCTAAAACAGACGTGCTGCTGACCTGTCGTGAAAACAAACCAGGAAATTTGTCCCCTCAGTTGACAGCAAGTCTTTCAACTGCCGACAGACTGCCACAGGCTGCCAGCGCCACTAGGAGGATCCTGGCTTCTCTCGAAATCCACGTGCGTGAGGTTGTGGTTGCGATGGCGACAGGACGCTAGAGGAGAGGACTGACAAAGTGTGGGACTGTGTCGATGCCTGTTCAAAACACTGCAAACGTCAATAAGCCGTTCTTATTGTGAGTATCATATGTCGTGATTAATATGATTTCAAGCGGATTTGAGAACTATTTAATACAGCGTACAAGAGAAACATAACGTTACATGTATCTCATACACTCGGCTCGAACACAGTCGAGTGACTGTGTCGATGCCTGTTCAAAACACCGCAAATATCAATAAATAGTTTACAAATTGTTCTTATTGTCAGCCTTAATGTTTGTCTCATATACCGTTATTACTCTGATGTCAAGTCGATTTATGAAATGTTCAGCCTACAGATAAAGCATCAGGTTTCATGTTAAAGGCCAGAAACATATACAGTGTTTGTACACATCTATGTACTGTATCTCTCATCACAACGAATTTCTGTACTATCAAGCAAACTCAATCATCGATATTAGACATGAAAGTTGTAGGGACCGATAATTGTAAACGCACAGACGGAGAAAACGATCGTGTGGGCGTGGAATGGTCTATACAAGTTTGGTCAATTTGTCACAACTTTGTGGGTTTGTGAGGAGATAAGACAGCGATTAGACAGCGATAGTGAGAGATAGCGACTGATAGCTTGATAGAGTGATAATGCACGCTAGTTTGCCAATACGTGGAATAAACGTACGAACACCACAAGCACTGGTCTTAAGGATTTTAGAAGCATTACGGTTTTATTATCGTACAGCGTTTCTTCATGTTGTCACAACAAGATGGACACGCGGTTTGTCATCTCCTCTTGCATCAAAAGTCATCACATGTGAAAAGTTGTAACGATCAAAGCTCCAGCTGTCGAATCCCGCACGAGTGCTCCTTTTTTTAATCCACGAGTCCAGACTCCGATTTCCCCAATGAGGACCAAAGACGAAGTAATGGGATTGTTTATTTCCTGGTTAGTCCACAATGGGTCCTAACAAGCCACGCCCAGGACACATCTTTGTCAGGCACGCGGACGTCACCAGTTAATTTAAAGACCAGTCAAACTGTTACACCGGTGAGCACGTCGGGACAAATTTCCAAATAGGCGTTGTGTGCATAAACTGACTATATATTAGGAATGTATATAGTTACTTTGTCGCCTGAAAAAGTATTAAAACTTAATAAAATTAGCGTTTGTATTGTGTTTGAGTTTAATGAAACAAAATTGCAAGTGAGGAGCAGAGCTAATGCTAATAGAGCCAGCCACAGCAAAATAATCAAACGAATCACCGCGGTAAGGAAATAGAGAACGGATTTAATTAGCGGAGGTATTTTGCCCGCGATAAGTAAATTAGTATGGTAAACTTACCATACGCTGGGGTGCTGTTCCTGTATCCGGTCGTGGTCATTGACTTCAGTGAAGTGAAGAAGAGTTTGGTTGTAATTTGATTGTATCCACCTGCATCCAGCAGGAAAAGTGAACCACAGTCAACTGAAACGCTGCACCTTAAGGGCTGCTGCATACGTAAATGAAAACACCGTAGAGTCAGTCCGCAGAGGTCCCCAGCCGTACACCCGCCAAGTGTGGAGTCGATTGGATGAACGGTTCAAGAGATACGCGAAGGACATTCATACATAGCCTACATACATACAAAGTCCTTCCTTGAGTAGAGAGATGTTAAGAATCGATCATGATATTCTATTTTTTGCTTCAGTGTTGATCATGCTAGAGAATTCAGGATCTTGCCTGGGCCAAGGAAATATGAGTATTTCTCTCCCCTCACCCATTCTACTATTCTCACTTTACCCCTCCTATCCCCTACCCATTTGTGTCATCTGTCTATACGTGGTCCTGTGTCACTCCTGATGTCCTCACTACTGGTTGCATATAATGTAGTGTCAGCAATCTAGAACTAGAATCTAGATTAATATTTGTTTTATGTTGATCCTAGAACATATTTTTTAAGGCCTTTGGCTTTCAAAACATCTTGTTGTGAAGAGTCTTATTCAGAGACATGCTCACAATAATACTGCTAACATGCTGATGTTTATAAGGTATAATGTCTCAGGGCATAACCATTTCCCCCATCTTAACATTTGCTTATTAGCACTAAATACAAAGGGCTAATAGGATTTCCATTAGCACTGCAGTAACATAAGCAAAATATTGTTTCAGTTCATCCCAAGGGACATTCCATCCAATAGTTGTTGGGTTGATTCACTCAAACCACAAATGTCATATCGTCATAGTGGAAAAAAGTCAAAAGTTACTAAAGCCATCAAGATACATCATCTGGAAATCATGAATGCCTGTTTAAAATTTTGTGCCAATTGGTAGCACATTTCATGGCAACCAATCCAATACTTCTGAGACTGCTTTACTTGGGGTAGGAACTCTTCCCAAATTGGTAGGAACAATCTTTTTGTGGCACGGATCTATTGCCTCATACTTAGACAAGCTGACTTCTCACACTCATTAGCATACGTTATAGCCTGATAAAGCCAGGAGAGCAAAACAGAGATGCAAGCCTGAGGACTTTTCAGAGCCTTTGCTGCACTTAGAAATTCTAACCCTAAAAATAGATTAGGTAACAAACAGTGACAACCACACCACCAGGCCTGTGTCCAAACCATACAATAATTCCATTTTTATAGATGGGTACTTTGTGGCCTGTGCACACAATAAATTTCCAAATACAAAAATACAAATGCCTCTTACTCAGTATAGCTTTAGTATAATTAATCAGAAAAGAACTCAGTACTTGCACAAAAGTTAAAGGGCTATTGATTCCGCACTGGGTGCAACATGCAAATACATAAATCATGGATAGTATGGTCACTCAGCCTGTCCTGTACCATTGCACTCCTCGGGTAGTTTTTAAGTTTTAGCATGGAAAATGAGTGCTTGGCAGTCACAACAGTGACAGGATTGTCATAAAGATAGGCAGTGCAGCTCTCACTGTAGGTTGATGACAGCGCAGCACAAACCAAAAAATAATGAATTTTTTTCAATTTGGAAATGGTGTACTCAAAACCCTGTGTGTTTATAAAGCTGCAGCACTTAAGATGAATGGACTGGGTGCTTATCTGTTCAGCTTTACATTTGTGATTGCAACTGTAGTCTGCTATGTGGGTGGGTGTGTTTGATTTGGGTCAGATAGCATACATGGTGCATTAAATTAGTGAAAATTAAATTAAGGTACTGTATATGCAACCATTGTTAATGCTGAGGTATAATAACAATCCAATCCGGGTGTGGCTGCACACTTTGCACCCTGGGCAGAGTGAGACCCACTGAGCACCTGCATGCAGCATTGGCCTCTAATCTCTGTATTCCTGCAGCATCCATATTAGGTATACAGTGTAGTGCCTTTTATATGTAGTGCCTCAATTTTATGATGATGCAGGCAATACATAATGATTTAGTGAATTAATTGGGCCACTTTTGGACAGATATTCATGAAATGTGATACAGATAACCATGGAGTCCAAAGGGTGAATCTCATTGACTTTGGTCATTGATGAGTTAATGACTTCTCATCTACCACCACCAACAGGTCAAATATTTCACTCATTCAGTCAAATATCTCAGCATCTACGTAGCAGATGGACTGGCACAAATGATTCCCAGGCAATGAATTGTAATACATTTAGTGATTACCTGATAACGTTTTAGCGAGTGCCACCAGAAATTCTTGCAAAACTAATGACACTTCCATCAGCCTCAGGCGTATTTTGTTTTCAGCTCTAATATGCAAATGTTAGCACGCAAACACATTTAACTGGTGAACATGGTAAACATACCTGCTATATATCAGCACGTTATTACTGTCATTGTGAGAATGTTAGCAGCTGACGTTAGCATTTATCAGTGTGCCTCAGTGCACAGAGCCACTAGCATGACTGCAAGTTTTTGGCTTGTTAATAAATGACAGCCACCACCTATGCCTGCCAGCCATAGACACTGCTGTCCCTTATTTCCATGCAGCTTTAAAGAAGCATGTTGATTTTGACAGCCTGAAAAAGAGCTTTCAGCATCTTACGGTGAATCTTATCCATCCCTTACCTCATGGCACAGATATATTTTTTATCTCTGTTTGTGACCTCCAGCAGGGAGAAAAGAAATCAAATGTTCAGAATCAAAGGGAAATGTGATCCTGAAAATAATCTTCCTTAGCCTCAATAAAATCTCTTGTCATTTGAAATAACTAGTCTCTAATTTCCAGTTTAAGATTCCATTTAAACTTGAGTCTTTTTTTCTCCTGCCAGATGCCTGTGAACTCACACTAGACCCAAACACAGCACACAAGATGTTCCTCCTGTCTCATGACAACAAACAGATGACAGTAGCAACAAAGGAGCAGCCATATCCTGATCACCCAGAGAGGTTTGAAAATATACGTCAGGTTCTATGTACAAATGGCCTGACGGGGTTCTGTTACTGGGAGGTGGAGTGGAAAGGACCAGCCTTTGTTGGATTGACATATAGAGGGATCTGCAGGCAAGGACGGGAGGATGGCTCTCTGCTTGGTTGGAATGACAAGTCCTGGTCTTTAGCCTGCAACAAGAACACTGCTTGTCACAACAGGAAGGGCACAATCACGTCTACAAAAATGACTAAATGAAATTAATAAAACTTCATTAGTGAATTTTTAGAATATTTTTTGGTTTCAGTCATTGACAGTGTGACAGTGTCTTCTCTTAAGCCTCCATAATGTTGAGCAGCTCTGGGTACAATTCTAGGACCAATGTTAACTTCCTTGTCTATAATTTTCTTTCAGTCACATCATACACAGACACAGTGTTGCATTTAATTGTTATGTGGACAATATTCTCCCCATAAAGCCCAATAACCTCTCTCATCTGTCCTGTCTGGTTAGATGTCAAGAAGATGTGAAAGACTTTTATATCCGCAAATTTCCTTTTAATCCAGTTATGAGGGAGTTCTTATTGGACTGCATGCACAGCTCAAACCATATCTTGGTGCCATGGCTAATAACATTAAGCCTGAGTGGTGTTAAACCAATCCAGCCTCAATCTTGACAATAATATCAGCAAGCTCATCCAGTCCTGTTGTTACCGTCTAAAACTATACTCAGAATCTGACTAGTTTTGAATGTAAAGATGCAGAAGTTGTTACACAATCATTTTTTTTCCTCAAGACTGAACTACAGCAGTGGTCTTTCAGCAGGTGTAAACCAGAAGTCACTTGACAGACTCCTACTAGTACAAAATGCGGCCTCTAGGCTTTTAACTAAAGCCAAGAAATGTACGTTATGCCACTTCTAGAATCTATGCGTATACTGGTTACCCATTTGTTTTAGAATTGATTTTAAGAAGAATTGAGTTCCTCCAACAAGAACCTGCTGGCTGTTCATTTAAGACTAGAGGGGACCTGGTCTTTGCCATGAGGACACTCCGGCTCCAGAATGACCTGCCTGAGGAGTTTAGGCTGCTAAATCATAATCTCCCTTTAAATGACCTCTTAAAAGTTTTTAAAAAAAAATGTTTTACCGTGACCAGTAACTACTCTTACCACTATCACCTCTACTAGCAAGAGTATCATCACTCAGCAGCCACTTCTACTGCTGTCCAGTGAGGCTTTGCTTTGATAGGACACTGATGAATTGTACTGGGTGAGTATGTTTGTGTTAATGCTGAACACTACAGTAAATAACATGTCTTCAAGGCATACTGATGTGCAGAAGTGAATGTGTGTGGGAAGCTCTGCACTGAGGAAATAAAGTCGGTGAGAATACTGAACACTAAATAGCTGCATATCAGACTGGTGGTACATAACAGCATAAGCAGGGGATTTCAACAACACCATAAAAGAACCTGAATCAAGCGTTAACACTGTGATATAATGCCTCTTTAATGGTATTGTAATACCATCAATTTGATTTGCTTTAGGAAATACAATATGATAACTGAAAAATAAGATGTATATTTGATTCCACACAAAGTTATTTTGACTAGCCAATAAATATATTTTATGGCCTTTATACTTAGTATTTTATTATGGTGCACATTTCAGATTTTTACCTTATGTCTGTTTTAATAGTTTCTGCCTCGTTGATTTTATTCCTGTGTCTTTGTTTTTATTGTTTGTTTTGTAAAGTTGGTTTAAATGCTATAAAAATAAACTACCATTCTGATTATTATCATTCTGTAATCTTTTAATCACATTGCCATAAAAAAACGAGTCACCTGTCTGATCTTTTCCATGAGTCATTTCAGTACCACTAGTGGTAATAATCCTAATATCAATTGTAATGATGACAATAGATGTCAACTAAGGAATTCCAAAAAAGAGTAAGTGCAGAATTGCGGATGCTGTCTTTAGCTACAGACAAGTTATACAATCCTGCCATCTAGTGGCTAAACAGAAAAGGTGCATATTTTAAATCAAAGAATACACAAACCTAACAAACATAAGTACAAAACTTCAAAGACAAACTCTTAAATTGGTGCTAAATCCTGATTTATGAGTAAAAAAAAGCTCTTAGCAAAGAGTGGGACTTAGATGTTTTTAATTGAGAATGAAAAAGTATCTTTTTGCAAAGTGTAAGTGTGTTTTCTCAGATTGGACAGCAGTTTTGTGAAATATGGACTACTGTTATGTCTACCCAGAATGCCCTCGCTCAAGCACTGAATGAGCAAATAGCAGGCCTCCAAAGGTGATATGTCAGGGCTGCATCACAGCTTCATGCACACCTTGTCATGACTGAGATTACCCATCATTCATTCTTCCAAACATATTTCAATATATTGAAGCATGCAAGGATTCTCCATGATGATATATCATGATAGTGGTGTTGGCAGTATTACATATGCTATTTTTATTCTTGAAAATCTCTTTCAAGAACAATTGGAAAAAGCTTAAGTCCTATAAAATATCTGTGTGAAATTTATTGGCATCCTCGATTGTTCCCGGTTTTCTAAAACTGAACACCCAGTGGTCAACCAACGATTGAAACATAAATCAAATTGAATCCATCATGTCATGATTTGGATAATTTCTCTTTTTAATGCAGTGTGAGTATTGTGGGAACTGGGAAGGATCTTGTATTTTTTTTAAATAAGTTTTTGTCATCACCAAAATATCTTTGTTTTGTTGGACAGTGTGTGTGTGTCCTTTGCCTCTGTTCATGTAACACTGCCATCTGCTGCTAACTTCTAAACTCAAGACCTCTTTTAAAAGCAATAATTTAGAAGCTGAAACCAAGTACTAACACTTAACATTATTTCATGCCATTACTTCATTCTTACATGTATATGTACAAGTATAAAACCACCAGTCTGCTGCTGCTGCAAAAAGGCAAAGTTTTACTTATGAAAGCCAAATATTTTTCTCTCAGGTGCTGTGGTGGGCAGATCTCATCAGCGGATCAGTTTGCCAGCATTCGGAATAAATATTATCTTATACAAAAAGAGATCTGCACCAGCATCATTTAATACAGTTTTACAAACTATTTACTGTAAAGATGGGCAGGTACGTATAAAGCCGATCAAAGTAAAATTAGGGTTTTAATGCATCAAACTACATTAATTTTGCTTTTATTCTAATGCATGGCACTTGACTCGATCTCAGCTCTGATCACTCCTAACTGACCAGCAGAGACAGAACCTACACACTCTCCATATTTTACAAATGTATATACAACATGAAATCATTCATTACATGATAGATTCAGCATGAATACAATAGTGTGATTCTTCCATATGTATATCAATTTTAAAATATGCAATAATTATTACATTATAACTAGACTTTGAAACACAAATAAAAGAATTCAAGTGAATTTGAAAAACTAACATAATATAGAAATGACAAAAGGATCCTAAATACATACATTTGCATTACAAACTAGAGGCGTGGGGTTTGAAAGAAGAGGGCAGCTGTGAGCGTCTAATTGAAAGATGCTATACATCCAGTGTCATTGTGAAAAAAGGTAGGATTGTTTTTGGATCTTGACACAGGTTATAAAACTCAGGATATCACTGCCTCTGCTGCTTTGATTTTGGCAACTCCTTTTAAAATCTGTCTCTTGTGAATCCCTTAACTTTATTGAAGTGCAACACAAATCCACAGGAGTGACCTTTTAAGTACGGTTTCTACCATATCAGTAATTAAACCAAAGAAAACATTTTGTGTGAAATTGTTATATGATAGTAAAACAATAGCAAAACATATCAATGCTATATTTCACCTGATGGTGTGTCCAGACCAAAAACATATTGGTTTGTATTAGTGGAACTATACCGATGTAACCCCAGGGATAGGTTGATTTTTATATTGATATTGGTCTCATTCTGTGCAGCAGAAACTCAGCCTTTTCTTTTTCTTCTTCTAGCAATTTGCTTGTACTGACAGGTAACGTTCACCTCATTTAATCCTGTGACTGCAGTGCTGATACTAACCACCAGATGGGGGTTGGGAGTCAGTTTAGCCTTTGACAATGGCATGCAGTCATGTAGCATCACACTTAATATTCACATGTAGAGTGAATACTATTATATACACTGTACTGTGACCAGCAACTAATCTTACCACCATCACCACTACTAGCAAGAATAACACCACTCAGCAGCCACTTCTACTGCTGTCCAGTGAGGCTTTCCTTTGTTAGGACACTGATGAATGGTACTGGGTGAGCATTTTTGTGTTTTGTGTCTTCAAGGCATACTGATGTGCAGAAGTGGATGTGTGTGAGAAGCTCTGCTCTGAGGAAATAAAGTCAGTGAGAATGCTGAGCACTAAATAACTGCCGCACATCACAAACTGAAGATTTCAACAATACTATAAATGAATCTGAATCAAATACTGTGGAAATACTGTCATTTTAATTTGGTTTAAAAAATACATTATTATAACTGTGAAAAATAAGAGGTATATTTGATTCCAGAGGAAGTTATTTCCATCATAATCCTCAGTGGCATTTGAATTGACCCTAACCTGACATAAAGGAGTGATATCCCACAGTCTGCAGGTGACAAGATAAATTGTGCATCTGCTCTGTCAGTGTAATCAGTCGCCAGATTACATAATAACTTTTTCAGACTATGTTTGACAAACAATGATGAAAAATCTGGCAACTATTCCAGCTTAAATAATGTCACTTTGTTTCTTTAATTACACCAATTATACTATTCAAACAAATATTTTAAGTATTTTATTTAAAAAAAACACAAGATTTAAAAAAAAGTATCTACAAATAATTGTAAAAATGTAAGAGTAATTCATAGTTTTATTTTTAGTAATATCATGCGGTATATTAAAAAAAAATTACAAGCCTGACTATAAAACTAGGCCTTCAGTTTTATCTTATTTTAACAAATTGAAAATAATAATAATAATAATAATAAGATATATATATATAACAAGTTTTATTTAATATATTTGGAATTTAGAATGCATTTATTTAATATACAACAAAATATAACATATAAATCTAAATTTAAAAAAACGATCAATATTTTTTATTTTTACAGAAAATGGATGAATAATAAAATATTTATATCTATGTCCATGACATTGTAAATGTAATGTATATGTCAAATGGGTTTAAATTTTATAAATATAAATATATGTTTATAATTTAAAAATACATATATTTGCATATACAAATATAATAAAATATATCTAGCTACAGTATGTTACATAAAGTGACAGCAAATTGGTGTAATGACATTTTATGACAGCAGAGGGTGCAGTGGTGCAGCGCTCCATCCTGTCCTCTGTTAAAAAACTCTCCATAGATTTGTCTTAACAAAAGACAATACACTTCAAATAGCTGCCATTATATCCTTTATTTAAGTCAAGGTAGCAATAACACAATGGAAATTACTCCATTACGAGTAAAAGTTCTCAAATAAAAATTTTACTTCAGTAAAATTACAGAGTTACTGTATCAGCAAAATGAAATTTAAGCATCAAAAGTAAAACTACTCATTATGCAGCATGTTCCCTTTCAGAATATTACATTATTATATATGACATTAGTGGATTTTAGTAACTGATGTATTAATGTGTAAGCAGCATTTTAAAGGTCAACATGGTCAATGGGTTTAACTAGAGACAAAGTACTACCATGAAGTGTGCTCATTTATGCTAAGAATTATAGGTGCAAACACTGTAAACAGCTTAAAATGTCTTCAAATGTTAACTGTTTGCATGTGGGATATTGAATGGGAGTTGCAGTTGACAGTGAAGTGTGTCAAGGGTTTGAAGTATTTGCTGAAGTGCAAGTGCAAGATATCATATACTGTAGGTTTGAATATGTATGTAAAACATGAAATGTAATGTAAATGTAATGAAAAGAGCATAAAACATGACCAAACCATTACAGAAAAACTGCGACAAAGCTGAATTAACATGTGAGAATCCTGTATGTGGTAAACACTTTACTGTTTCTATGTGAACATATGAATGAATATGAAAGGGCTGAAGAGGACTGGGTTTCAAGACTCTTTCCATTCACTTCCTTTAGAAATTAAGTGTACCAAAAAGTTGAATACACTCAGTAAAGTGTGAAAGATGCTGAAAATATTTTAAGTTTGTTTTTTTGAATAAGTTTCCAGCTTAAAGGACGGGTTCACAATATTTCAAGTCTGTCTTAAAACAACAGTTAGGAGCCCAATAAACATTTCAATAGGTCTTTCTTGCTGTAATCATTCCTCCTGTTCATACTGACCATTAAAAGATCCCTTCATAAAGGGCTTACAATGTAAGTGATGGGGGACAAAATCCACAATCCTCCTTCTGTGCAAAAATATATTTAAAAGTTTATCTGAAGCTAATATGAAGCTTCAGCGTCCAAATGAGACAAATCAGTAGATATCTTTCAACGTTCCAGTCTTTTTAGTGCCAAAGTTCCTCTTTTTGTTACTATACTTCCACCACAGCTCAACAGGGAAACACTGTCTGAGGAAACACAAAGAGGGAATTTGATGCTAAAAAGACTGTAAATGTGGCACTTGATATGACTAACTCAGACTGCTGAAGCCTCATAGAAACTTCACATCAACTTGCATTTTTGCACAAAATGACTGTGTGGACACACTGTGGATTTTGGCCCCCATCACTTACTTACTTAGTCAGTATGAACAGGAAGAATGATTACAGTGAGGAAAACCTCTTCCAGTGTTCATATGGGCACTTGACTGTTGTTTTAAGACAGACTTGAAAAATTGTGAACCTATCTTTTAAAGTATGAATGAGTAGAAAGGGTAAGAAAAAATGTCACATTGTTCCATGTTTGAGTCCATTCATTTAAAATGCAAAATAATGCTGATTTTTTTTTAAAGGAAGAATACCATTCCTAAAGAAGCTGCACATCTGAATCTGAATCATGAATACAGTTTTACATGAATGTATGTTAGTTGAAGGACAAAATAAATACATTATATTTCACAGTGAAATGTAGTGAAGTAATATAAAGTAGCATAAAATGAGAATATTCAAGGACCTCAAAGTAAATGAACACATACATACAGAATCACAATCATTCTCACTCAACTGAACATAAGTGACCTCTAACAGTGTGATCAATATTAATGATCAGTTTGACCATCAAAAAAACATCAAAACATCATCTTCACCATGAGCTCATCACAACACGTACGACGCTAACTGTGTGTGTGTGAGAGAGACATGCTATGAATATTGACATGTGTAATGGTGTGCATTATTTGTTTGAAGTAAATCTATATAAGTAGCAGACACACACACACACACACACACACACACACACACACACACACACACACACACACATTATTTCTTATGGAACACAGTGGAATTGTGGAATTCTTGACTTGAACCTTGACCCTGCAGCTGAAAGCAGTGAATTATGAGGGGTATGCTTTGAGAGGGGAACTGAAGAAAGCGTTTGTTTTGTCACTCCACTCTTCCTCGTCCCTTCCCCTCTTTCCTACTATCCATAAGAATAATGTAGTATATAACAGCAGTTTTAACTGAAGCTTACCTTTAGTTCACATTAGCATTACTAACATACAGCTAACACATTTTTGTTGAGACCTATGTGTTGACAGGTCCAAATGGATATATCACAGCTGCTGTTTTGACAAAGCTTTAACTAACAATTGTCTCCTAACTGACCTCATCAAGTTTGATATTTTAGGAAATACATGTTGCTTTCTTGCTAAGAGTGAGATGTCAGTTAGCCTAGCTTAGTAGACAGACTTCACACATAATCACATAACTGTCCTGTAAAGCCAAAATACACTTTGTTTTTTTACACAGTTTTAAAAAATGGGACATAATGTGAATTTGTGAGCTTGAGGAGGTGCTGGCAGATGGATTTTGTTTACTCTGAACAGAAACAGGTTAGCTGTTTCCCCCTGTTTCCAGTCTTTATTATAAGCTAAGCTAACTGGCTGCTGGCTCTAGCTTCATATTTACAGTACAAACATGAGCGTGGTATTTATTCATCTAACTCTCAGCACTAAGGCAAATAAGTGGATTTCCCTACATGTTGAATTCCTTCATGGGTATGGAAAGGACAGAGAGAAAGTTGTTCCTGTTCCTGTTCCATACCGTGTATGGTAATCAGACGTCCTGGTTTGTCTTGTCCCGGTTTCAAGCTGGGTGTCCTGAGTCCCAACAAATATCTGTAAAACACTGAAATGTCCCAGTTTTCAACATTCGCTACCAAATTGACCCAGTTTTCACCACAATTAGTGTTTTCAGCACTTACATAGATGTTTATCATGTTCTGCCCCACTCATTATTACCTAACCCAATATAAAAACATAAATAATGCACCATGTGTCTGAATTCAACACTGATTTGTCTGTATGTGTGTCAATCAATAAATCAATGTGTCGTTGTCAAGGCTATTGCTAGCCTATGATGCTTGTGACTCTTTCTGGCTAAACCTGCCAATATGCTAACAGTTAGCTATCATGCTGAAGAGAGAGTCGGCCTTTTCTGAAGAGCTCCAGGAGGCTTACTCCTTCTTTCATAAGGTACCTGGCAGTGAAAATGCTGTGTTCCGCACACAGTGCAAGAGTACATTTTTTGTCACGCATGGTGGAAAAGATCATATTAAGACAGCCAAACATAGCGGTGACAGAAGTGGTTTCCCTGAGAGCAGAGAGCTCCAGAAAAGAAACTCTAACTAAGAAGAGAGACTGCAAAGCGTAATGTACCCGCCAATCTTCTCAAAGGTAACTTATTTCAAAGGCTCTTTCTCAGTTTTTGTTATTAACAAGGTGCAACTGTGATTTAATGTTTTGATGTTTTAATCTTGTAAACTTGCAATCAGCTTGTGGCATAGCATTGTGAAGATGTTATTTTCATATTACAGCCTATAAAGTTATTTATAGGCCACAAAGAGATTTGTACGTCGTTTTGTTTAAAAAAAAGAAGCTGGCAGACAATGTGTCACAGTCGGCCATTTAGTAGCCTGTAGTTGTGCACACTGACGGATACCTTGTTGGGTTTTTGGAAGACAAAACATAATTTTTCATCTGCTGAGACGCTGTCCATGGTGTTAAAAGGTGTGCTCGGTAGGTGTGCTAAGCGCTCACCCTATCCTTGTGTGAATCAAAGTCCTGCTACAGTGGCAAACATGTAGCCTACATTTACAAGTTAAGTCCCGTTTCCACCAAAAGTTCCAGGTATTTTGGACTCAGAGAAAGTAATCTCAGGGACTAAACTTGCAACTTTAAAATTCCTGTCGTGCAGTCCTGTTTGCATTTCCAATGCATCTGACAAACCAGGTAGATCATGCAAATTAGACCCATGAGGAACTTTAAAATGATGGCAGCATTTGGAGACACAGTATTAACACATGAAGAAACAACAACACAGATTTGTCCTGTTCTTTGTATTTGCATGGCTTAGATGTAATGAATGAGTTAAAAGGAGAAATGCAGAGGAGGAAAAGGAAACTAATAGCGTCTGTTTCCAGAGTAAATCATCTGTTGAGTGTTTGATGGTTAATTATTTCTGCTTTAGAACCTAACTGCTGTGAAACAATCAGAAAATAACGTTTTATTTCTATCATTCACCAGCTTTGTTCTTGCTGCCACCGCTCCCTCTCCTCACTTGATCATCGCTGTTCCCTCTCTCTCTCTCGCTCATGCTCTCAGCTCGATCTTTTTCTGTGGCAAATTATTAACAAACAAAGGGAAATGTCCTCCTCTCATCCTAAACTATACTAGAGTACTTCCTTGTTTTGTGAATGAAATGGTACACAAGTTGAAGCAGCCGCACTGTGTGTGTTTGACCAATCAGCAACGGCAAACTGCCCTCAAAGTTCCTGTACTTTTGTCTTTTTTTTACTTAAGATAAATACTTGCAGTAAGTTGCTTAAAGTTTCTTTTACATAACCTCTAACAATGTACCAGCAACATTACAACAGACACTTAACTAACACATTTTACATGGCTTGTGGTGGCTCAATCCAAATGGAACATTTTCTGTACTTTCTCTGCCAACACTTAAAAAAAGCTGGGAAAAGATTAAATCATCATCTTTTGTTTCATTATCAGCTGATAGAGATCTACTGTCATACTTCCTGTCTTCTATGCTGCCTGAACTTAATTTAAACAGGTTTTCCCACCTTTGCCACTACATAATGAGCAGCATTGTTTGAAAGAACCTTAATGTCACACTACTTCCACCTATGCTTCTGACAGAAAATTATTATAATTAGTATAATTCACGTGGCTGTAAAGGCCCGTTTTTTATACTCATACATTTTAGATTTTTATCTTATGTCTGTTTTATGGTTTACAGCATCTTTGTGTTATTTTTTGTTTTGTGTAAGTCATTTATCCAGTGGAATATCTCAGCATCTACTGGATGGATTGGCACAAACTTTGGTCCAGACATTCATGGTTCCCACATGTCTGCTATGACTTTGGTGATCCTGTGATTTCCCTGAAGTGCCACCATGAGGTCCACATGTGGATATCATCTACTGGCTGTCATGAAATTTGATTATCAGATCAAAATTTCAGTGGTCTGTCCAATACTTTGGTTTATGGTTTATACCTGCAAAAATAATGACATTCCCATTGGCCTGAGCTGTACTTACTACAATTACTTTACTGCTACTCAGCAAATTCTAAAATGCTAAATAAGATGATAAACACTGTACCAGCATGTTAGCATGCAAAAGTAAGCATTTAGTTGAAAGCATTGTTGTGAATCTGTAAGTAAAGCCTCACAGAGCTGCTAGCATACCTGTAGACTCTTAGTCTTGTTCTGGAGAAGATAGTCTCCAAGAACCTCACTGATTATGACTTATCTGAGATAAGTATTCAACAAACATTTTGACACCTTTACAGTTCTAATGAATGCATTATGCATGCAGGTGTACCTGGATTTCTCAAGGCCAACCAGCAATCTATATGAATTTAAAACCCCCCAAAAAAGATTAAAGTCTTATTCACATCAATGTTTCTCCATTTTCAAATACTTCTAGTGATCCCAAACAGAAAAGATGCAATATATCTAAATGACTTTAAGCAGCAGATGAACAGAAGTCGCACAAAAATGTCAGTAGAATGGGAGAGGTACAAGAATGAGAGATATAAGAAAAAGAGATCAGAGAGAGGTGGGGAGAGGAAAAACGGGAGATGAGAACACAGAGAGAGAGAGTGATGGAGGGATGACAGAGAGTAAGGGAGAGTAAGAGAGAAATTTTCATCACTGGCAGAGAGGCACCTCATTTTTCCTCCTGACCTCACGATGACCTGAAGATGCATGGAGAGAGAAAGAGAGAGATAAGGGAAGAGGACAGACGGGTAGAGAGAGAGATAGACAGGGTTGAGATCAAAAATGACACACACACACACACACACACACACACACACACACACACACACACACACACACACACACACACACACACACACACACACACACACACACACACACACACACAGGTAGTTACTGTTTGTAATTTTTTCCTCCAATTTCCAACCTAATGAAGATGCTCATGTTGAAGAAAAAGAAAGAGAGAGAGAGAGAGTGAGAGAATGCTAGGGGGTGTGTCAGTCTTTCCCAAGTTACCATGACAACATGTGATGTCATGTGTTTAGCCTTGGGGAGAGGGTAACTCTTGTGTGTTCATGTGTGTAAGTTCAGACTGCACATCTGAACTTTTTAGTGCATGCAAATTTGTGTGTGTGTGTAGTTTCTGTGTGTCATATTCTCAGTTACATTTAAAATGTCAAAACTTTTCTTTTTCTACTCCTCTCCTTCACTCTCTTCTTTCCTCATCTGATCATTTTTCTTCTTTCTTTTTTTCCTTTTTTCTGTATCCTTTTCTTCTTTTGTTCTTTCTTCTCTTCCCACTTGTCCTTTTTCTTGATTCTGCATGTTTTTCTATTAGGAAACTTTTCTAAACACATTCTTTCTCATAGCAGTCCAGCTGTTTGGCCTGCTTTGGACAGCAGGGGTGTACTTATGTCCTCTCCATGTGAGCGGCATGGTTACTAAGAAATCGGGGAGAAACAGGAAATACCAGAGGTCTGTTTTGGCACATTTCTTACCTGCTGACTGTAATACAGCTTTTAAATGTAAACTGTAAAATACTATGACATTTGGTTGCTTATTATTTTTTGCTATGGTCAGACATCCACATTTTTAATTATCAGGTTTATAAGACTGCCATTGCTAATGGAAAGAAAATATTCCATGTGGGCCATGAGAGCCTGTTACCCTTGAAATTTGGGTGGAAACTGATGATTTTTATTACCTTGATGTATTCAGCAGTAAGACATTGTGTTGTCTCGGGTATATTGTCAGATGCTGTATGATGATTCTGTTGCCCTCCATACTTCTTCTCTCTGTCTGTTTCTGCTCACTTTTAACTCTAAAACCCTTTATGCCACATTTATGTTTATATATAGACAAGCGGTAGTGACTGCTGTTTCCTGAGTTTGATAAAACCTGCATAAATTTGAATGATTAATGAGCTATTCCTGACACTTTCAGTATGCATCTCTTTTTACTCTTCTTACAATTTTAATGCTTAGAAGACTGATGTGTCAAATCATGTG
The DNA here is from genome assembly GCF_914725855.1 of Thunnus albacares. Lineage (NCBI taxonomy): Eukaryota > Metazoa > Chordata > Actinopteri > Scombriformes > Scombridae > Thunnus > Thunnus albacares. The sequence continues at coordinate 3,283,319 of NC_058122.1, read as the reverse complement.
TGAAATGATCTTTCTATAACGGTCCTGCTTCTTTTTTTTTATTAGTAACTGTTTACTTACTACTTTACTACTGTAATTTTTGAGGTATTGAGTTTAAAGACAGCCTCATACTTAATCAGCCAGTGTATACAGTTCACACTCAAACTCAACTGTATCATCAACTGTAAACTCATAAACATTAACAATACTGTAATAGATGACTACCAAATTAAAAAGTCTCCTTTCACTTCCACTGTATCCATTACTCAGTTAATACACTAATGTCAATGAGCTTTAAAATTATTATAAAGTCATCCAAAAATCATGCCAGTCAACATCGATGTGCACAGCAATCACAGCATTTTTCATATATTTTGCTCTTACTTCTGCTGTATTTTTGCTGTATTTGTATCACGTTTTTACCATAATTTTGCCTTATTTGACAAATCTGGGGACTTATTTGGAATATTATTTTACACTTATCATTTAATTGAATTACATTTAGTTTATTCTATATGTATTATTCTGTAATATACACACACACTTTAAAAAAAGAAGCAGGACCGTTATAGAAAGATCATTTCATACATGATTTGACACATCAGTCTTCTAAGCATTAAAATTCTGTAATATACCGTACATACTGTATATTACAGTATAATACAATATACAGTACATACTGTATATTACAGTACTACTGCTATATAATATACTATATAAATCTCACTATGTACTATATTTAGAAATAAAAAAACTTCATATAATGAAGTTTGACTTGAACAAAGAAAACATCTTTCATAAAAAAGGTGCAAATTCCTGTATACTTTTATTTATATTGTATGTTTTTAGATCAGTAGGACTCTAACAAGTCCCTGTACTACTGTATCAATAAGGAATCTGAATCTGTTATTTTTGCACCTATGTATTTGCCCAAATATTTGTTTTATAGAATTTTCATAATTGTATTTTATTTATTTAATTTAAATAGTCAATCTGTTCCTTTTAGTTCATCTCTTGTGCTGCTATAACACATGAAGTCTTATCTTTATTTAGTTATTTATCGTTGATAACACAAATTAATTAACATTAATATGATGCAAATGCGTCAGATTTAGTCAAAAGGCTCATTTTCATCTGTCTATCTTTTCTCAGGACTGAATGTGAAAGCCATGTTGACATGAAAGAACTGGATGTATTGTATCACTGTGTATTGTGGGGTGGAGGGACTGGTCTTTACGAATGCTTTGTCATTTTTAACAGTGTTGTGTGTAGTTAATTTAGTAAATTTTCATTGGTGGACATGTTTTTGTCTCTGCTCTTCTTTTTCTCTCCTCCTCCTCAGCTCTCATGGGTTTCTCTTCTTTGTATGTCTCCATCGTGTTCCCTTTTCTCTTTGAGGCAGAGTGACCAGAAGGTGCTCATTTGGTATATCTGCACACAAACACACACATCCACACACACCTTAATGCATGGCGGCATGCTGTGCTGCATGCCCCCAGGGTGTGTGTGTGTGTGTGATGGAGAATAGGAACAGAGTCATTGCCCTGCTGCTGAACCCACTACATTTCTGTCCTCCCCTTCCATCTCTCTCTCATGTCTGATGTATGCTGCTCAGTGATCGCAGCCCTGAAACCTTTTCTACATGTCCTCATTTACAAAACATCCAAATAAACAAAAGGAATTTATGGAAGGAATGTAAAGATAAGCCCTGTGGGTGTGTGTGTTCGACTCCTGCTTTCTCTCGTTCTCTCAATAACAATGTAAAGCCTTCCTCATACATTTGAAAATGTTAATATATATCCATCTGTGCGCAGGAGTATCATAAAACACACAAACCAGCACATTTACTGAGGTTGGAGCGTCTCTCCTGAGAGATGGTGATCAGCATGTTGTTTTACACCTGTCCTGGTCCACGCTGCCAATAAAGTCTGTTGAAAGCACTGATGCATTTCACACTGCATTTGCATTTTAATACACTAAAATCAACCATAAACCCTGTATGTGTATGGATATTCTCATCCAAACAGGTGAGAAGATATCTACATTTACTGAGTTGAAGGCAACTGCACCTCCTGTTCTATATAATCTGTCCTCAATAGTTTCCAACTGGACAGGATCATAAAAAAGTAAACTTAATGAAACCTTGAATTCTGCTGCGTACTGTAAATAAAGCTGCATCATTAGATTTTTGGCCACTTGGGGGCATCAAATCAAGCTGTAAATACAACTAACAAATTATTGCCTTAGGAAGTTGATATTGCTAACATTTTAACAAACAGTTGCTCATTTACACATCTAGCAGACAGGAGGCAAGATTAAGATTTATTTGGAGGCATGTCTCAGGTCACCAGGTCGTCTTTTAGCTCTGTTTTGGTCTCTACCAACTCCTGAGAAAAATATCTGACTGTTTAGCTGCTAAATGCTGCTAAGTGTTGACCAGTTAGTCGTTAACTGTGTCTGTGTGCTGTTTGATGCTGGGCAGGTAGTGTACAGTGGGTTTATCAGAGCTTTTTTAACTGTCGTGCTACAGGACACGACACTGATGAGAACAGTGAGACGGAACCAAAACAGTAAAGCTGCATGCTGGAAAAACAAAACAATGAGCCGAAAAATGCTAAAGTGAGGGGAAAACTGCAGTTTTGGTGAAGCTTTCTCTGCGGGTTTGTCAATATGAGCAACACATTCACATTACACATTATTTAATACACTCGTAATATAAAACTAGCTTAGTGCAGTATGGAAGTGCAGTATTCTCACCAATGTAAAAAAAAACCCTGTATCTCATAATTACCTGTCCTATGTTACGCCATCATCTGTGCCTATCTTATCAGTGTAGCTGATTGATATTGTAGCTTATTGGGGTAGTTGGGTCAGTCATGAAGGATGAAGTGGAGATTTAACTAAACACTAGTGGCTTCATTTCAGTGTTTATTGAGCGTACAATAAGCAGTTCAAAAGAGAAATATCCATCCTCAAGTTTTGTTTGTTGTTGGACAAACTGTCTAACAGCATCTCCAGCTGTAAGTGCTCTAGAGGAGTCACCAGCACAGAGCCAACCTTTCACTTTGTTCAGTTTGTTAATGTCACTTTGCAACATCTTGCTGGACACACATGAACTTGGACTTTATCTTTAGAAAGTAAAGACCTCCATGTTGCCCTCCCAGTCCAGTCTGTTGTCCAGGTGGACCTCAAAGTATTTATATCCCTCCCTCACCTCCACCTCCAAGAATGGAAATGATGTTTATTGGAGTTGGTTTTCTCCTGAAATCTACCACTGCCATCTATTATAAGTAAAAAAAAAAGAAGGTTACAGCAGGAGAATATAGAGAAAAGAGAATACAATAACAGAATGGATGGAAGTATGTTGATAATTATAAAATACTGTAAATAAGTATAAAAATGTTGTACAGTACATTTACATGTAATTATTTTGTATGAATTAGCAGTCACTCCACATATGTTTGATATGTTTTGGAAGTTTTTCCACCTTGAGAACAATAAAAAATCTGTAGGAAACAATGAAAACTTAAAATAGTCAAATCTAAAGTTACTGGACGTCAATAATCAGTGAAAACCAATGATGATTTAATCCTATTACACATAAAAGAGCAAAAACAAAAATAGAAAAGGCAAACGATTAATCACAGCCAGCTATAATTTGCTGGTATTTGAGTCTTTGACTAAGCAGATGGCCTGACAGAAAACAGTCATTGTGCAAAACCAATTCAACTTGAATTGTAGTGGCAGTGTTGATCAAATATAAGACAATATGAACTCTGGCTCTCTCTGTGTTCTGACCTGGATTTGAACTCAGACTGAACCTTCACTGACCCTCCAAACAGGACACAATGAGAGTCACTTAGTCAGCGTACATATTTGAGGAGAAACATGCCTTCCCCAGTGGTTGCTTGCATTTCATTGTTCTGAACCTTCATATTGTGAAAGTGTCACATCTCCTTCAACTCTGTCACTTAAAAATGATGTTATATCCTACTAATTCCTTCCTGGTGGAAATGTAATTCTTGCCAGGATTATGTGGGCAACATTTTTGCATCTTGCATGTGGTTTTGTGTTAAATTTTGGAAGCAAAAACGTGATGAAATATATTCACCTTTTTTTCCCTAACTACAGATGACACGTTGACCAGTCACAACTCACTTAATAGAACAAGAATTGAGACTAAATCCACATCTGATATCATTGACAAAAAAAAGAGGAAACTACAATGGAATGTGCAAAAAGCCTTAACAAAATCTCTCTGGACCAAATTACAGACTTTCTAAATGATCAGGTAATCCAGATCTCCTTCTTCAAAGAATCGCTCCACATTTCTCCATCTGTACGCCCAAATAATTTTCTCTGGAACTTTTGCAAGCCTGGGACTAACTATACACCCTACTGCTGCAAGAGCTTGCTCCTTATAGCAGATTGTGTTTCATGTATTACGATGTTCACAAAATTTTTGTCATCTAATATATTGATGACTAAAATAAAGACTAAAATGTAAGTTTTCATTAACTGACTATAGTCAGACTAAAATGTCCAGAGATTTGGTCGACTAAAAATTGACTAAAAGTAAAGAAAACTAAGATGAAATATGAAAAATGCTGACAAAATCAACATTTTTCCAGCAAATTTTGGTCAAATATTGAAAAAGTTAAATGTCCAGCCTTGTTCTTAAAGTCAGTGTTGTCTTTTTAAAGGAGCCTCTAGGGATGGGCTTTGAAAAATAGCATTCTATAAATGCTGTGATGCATTGCATTAGATAATTGCTGTGCAGTTCTCTATGTATCTGTCCCTGCCAAATAAACATTAGAATAAAATGAAAGATCTGCATATTTTTGTAATCTTGACGAAGAGCTTGAGTTACCAAAACAGAACCATGAAAATTATAGTCATGTTTTAGTTGCTATGAGTGGAAACCAATTAATAACGTTGACAGTAAACATTTCGCACATAAAATCAGTATAAATGTAATTTGGGCGACATTATGTTTCTTTTAAAAAGTATTTGATCTTCCATATTAGTAACAATATTAGTCTCATTGTAATCATCCTCCATGACGCCAGAGGGAACAGAGAAAGTTTCACTTCTTGACATCTGGAAAATTTTTAGTGATTGTCCTATGATCTAAACATTACACGAATATACTAGAAGTGCACAAATAACTTTTTTTTTCAGTAGTAGAGGAAGCCATGATGGTGAACTCTGTTTGAACCCACTTTGAACCTGCTCTGACCCTCCAGGCAGGATGTCCAGTTTTCCTGTTTGACATTAAGATTTCATTTTTTAATCAGAATTTATTAAATTCTTTGTTCATTGTTTTCCATTAATATTCTTTTCAGTTCAAGCCAAAAGAAACAAATTCACAAACATTCACTGTTATTTTTACTGATATGAACAGTGATGAGCAGTGTTGGGATCATGGAATCATGACAGCACTTTTTTGACAGATGATTTTATTTGGCCACAAGGCTTTTATATGGCAGGTGGGATTTTTTGTTCACGTGGACTCAACATCTGATGTGAATGTGAGTTATTTATTTGTATTAGCCTTCAGTCTAATAGCAACATTAAGTTGTATGAGCATTAGAAAACAATGACTATAAATGAATATAAATGACCATTTAACCAGTTCTGTACAACAGAAAACGTGGTGACCTTTGACCTCACCCTGTGGCGACCTGTATTCGACCCCAGACCGACCCTGCCATGACCCTGCAGGGCAGGAAGTGAAGGTGGTGTTTGCATAGGACGGGTTAGATTTCTTTGTAGGAGATGCTTTTGAATGAGTTCATCAATAAACAGCAGGACTGAGCTCAGTGAAGGGGAAGCGTCTGGAGTGGGCATAATCTTAGGAAGCCTGCGTCCTGTCTAAGATGGCTGCTTTTGTTTCACCAATTCTAAAATGGCTGCTGCGGACTGCGACTGGTGCGTTAATGGTGATATGACATGTGTTCTGTATACGCGCTGTGCCTCTTGCCCGGTGTTTGCTGCGGCACGCTGCAGCTCCATGAACAGGACTGATAAAATGGAGCAGGAATGAGTGTTAGCATGGGCTGACCTGAACAACAGAATTTATCTCAACAACATTAATTACAGCCTTTTTAATGTTTCCTCTGTATATAATAACCTTTTTAAGACATTTCGCCATGTCACAGTAACAGGTGTAAAAAATAACATTAATGATGGCTGAGTTCCATTTAGCTGCTTGGTATTGCTAATGCTGGCTGACTGTCACAGTGTCATGGCTTACTGGGACACTTGAATAAAATAGAGCCATTGTTAATGTTATTAGTCACACCTGTGTTTTTCCTTCTATGACAAGTTAAAATGTCTGCTATGAAAAATACATATTTTATCAGTTAATATATGTAATTTGAAAGATGTTGCTCAAATGGACAAATCAGAGAGCTATCACCTGACCTGCTTCTAATATTTTGCCCACCCAATTAACATGCATGAGGAAAGCAAATATTAGAAACACTTTGAAATATAATGCACTTCATTACACCACCACCACCCTCCATGACCTCAATAATAAACATAAAGTAGAATTATCACCTTTCTGACAATGTCAACAAAAACTGAAAATGTATAAGCTTTGTAAAAGTAGAATTTATGGCAGAGCTGCTGTATTGGATTGCATTAGATTGCACAGGTTTTCCTATGTGAGTGTATGTCAGTGCTCTGTTAACAAAAAAAAATCATTGATGCAGATTTAAGAATTTTTGTCAAACCTGTCATCCTTCATTTTGTGTCTTCACTTTCCACTGCTGATACTGTACACTACTTTTGTTTACTGCTTTAAAGCTGCATTAATTGACTTTTTGGCCAGTTATGGGACATTTGAAACATGCTGAGAAATCACTGGTTTATTTGTACCTTATAAAGTTTTAAGGCAAACTCATTTGCAAACATTTGCCCAGAGCAACATTAGCATCCAGTTGTGTGTCTGTCCACCTAATGAATGTAAGCCCAAAATTTATCAGACTTTTCTTGCTGAAAACAGCTGACTGCTTGAAATGAAGTTGATGAGAACTGTAAAACCAAAACAATTAGCTAAAAGAGCCAAAAATGCTCCATAGAGCTGAGGAGAACCACAAAATCTAGTGATAATTCTCTGTGGATTTGTCACTATGAGTGACCACTTCCACATTTCACATTCATTTAATCCATTGTTACAATAAAATATTCATAGTGCAGCTTTAAGGTTGATCCTTTTGACAATTTCCTTGTTGGAGAAATATATTCTTCTTGGCTAGTAAATTAATCTAATCTAATCTAATCTAATCTAATCTAATCTAATCTAATCTAATCTAATCTGATTCATTAACCAGTCAAAACAAGTAGATGTTCAGGGAATATTCATGTGATGTCTCTTCAAAGTGTCAAGTTTTTGGTCTCTAACTATTCGATAAGTGTCAGAGGTAAAAGCTGCAGCAGCTGAATCAGTGTGGAGATTCCTAGCATTACCTGCCCACTGACCCCTCTCTGAACCTGTGTGTTTGTGTGTGTGTGTGTGTGTGTGTGTGTGAGAGAGAGCCAACCCCAGGCTGAACCCGGCTGAGGTCAAAGGTCAGGGTTGAAGGGCGGGTTGCTCTGCCTAAGCAGAGGTGCAGAGTTGAAGGCCAGGTCACTGTCCTGTGGAAGATGAACTCCTTGTGAGTCTAGTGCCTCCTGCAGGAAAAAGTCAGTCACTGCCTCCATCATGATGCATCAGTCATTAAAACATTGTGGCAGCCAGTGCTTCTTGCTTAGTCTCAATTTGGGTTTCATGAATCTGTTGATCAAACCAAAACAAGATTGTTTTATTTTTGTGAGCTCTTGAAAAGGTGAATATTTTAGATAAAACATTTCACCAGACAACAGTAACATTTTCAGTGCTGAGTGTAAAATCCAAATCTACAAAGAGACCAATGACTACAGACAAATGTAGAAAGTCTCCAAAAATGGAAATACTCAAGTAAAACACCAGTGCCTTCAGACTGTGCATACTTTACTTGGATACATGCATTCAGTTGCCATAATATACACCATAACCTGACCATAAACATGTGACAACTGTTGTACCCTACAGTATCTGTGTGTTCAAGACAGAGCTGGTCTGTGAGACAAGCAAATCACAAACTTTAGAATCAGTATGAGAAACTATATTTGCCAAGTGTGATAAAATAATAAGATAAAATAACATTACTCAAAAATTTAAAAAGTGTAAAAAAACATGATAAATATGAATGAATATCATGTGCTTAATGACTTTTTAATTAATTTACACAAGGCAGTTGTGTTCTCTGTATTTTTTTCTGGACATTTTGACCTTATTTTGGTAGTTTTAGCAAACTGGAGGATATAGCATATCATTGGCTGATTGACGGAATTTTAGTTTTAAAAATTAAATGATGTCACACAACTCTTTAAAATGAGAGGTTTAAATGAGAAACAGGACTTGAAGCCATTTTCTGGATTATATTTGTTAGGAATTTTTGGGAGGAACAGTAGGAAATTTAGTTGGATGGACGTTTTAAGATCAGCCACAGATTGACTTTAAAATTAGTTAGGTTTATCCATAAATATGAAGAGATGACAGAGTACACTATGTTTTGAAAAATGAAGTTGAAAGAATGTGGAATTTACTGCATTGTATTGAAAAACTGAGATTTAAGCTTTTTACCTGTTGATAGGTAAACATGATTTGATGAAGGATATTTTCATCAACCTGGTTGTAATTTTGCATGTTTTGTATCTGTATTTCTCTCGGAAATTTCTGTGTTGACTATATTTTGTAAAAAGTATTTGCTGAATAAAGTGCAGTGTGCTGGAGAAGTGTTTGAATTCTGATCAACTTGGATTGAAGCTCACACTGGTTCGCACTTCCATGTGTGTGTTTATTTTTGCTGGAATATATTTAGGCCGACAAAAAATAAATAATAAATGTTGAATATTTTCTCTCCAGGATTTTTATTCCTGACAGTTGGACATGGCTTTGAAATAGCATTTAGATTTAGGCAAATAAAATGTACAAAAAAATATTATCAAACTCATAATTGAAGACTTTTCTTTTTTTCCCCTTTTGGGCAGTTAGAGACTTGGAGTCAGAATTGGTAATTTTAATTAGTCTGTAGTTTTATTTATTTCATTTGTCTTTTATTATACATTTAAGTTATTCATTTTTCATTATTAATTCATTCATTTATTTATCAGTTTTAATTTACTGCAGCATTGCTAAAATTCTTGCTATGGCCGTGAATGTGCAAAGATATTAGAAATGTTAAGAGAAATCTGTAGTTACCATAAAATTTATATACCACATAATAAGTACAATTACAACTACAACTACAACTTCATTTTGATACAGTATACATAATGTGCAAAGTGCAGCAAATAGAAGGAGACAGTATAATGGATTAGACATGTGCAGTTTGTATGGTAGCAGGTAGCAGAAGGGAGAATGCATGAAGGTCAATTAAACTGATGTTTTGGGCCTCAAAAGAACAAATTAGAAATGTACACCAAAATATCAAAACAAACTTCCTCGATATAATATAATATAATATAATATAATATAATATAATATGATATAATATAATATAATATAATATAATATAATATAATATAATATAATATAATACATCAAGAAACCAATAATAAATAATTACTGGGTTCATTTTGCTTGCTTGGGTTTGAATAGAGCAAGGGAATTCTTTTTATCAGTGCAACTCATCTAACTTAAATAATTCAACATTTTGTCTCTCCTCCCTATAATTTCATTGTATACACCAGTACAATGACAATAAAGGAATTCTAATAATACTATCAAATTAAATATTTCCTCACAGGAACCTAAAAAAGAAATTATTAGAAAATAACAGACCTGCAAAGTAAAGAAATATTACTGATATGTCAGTTTTTCTTATGAATTATTGACCACATGATTTTGAGAAAGCCAGCCTGTTGCAAAAGGTATCAGTTGTTATTAGCTGAGAGAAGAGCGCCCTCACTGGGAAAAAAACAATAACAACAACAACAATAATGAACAATTTCTATATTAATGTGGATGGAAACAGAATCTGCAAACAAGTTTTATAATTGTTTAACTAAAACTGTAATTATGTGACAATTTAATTAGGATTAGTGAGGATTTACACACTTACTGTGGTAGAGAAATCACATGCTCAAAGTGTAACTGAATTGTTAGTGTGTGTATATATATATGTATATATATGTATGTATGTATGTGTGTATGTGTGTGTGTGTGTGTGTGTGTGTGTGTGTGTTCAATCCCGTTTCTGCATTTGACCATCCACTGACCCAGGCCAAGGGTTGACCGCTGAGTGACTCTTGCCTCTGTTGCTGTGGTAACATAGTGACCCCAGACTCACCCTTGCACTGGTCGCTGTGGCCACCGGCTGACCCTCCTCAGGGCATGTATGTGTGTGTGTCAGATGATCACTGAGTGACCATCACTTGGCTGGTCAAAGGGGCCGTATGTGTATGTGTGTGTGTGTGTGTGTGTGTAGACGGGTGAACCCAGCAGCCGGTCAAGAGATCAAAAGGTGACTGAAAAACAGACTTCAGTGAAAGACAGAGATAGAGCGAGAGTCAGATAAAGAGAGATAAATAAAAAGATATAAATATGTAGAAATGACATATCACTACTTCCAAATATCTATCGTTTATTATTTCTATGCATCTGTTGTTGTCTAGATGTCTGGTCTGTGGAGCAGAATAGATTAAAGCATTCACTGTATGTCTTACTGTATGGTCATGAGACTGACATTACTGTTTGTTTGTGTTTTAGCAAGTGGTATAGCACAAGAATCGGTGCTCTGTACATATGCAGCCTCAATGGGCGTCTTCCATTCTCACACCTGTACAAATAACTGAATCAACAAGTAAACACATACATCTGTAGTGGTTCTCAGGATAATCCGTAATTAAGTGTTTATAACACATTTAAGAAAGCCTGCACAATCTGAAATCTCTATATCTCAGCCCTCCTCTGTCATTATACTGTAATCACTGTGTGTAGCTTTCATTATGATCTTTCATTATATTTCATTCAGAGCAGTGTAATATACATATATCTATATCTATATCGATATATGTGTATATGTATATGTATATATATATATATATATATATATATATATATATCTCACAGTTTTTCAGGCCTTCATAAAGAATATTAAACTACACTGTGAAACGATTACTGTCTGACTATATTTCATAATAAAAAAATAGAATAAGACTCTGTTGAAACAGTGTAAAAACAACAAGTTGTGGTTTTACAGGGGCTTATGTGCCAGAGTCTTTCTTGGCCTGAACCTGAAGCAATAACTCCTAAAGTTTCCGCTGGTTGCCTGGCAACTACTCCAAGTCAAAAAATAGTCTGTCATGTAACCATATCTGCACTATGTTGTTTTTTTGGTTTTTTTTTTACACTTTTTTTCCAGTGAGAAATCAGTGAGTTTATAGGTGCTGGGTTATATTACATTTGGACAGAGTCAAGCTAGGTATTTCCAGTTTTTATGCTAAGCTAAGCTAACCAGCTGATGGCTATAGCTTAATTACAGGCTTACAGAGACAAGAGTGATATCAGTTCTCATCTTTGGCAAGGAAGTGAAGTGAATAAATGCATTTCCCCAAATGTCGAACTATTCCTACTGGGGTAGAGTCAGAACGTGGTTAGTATATTTTAGCAAAACAACTGGAAGCAGCTAGCTTGGCTCTGTCTGAAGTAAAAAATAAGCCAAACACCAACTCTAAAGTCTGGCTTATTTACAATATGCTAAATTATGTTTGGCATATTTTTTCACTTTTGACAGAGCCAAGCTAGCTGTTTCCCCTTGTTTCCAGTCTTTATGCTAAGGTAAACTAACACCACCCCAACTCCAGCTCTGTATGTACAGGATAAGGCGTGTGATATTCTACATGTTTCTTTTTGTTAACAAATCCCATGAAAAGACTGAATGCAAAATGCTCATTGATTTCCAAATACAGCTGGACACTGTAGTTTTTAGTAAAAGTTACTCAAATGGGAGGAAATTGTTGGGGACTACTTTCAGCTGAGGCTTAATCCACATTTGGTGTTCTAGTGAGTACTTCTGGCAGCAGGACGGTGTGTGTGGGATTGAAACAAAATGAACTACAGTGTGTGTTCATGGTAATGAAGGAACACCCAGTGCAACAGTGTGGCTCATTGATTTATTTTTGGACAACAATGGAGCTCTGTGACACAGAGGGATAAGATAAATCAGGCGTATAGGATCAATTTATTGGTTTGGGTATTTTTTATGGAATTTGTTGACCACAAAAAAGAAAACTGAATCGCACCAGAATTACCCTTTAAGGCATAGACATGAGATAGATATTAGTGTTCACATCTCATTCTCAGAAAGGAAACTAATTTCTCATAATGTTGAACTATTCCTTTAAGAAGATGAAAAGAGTAATGAATGAATGCCCTGATAGAAAAAAACGACAGAGAAAGGAAGACAGAAGTGTGGAGAGTAAAAGAGAAGAGAGGGTCAGACGGAGAAAGTGAGACAAATGAGGAGTCAGCAGGTCAGAGGTCAGAGAAGAGCCTCTTTATGTGTGGATGTGTGTGTGTCTATACGTTGAGGAGGGGTGTGATCTGTGACCTTTGCCCTGTGGACTTCCCTCCCTAACAGAGAGAGTGACTAAATACACATTGAGGCAATATGGACACACTGACTGGCTGTGTGTGTGTGTGTGTGTGTGTGTGTGTGTGTGTGTGTGTGTGTGTGTGTGTGTGTGTGTTTGTGTGTGTATGTTGCTTTTACAGTGTCTAATGCACACTGATATATTCTAAACCAAACAGCAGAATAATCTTCACTTCCACTTCACTTCCTGCATCACTTAGAAACCAACAGCAAGGAGGACAAAGGTCAAAGGTCACAGCAGGATCATGGATGATGATGACGTGTTAGTATGATTGTTTTTCTGCCACCAGGTGGTATCAGGGAGCAGTGCAGAGGTGGACTATTGTTGTTCCAGTTTGTATGAAGAGAATCTTTTTTTTTTTGAGACTGTGAAACAGTGATTTACCTAAATAGGATGTTTTCAGTATGTGGTGGTGATGCTTTCATTAAAGACATTTTGATGTGTCACAGTAGCAAAAGCACAGGTGTAAATAATAAATGAATGATGGCTAAATTCCATTTAGCTGCTCCAGTTTTAGGGTCCTGGTATTGCGCATGTCACACTGTCATGGCTCATAGATATATACTCACAGATACCCTGTGGGATGTCACCGCCATATTGCAGCTTGGAGATCTCTACAGTAGGAAATGCCAGACTTCTGTGCTACTTTTAGATGTTCCAGTGAGAGGAATGCAAAGGAAAGACAGAGGAAAAAGACAGGCATGGACAACAGGGAGGAGAAGTGACTGTGAGCTGCATTACGGTTCAGTTCAAGACTTTTATAGGACTGGCTGGACAACTTGTCTGAAAGAAGTTTTACTCAGTTACCTCAGTTTTACTTTTCCACACCATTTACCCAAAGTTGGTGTCATTTGCAAATTGATTCCATATAAAACAATTATACACCCCGTAGTAAAAATTCACATTTTGCAACTTCAGAGTGGCACTAAAAGAAAACAGGATATTAATATTTGCAGTGTTATCTCTCAATATAATACTCAACTTTTCTATTTTGAATTTGTTTATTAATGTGCAAGCAGGAGTAAACCAGTGCCCCAACCACTGTCAGATTTCACTCAAAGGAATTTTTTTTTGTTAAAGTGTGTATGAGTGTGTATTATTTTAATATTATATATATTTTATTTATAATATTTTCTAGTGCTTTTGGTTTTAGTTTTACAAAACTGTAAATTATCGATTAACCAGAATATCTGTTACATTACAATTCTATATGCACAACCCAGACAATCTACTCTGCGCATAATTTATGTAAATAGTGTGGGAAAATATGAATATAATAGAAACCGAATTGTTAGGGTTTTCTATATTTACAGTAACAGTTGTACATAAATGTCTGCCAAACCAGCCAAACTGTTGAAAAAATGGTTGAAAATTCAGTGTGATATGATCAATGAGTTCACAGTGGATAGATCAATTTTAATATATTTAAATATGTAAATAAATATATAGCTGCCCCATTCTGATATGCAGTCATATTGATTACATGTGTATATTTTTCTTTTGTTATGTCTTACTGGGACTCTTGAATAGAACTCATTCACATCATCACTAACGTCATGTGCTTTTCCCGCTACTGTATAAACAGTCCAAATGTCTGCTGTGAAAAAGGCCTATTGGACTATGTTACACTATATTGTACAGGTGGGCCTACTATTATACCCAGGTTTTGGCAACTGGCAACTTGTTGCTAGGCAACCACACATAAAATGGGCAGGGACTTTAATTAAGGCACAAAATGAGACATGGTCCAACAACAACACACTAATTAGAAATGTAAATGATCTGACCCCCTCACTTGTGATTGATACAAAGTGCACGCTCCAAGTGGACTGATCGATTGATCGATTGCACCCCTCCTAGCCTCAGGCTTATTATTTTTAGAATTTAGATTTTAGATTTAGATTTTGACAATAATTATGTCTGTGGTTTCATACCGTTATTCATCAAAACCAAAAATGTCTTCCTTGTAAATCTTATTTGTCTTTACTTTTACACTGTGTTGGAACAAAAACTGCTAATTTAACTACTGTACCACTGGTTTTAGTTCAAAAACACTGACAATTCAGCTTTGGTTAAATACTAACAGATATTTCAACTTTCTGTTTGCATCCACAGCTGTTCACCGTCACTTTTGAACATTAGCATTAGAGTATTTTGGAGGGCTTTACAGTGAATAGTAAAGCTAGTAGTGGACAGGAAATGCAACAGTGGTGCCCGTCAACTTTTCACCTATTTGTAGTTTGTGAAGGAAATACAACTCTGATGGAATTCAGCTGCATTCAACTACACTGGCTGAAAAGGTTTCAGGCTGAATTTCCGTGCCGAATCCCAGTCAACACACACCAACATCTGGACAGTGTTTTTTCTGACAGTCATCTTTTCATATTTTCCCTGCAGCTGATTGCATGCATACACTAATATTTTGATTGGGTGCACTGGCTGTCACTGATGGCCACCACTCTAGTTTTCTCTGTCATATTTTGTCTGGGTCTGAGAAATTGGCTGTGAGAACATATTTTTATTCTAACACAATGTTTTCTTACAGCCAACCATCCATGACTCCCAAAACCAATTCAATGAGAAACTGCATATTTCATTTTACTTTCACGTTGCACTAATCATAATTCTATATTAAAAATGTATCAAATATGTAATGTGAAAGGAGTTGCCCCAACTGCTAAACCCACATAGCTCTACCAAGTGTTGTAGCATCCTTTAGTTAATTGTTGTGGTTTTATGGCCCACAGCTGTTTTGGTTCAGTCTCACCGCTTTCATCAACCTCATTATCAGCTGCAACAGACAGCTGTTTTCAGCAAAAAAAAAAAAAAAAAAAAATCTCTGATAAACCTAATGCACATTACTTGTTCAGCACCAGCAAAGTTAGTGACTAGCTGGTGATCATAGTGGAACATTTAGAAGCTGAAGAGCCTGAAATTTCCTTCAGCTGTTGGTGGAGACCAAAACAGAGCTAAAAGGCGAGTGAATATTGGATTTACATTCATCAGATGCAAACATTAGACTACAAATGAATGTTGCTCTGTGTCTGCTTGATGTGAAAATAGGTTATTGTGTGCTAACGTATCTGCCTTAAAAATAATATGTCAATGTTGTTACAGCAAGTGGCCAAAAATACTCAAATTAATGCAGCTATAAATAAAACAGTATCTCTTTTTAATGAAGCGATCAGTTTGATTTATGATTTCCCAAGAGTCTTGTAGGTTCTCACTACACTTCTTCTTTTGTGATGAAGACAATTAATATGTTCTCTCAAGATATTGCATATGTTGCATTATTTCACTGTACTTTTGACGATGTTAGTGATTATTACCCATTACAGTGGGAATTAACCACTTTTACTTGTATGAAGTTCTTTATGTTGTTTCTGATGTTTATTGATATGATCCTATTTTGTTCTTGCTATGTTATGTTATGTTATATTGCTACACTGAAATGTAGCCGTGCAGTAAGTGAATAAGTGAGGTGTGCAGCAGCTGATTTTTGTTAGTTTGACTCACCAGCTACAAAATAGGAACAGATAAGAGGTGAACTGAGCAGTCAGTTGTTATAGAAACAAAGTGTATGATATGCTTTGTATTCCCTCTCAGCTGCACCTTTTCTTCACCAAAAAAAAAAGAAAAAGAAGAAAAAACAAGCCATGTGTGAATACAGTCTAACAGTCTCAGTCCATTTGTGTCTCCTCTATATGTGTTTGTCACATTATAAAGACAGATAGACAGTGTTTGGTAAAGAGAAAATGTGATTTACTGTAAGTTTATCAGGAGGCACATGTCTAGGAGGGAGAGAGGGAAGGAGATGGAGGCGTGGAGGAGGAGAGAGGGAGAGGAGAAAGAAGGAAGGAGGGAAGTAGAACGAGAAGGAGAGGAGGATAGAAACAGACTGGGAGAGAGGAATAGTGATGAGCAGAGGAGGGAGGAGGAGATGACGGAGTGATGATGGAGAAGATGAAGGGATGGAGAGAGAGAGAGAGAGAGATAGAGAGAGAGAAGAAGGGAGAGGGAGGTGTAAGGAAAGCAGATGGATGATGCTATTGGACAGTATTTCATGTCCGACTGTGCCGCCTGCCACTGGGCTCGCAGCAGGGTGTGTATATGTGTATGTGTGTATATGTGTGTGTGTGTGTGTGTGTGTGTGTGTGTGTGTGTGCTCATTCACATGGTTGTCTTTATGTTTCAAATGGAAAATGGTGTGTGTGCGTGCATGTGTGAGAGTGAGCATACGTGTTATCCTTGGGTTACAAAATCTGAAATGTGCGTGCGTGTTTGTGTGTGTGTGCCCACTGTGAGATTAATTCAGCCCAATTAATTGGGTTGAGATTGAAAATGAGACGAGGACACAGCTGAGCTCATCCCTCCTTCTTTCTCTCTCCCTATCCCTGCCTCCCTCCCCTCCCTCTATCTTTCCATCCTCCCTTCCTTCCTTTCCTCCTTGATTCTTGCACTCATCTTCTCCTGCTGATTTGAATCCATCTCTTTTAGACTTTCTTTGGTATGTGTTTTGCACAACACACACACATCTGGCTCCTTCCTACGGTTCCACACACACACAGATGGTCGAGGAATTACAAGCTTTTGCAAAAAACTTCCTCGAGAGGATGACATGCAGAGAGATGAAGATGCAGAATTAATAACAGATGTATTTGTGTGTGTGTGTGTGTGTGTGTGTGTGTTTTAATGTGAGAGAGAGATGAAGTATTTAACAATGACCTTTTCTGAGAAAGGAGATGGACCAGTTTAACCCTGATGTATCAGCTGTGTGTGTGTGTGTGTGTGTGTGTGTGTGTGTGTGTGTGTGCAGAGGGTGGTCTCTCTCTCTCTCTGCAGGGTGACACACAGAGCACTGATTGGTCCCCGGTCTGTTGAGCAACTCAATTATTCCCGTTAATACCAGTAACACCATGACACCTCAAACATTATTAAACATATTCATTATCAACACACACACACAAACACACACACATACTCTATTATATTTGCACACCCTAAATGCACTCATGGACAGATGCATCTACACACATGTATAAAAATGTGCAAACACTCCCCAACATGTATAAATGTGCTGCCTACGGGTGCAACAAAAGGTCACCATTAAAGAGAGAGATGAAGAAAGCAAATAATAAAATGACTAAAAAGCTATTTTTAGTTTGACAATTGGATGCAATTGAAAATTAGCTACAAAAGTTAAATATCTTGTTTTTTTTATTTCAAAGACCTTAAAGCCTTTTAAGACTTTCAGTAGCTTTTACTAAAAAGTGGCCATGGTGGCAACACATGGAATTACAGGATGATGACATTTTTTCAAACATATCAGTCCACGCTAACTCACAGACAAACATGTGTGATGTGTGTCACCTCTGGACTCTGCATTTTTTTCTCTCTCTCGTTCTGGAATTTCAACAGACAGTTCTTTAACCCTTCGCACCTGAGGGACACAATTTGTGTCAAAATTTGTACCCCCTTAATCTCAGAATCATAATTCTGTCAAACAGACATAATTACAAAGATGTTTCACCACAATCATCATATACAGATGCTTAAGGATAACCATCGTTAAATCCTCTTGGAAATCAAATAAAAAAGATTCCTTTTAACTTGGTGCACAATCATCAAACTAATAACTTTTTTTCCAGCAAAGGTAACTTGGTCAGTCTTTTTACACATATATATATTGCTAAGGAAACGCAGCATGTACCTCTGTAAAGCAATGTGTCATAATGTAAAAAGCAAACAAAAAAGACAGGATATCACAGCTTGTATTGTGTTATGTATTGATCCTTGCTGGCTGACAAGAAAAAATCAGCAAAACAATCGAAGTGATCATATGAATGAAAATGAGGTTTCTGTATTTTGATTGTTATCATTATATTTTGGACATCACTAAGGCTCAGAATGTCCTGTCAACATGGTTCTTATATCCCTGACAGTCTCCTCTATCCATTCATATGTTTGTGCTGTATTGACAACTTCTGAAAAATAAAGACAGAAAAAAAAAGACAAAAATTTAAATTTACATGTTTGTTTTTTGTCCACAAAAATTCTCCTAAACCATGTATAGTCCTACTCACATGCACAATTAACTGCATTTCTGAGAAGCCTGCACATACTGACACATGCTGTATGCCATAAGCCTATAAATGAAGGAAATTAAAAACAAGCAACATCCTAGGGTTTAAATGGTTAAATCACACAATTCTCCCATTGCGTACATGTTGTGTACTTAGTAACTATATCTTTAATTCATGATTAAGGCCCCAAGTGTCTGTATGAGCTAACATGAGCCAACCAGGCACATATCTTCTCTTTTGGTAGATGCCAACTGTCTCATTCAAGTGAATGGGAAGGTGTGTCCAAACTTTTGACTGGTACTGTATGTCTAGGCTACGGACCAAGCTAACATGCCCCAGACCTTATCTGTCCATTGAACACACAGAGACAAAACTGATATCAACCCTCCAATAATGGACTAATGCAGCATTACAGGATTTAGTAGCTGTAATGCATGTCAAATTGCAACTGAGCTGAGTGACAGTGAATATGAAATACTCGGCCGGAGTAAAAGACACAGTCTATTGTGCTAATACAATTGCATGGAAGTTCATTCTTAAAGGTGCAGTGAGTAGAATTTAGTAGCATCTAGCAGAACGGACTTGGCAGAAATGGGATATAAACCCCCTTTCACACTGGACAAAAAACCCACTAACACTCACTAACATCTGGCTTTTGTCTTCAGTGGGAAAGGGTACAATTGGCATTCATTCCCGGGTCAAATGACTCTGCAGTAGTCACGGGTATTTATCGGCTCCAGCTCCGATCGGCAGTGATAGAAACATGATTCCCGGGTGGACACACTAATTTTTGTCTCTTTTCCGGCTGTTCTTTCATCTGATTCTATGTGCGGATGTCTGTAAACATATGGTCTCGAGCATATGTTTACGTATGGTCTCTCTGTAATGATATTACAGAGCGACTATACGTAAACATATCATCCATATGTTTATGTATTAGCATGCTGGGCTAACAGTCCATCATCTGTGGGACTTAATATTCGCTGTGACATCTTTCAGAGCACACAAACATTGTAAACACCCCCGTCACCTGCCCAGCGTGGTGCTGTTAAACCAGAGACACTGCAGCGACACCCTATGTTTGTATAACCTATGGGCTAGACACAGTACGGCATGGCTATGCTAACAATGCTAGCCATGCTAACTAGCTGCTAGCCATGACGTTGAACATGACACACCAGAAAAAAACAGAGGGGCAAACTCATCTACTGGCAATATAAAAGGAGTCGATTGCCTAGTTTACCCAAGTGGAATAAACCCGATAAAAAATATAGGCGGGGGGGTGCACCTTTAAGTCGATCTTTGAGTTGAAATTACTTTGTCACACAAAATGTAAACTTTAAATTCAGACAGATCATTTCACACATTTCATTTTTTTCCCACATTCAAACAGTACTTGGAATTTTAAATCAAATGTGACAGTCTATGAAGCAACCTGACTGAAAGGAGCATAAATGAAAAACAGATTTCCTGGTGAAATATGGTGCGCTCATGTCTTTCTTTTTGTAATTAAACTATTGCAATATTCACCTGTAACATGCTAAAATGAAGCGTAACTGCAACACAAGAAGAGAAGGGTGATATACTCACCAAACTGACTCATTGATGTAATATCTATATAGCGATATCTAGCTCCAAGTTAGAGCCCATAACCTCCTGGTCATACCAGACCAAATAAGGCTATCTGGCAAACTCCTGCATGTGCTGAATTGAGCAAGGTTGTGATTTATCGTTATGTTGTCATTGATTGATTCATTCAAGAATGTGTTATTTTTTTCTTTCAAACTCACTTTGAATCTCAAAATGGGTCTCCCTTTTCCAATTTCTACCCCATCTGAGAGTCTTTGGACTGTATTTCCTGGCATATATTCATAAACGAAACAACTAAAAAAAATAGAACTGTATAGAGTCAACATCAAATAACACGTACAGGACTTGGGAAGAAAACATGCTACTGTTGGTTAATCTGGGGTTCAACTTCGTCTTAATCACCAGAATATGAACGTTGCTTTTGCTGTATAAATGTTTGTCTTTTTGCTTCAGGTCAAAGGGTCAGACGGAGCAAAAGGGAGGAAGGCGAGGGGGGTGGAGGAGGAGGGATCCCTGTGGAGGAGGACAGGATGGATGGATGGCTGGATCGCACGCCAAGGAGAAGAGGGAGGGAGGGAGGGAAAATGGAAGGAGGTGAAGGAACGCAAGATGGTGACTAGGAAAGAATGGGGGCTGTGTGTATGTGTGTGTGTGTGTGCTCACAATTTTTATGGCTTGGAAACTGGACCGCGCCCATTACCACACCCGGTTACATACAGACATACAGACGCACAACTGTGGCTCAAGGTAAAAGGCAGAAAGAATAAAACAGCCATTCATGTTCTTTAGTTACTGTATGTGTATATGTGTGTATTGCACAAAATGAATGAAAAATATCGGTGTGGAAAAAGTGTGGTATTAGTTTAGAGTTTAAAATATAAAGGGATAGACTTTCAGAATATACTGTATATCTGGCATACAGAATAAAAACTGAGAACTACATGTTATCATTTACAGTTATGAAATGTCTCTAACATGTGCTTTACCAGCAAACTACATATGTGTCCAAACAGACATGGCCAATAAGGCTGATTCTAACTGAGACTTTCATTCAGTTAAGTGGAGCACATACATCCACTTTATCAGTTCCAGCACAAAAAGGGAGAAACTGAATGCTGGCTCACTAATTCTACTGTCTGTGCTTCATCAGCCTAATATCTGCAGGCTGCTGGCTAGCAGCGATAGTTACCCAACAGTAGAAGTAGAATCAGCACACTAGATCAGTCAACTTCTGTGGCTTGACCTCTTAAAATAATGGCTTATCAACAAACACTAACTGAGAGCTCACATCAGTGTGCAGACTCCATTTTCACTTTATCCGTTTAATGCAATGATTAGATCCTCCACAAGATAGCAAGAGCCAGCTAGCCATCCTGAGTCACGACAGTGGCATAAACTGTGTCGGGTAGGTATATACAGAGTTTAGGGAACTGTCGAGACTCAAGGCAGCAGTACTTGTAGCCTGCTGTCATCTAAGTTTTTTCTGAGAAAAAAACATTTTTGTACATAATAATGTACATAATACATAATAGCTTCATTTTAACTATGAAGACATTTTTCACATCATACAAAAACAAAAATTGATTCAATATATTGCCCAGCTCTACTTACATTTATAATGCAGAATTTAATTTTCTACTGGTGTCAGAAAATTGATTAAGCGATTCACAGTATGCTAGACATTGTACAATTCCTCTATGATTGTTATATGATTAAGTTATTTCTCATAATACATCCCCTGGCCTGTACTTCATTATGATAAATGCATACATATTAATAAATTTCATAGACTAACATAAACTTATTCACTGTAGTGAAATGAGCTGAAAAATGGGTAAAGGGCAATACACACTGGTGGCGTACAATGCAACAACTCGTCAGGATACACACTGTCTTGCTTCCCTGTGTCGATGCACCTCAACTCTCCAGAAAAGTAGCAAAACATTCACATCCCAGCTATTGTATCTTGACAACGTCTGTCTCTATGATGTGTCCAGTGTGTATGGATGTGATACGTATGATACAAAGCGGCTGGTGTGTGTTGCACAGAACAAACTTACATTATTTCACACTGAGCAAAAAGAGAATGGCTCAGCAATGGCTGAAGTTTTACAGGTCATCAGTCCTTCAGCAGCCAATCAGTCAATCCTGTGCTTCCTTGATTCCTTTGAGTCATCACTGCTGTCTGTAAAGCTTCCCTGGTTTCTGCATCTCGATTTTAAAGGATCACATGTATCAAGAACAAAGCTTGTAGAAGTCTTTGATTTATTGTCGAGAGTCACTTACAGCTAAACTCTGAGACACTAGCGCTGCTTGTGCTTTGAAACATGCAGTGGGAGTCACAGTTGTGCTTACATAATCACAGGGACATAATCACATTAAGGCTTAAATCACATTATCACTGGATTATTGGTTTGCACGTAAATGTAGCTACTAATGCTAACATGGTAAAATTTCACATCCACCTTATTTTCCAGTAGTATTCATGGAAAACAATAGATAATAATAATAATACACACACAAAACATGCACATGCACACAAAATCATGTGAGCTGCTTTAATATGCTAACAAATTAATTGTTATTTAACTTATTTTCTCTTCTTCTAGCAGGTGTAGTAAATAGTAATTTATCACAGAATATGGATGGTAAACCCCCAGATCACGGTTCATTTTTTCATAAAGACAAATGAAAGAATTGAGATTGCATTGATTTACATTAGTTAAATGTGTAGGTGACGTCAGAACTCCAGCTCTGTGTTAGCTTGTAAGTGCCATGTATGTGCTAATTACATGCTAGTAAAAGATAGTAATATTCAGCTGAGCAGATAAGTCAGCAAGAGAGAAACAAAAAGACTTTCAATTCTTTTGAGACTCCAGCAGTTTACAGAGATGTGGACTTCAAACATGGCTGCCTGAGGGAGGATTGTGCACCTGAAGGCCATCTTGACCATTTTTTGTGACATTCTGATGTTCACTTTCAACACTGCATGTTAGTAACTGAAACAGCTCCAACATCAGTTTGACTGATGTCAGAATGATAATGCGATACTTTAATGACACCCAAAGGAGAACCTGTCTTTACTTCGGTGAAAAAAAAGTGAATGAGGGACAGAGAGGAAGGGAAAAGAGCTGGAAGACTGGTCAAATAGAGAGAGAAAGTACGCGATAGAGACAGATAGATGTGTGTGCTCGCTTGCCCCGTGCTGTGTGGAGTCACTGGTGTGTGTTTGTACGATTCTCACGGTGTGAAAAATGTCCCCGGTGTCGGAGCGTGAGGAGAATTATCGTCACGGAAACGACCTTCCTGACACCTCAACTCTGACCTCTGCTGTGACCCCTGGGAGAAGTGGGGGGCTTCGGAGGATATGCCTGTTTCCCAGTGAGACAGTTACAACACAGCAGGAGCCAAGTATACTCACTCACACACACACACACACACACACACGGAAAATACCATGAAATAGCTGTGCAAGCACAAACACACATACATAGCGCATATGAAAACATATATACACAACATAAACAACACACACACCATGGGAACTGCTGGTAGAACATATGAGGAATGTAAGACTCATTTCCCTTTGCTGTCTTACTGTGTGGGTTTGTATGTGTGTATGTGTGTGTGTGTGCATTTGTGTGTGTGTGCATGCACAGATCTGTTTTCAAATCTTGTGAGATTAAAATACGCTCAGAGTGACACGAGCTATATAAATTTGTGGTTTTCTTAAACTTTATGATGACTGACTGATACGTTCTGGCAATGGAAGGAGCGATGACTGCATCATCTATAGCAACAATGGAGTTTACTCTCTTGTGCACTTCCTACCATGGATCAATGTCCATCCGTTCAATCCACACCAGGTCCTCAGAACAGCTGCCTAGTTAGCAGGGAGTTGAAAGGACAGCAGTCGGTCAAACTGTCTTCCCCAGGCTGCTTTATGACAGAACAATTTTGTTTTTTAGTGAAATGTCTCAAAAATGATACTGAATGATGACACCAGCCTATATGCACATTAGCAGAGAAGTGAGATGTTAAAAAAACACATAAATTCTGATCTGACCACATGACGCCCCATCTGGATAGTTACCTTTTTGTTCTCCTAGTGTTCTTCATCTTGTTCTTCCTGTTTTATTTTGATACTTACCTCTTGTCTCGTTTCAAGTCCTTCACTTCCTGCCCTCATGTGTTTCCCTCCTGTGCCTGCCCTAATGTGTGCACCTGTGTCTCATTGTCTCTCCTCCTCTAGAGTATATAGTCTTAGGCTGTGGTCAAAAAATCTTTTTTGCTTAGGAAGGTTCCTAACTGAGTGAAATGATCTGGAAGTATCTAAGTGGCAGCCATGATAAGAGCTGGTTGAATACTCTAACTGCTAAGAAAAGGTGCTCCAATGCTTCCTTTCTAATCTCCTTTAGCATAGGGTACACTTGACTATCCTTTACGGAAGGAAAGGAGATAATTCCGTCCCACAATTCCTTGCAGCAGCAAGCGACGCATCATTCACAAGTTCAAACGATTAAACCCACATTAAATATCCACAGCGGTCCGTGTCCCCTCCGTCCAAAGCTGTGTTCAGCTCATTTGATAACAGAATAAACAAATGTGACAGAAATTTGTGTGCTTTTCCCGTTTTCGTCTTCAAATTGGCAATTGGAATAGAAATTAAATCAAAACCAGAAAACAACTGGTTTTTCACTTTTATAGTTATATCTATATTATCCCCCTACTGCATCTCTACAAAAATACTGTCATTGATTATGCTTGCTTTAGATAGATAGATGGATAATCAATGAAGTTATGCTGCTGTGCCTCACACGTAAATGCGCACAGCTTCTGTCTTATTGGGAAAACACACTTAACGTTTCTGCTTTATTAAATACTTGCAGGGATCACTCCACATTAAGAGAGACGCTGTGCACATTTATGCACCAGGCACAGCAGCCTAACTTTATTATTTAAATCTCCAGACATGCTGTTTCTTCACATGAAAATCTGCAACAAAACAATGCGTTGAATATTTGTTTATCCTGTCATCAAACAAGTTGAACAGAGCTTTGGACGGAGGGGACACAGAGCCACAGCCTGTATAAACCAGAACAACTTTAAAACACAATCAAATCAACATTTCAAGGTGTTTGGGTTTGTATGTGGTGGTTCTTAAACTATTATATGCATTATAAGCTAATAACAGATTATAATTGACATATTAACCATAACACAGAAGTCTGCATTTCAGGAAAAAGGGATATGACACGTTTTTAGTCAGATGATGTTTTTAATTCATCATGTTTGAAACTTAAGAATGATGGTTATGTACAGTGGAAGATTTGTAGGCCTAACATGTGATGTCATACGTTTGACATTTATTTTCATACAATAATTGGGATTTAGGAGGGTGAGTGTGAGCAAGCATTCTCAATGTGATAATTTCGTTTCAGTTTTGTGACTGGCAGGCTCCTTTTTTAAATTCAATTCTGACCTTTGTAATGAATGTAATGTATTTTTCAGCGTGTTGTGCACGTTTATATAGCCTGCATGAAACAACACGGTAAGAACTACCGGGGTGAAGTATGTAAGATGCGCTTTTTGTAGTCCATCTTCAGAGCATTTTAACCACAGCAGACCTACGTCAGTATCGTCCGCCGTCGCATAATTACGTAGCCCAGTGTAAGTGCAGTCGGATTCTCTCAGCATCGCAGTTCTCTTTTCCTAAGTCTTTATGAATTCTCCTTCACATCTTTCCTTGACCTTGTGACGTTTTCGATCGAGGTCAAGGAAAAGTGGTTAGAAAAAGACGATAGGAGGGACTTTTCGACCGCAGCCATGGTGTTCCTTTCCTTCTGTGCCAGTTCGTCTTGTTCCTCTGTGACAGCAACCCAGCATTTTTCCTCGTGTGAGTTTTCTTAGAGGCTTTTTGTTATCTGACCTATTTTTGCCTTTTTTGACCTTGCCTTTTGCCCACTGATTTTGGCAATGTTGCTGTGTACCTGTGTACTGACCCTGCTCTTATTAAAAGGACTGATTTTGAACTTGCTACTAAGTCTGTGTCTGTATTTGAGTCCAAGCCTGTTGTTCACCATTGACAGACCGTTCTGACAGTGGTTGCATAACTAGAGATCACATATGAATCAGATCTAAGTGATGCAAGTGGTCCATCTGATATGAAAAAATCAGATTTGGTCTGTGAAAAAATCAGGTCACATGTAGTCTCATTTATTAATGAGTCACTTGGAAGCAAAAAAAAAAATCAGATTTGGACCACTTCAGCATAAGTGCACTTGAGCACAAGTGAGCATAGCCTTAAAGACATCAGTGATGCTCTGACTTAAACTCTGGCACCAACATGAGGTTGGTTGTGGTTCTGAGTCAAATGTCTTGACAACAGTTGGATAGATTGTCATGAAACATGGAACACACATCCATGTCCCCTTCAGGATGAATTGCAATAACTTTGGTGATCCCTAACCTTTTCATCTATGTATGAATTGTTTTATGCCTGGTCATCAGGTCGAAATTTTAATTTTATTTTAATTATTTTTTTAAAATTTATGACTAAATAACTGCAAAACTAAGGACATTCCCATCAACTAAGGATAAACTCAAATTTCATATAGAGATTTGGGGAAATCATGACTTAGACAAAATTGGCAAGCTGCACACACAGAATCTAGCCGCCTCTAGCAGCCATTATGGCTAGCTGCATAGGGATCTATGCTACATGCAGCTAGTTTCTGTGCTTACCTAGACTCAGACAAATGTTTGAAATGATGCATGTAAAAATCACGTTTACATGAAAGCTGTAGGAGACTTGGACAGCTTGCCCTGATATACATTACCAGTCAAAAGCCATCTTTATAATGGCTGGTCAGTGCACACTTTATGTGGCACGCCTATTTTTTCATTCAGTTAATTTACACTTTTGTCTTTTAACTTCTGGTTTCTATTACTGGTAGTAGAAAACATATTGTGATTGCCCTTGGAATCAGTCTAATCGAATCTAATCTAATCTAATCTAATCTAATCTAATCTAATCTAATCTAATCTATTTATTTATTTATTTGCAAGTATGTAGGCTATGCCACTGAATGATTGTGACATAAAGACTGTGATGGAAAGAGATAGCCAGAGAGAAAAGACAAATGGAGAGAGTGAAAGAAGAAATAGCAAGACTGAAAAAAACAGAAATGAAAGACACGAGAAATGCTGAGAAAACATTAGACTAATAATAACAGCGGAGAATTCTCAGACTGCAGGAGTTTCTCTGGGAATGTTGGGGTTATAGATGAGGGAGGGGAGAAAATATGGAAAATATGACTACTATATGAAAAAATAAACTAAGTATTGTGAAGTTATGAACTTTACAATTTTACTGTTGCATGTTAAAATGCCCTTTTTTCACCAGGAAATAACAAAATATTTTGCTGGAATCAAATCACAGGATGAGTCAAACTTCTGATCATATAACCAATGAAGGAGAGTTTCAGCCAATCAGACAACAGAACAACATCCAAATAAACTCTGTATTACAAAGCCATTTGATCACGATAGATAGATTGACTGTCAACATGACTTTGGGAGATTCTTCAGCTCCTCCTGCTTCCTTTCTTCCTCCTCTCCTCCCTTCTGCTCATTTCCTTTCTGCCCTCCCTCTTTTTCTATTATTCTATTTCTTCAAAGTCACTTTGGCATGTGTATGAGTCTCTCTATGTGTGTGTATGTGTGTCTTTATTCTTCTCCTAATGGAGATTCATGACTCTGTCAATGGGGAGGTGAGAGAGAGAGAGAGACCCTGAGAGACACTGAGGAGAGAGAGCAGGGTGTCCTGTTTGGATGTTGTGTGTGTTGTGTTTGTTGGATGCAAGAACAGGCGCCGTTAATGAGACAACAAGTTCATGTGATGTTTACATTTGAATGTATCTGACTTTTATTGTCATCTTTATGTATGCAGGGATATTAAACATTTCTTGAGATATGAGTACATGTGTACACACTTATTAAGGTCCTGGTCGCCATGGCAGCAGGTTGAGCAAATTAGTCAAGATGTACTCCATCTTCCAGCAGTCCTCCTAACCATCATTAAAGTGGTAGCTAATCTGGCAAACTCTGGGCTTTGCACAACCTGGATGAGAGTTACTGCCTGTGTTTTCTGCCATGCCGGACCTATTTTGAGTGATGTTGCTGCATTCAGAGTAGTGAGTACAACAGTTATCATGACCCTTAGAACCAATGGTGGGATTTACCAAAATAAAGCCCAAGTAGTAATAAACCAGAGTTTACATTTAATGTAAGAGAAAGATTGTGGTAATGGTGTTGCCTTTACAGAAACATTAACACAAACATTTGTTGTTTTAATGCATTTGAGCAAACCAGCGATGGTGTTTTTTTTTGGGAGGATGGTCTATTAGAGGTGTTCAGTAGAGTAACTGAAGGCTAGATTAAGTGGCTAGTTTAGTATGATAGGCATAGGCTTATATAATACTGAAAAAAATATTATAGCAAATAGGCTTTTATCAATGAACTCAACACTTGAATTTGAACTTGAAAATCAATGAATTGCAAAATCGCTACATGTGCTTACCTCAGTATTAACTTCCATCTCCACCTCCACCCGCCTCTCTCTGAGTTAGACCTGTTGCTTTGTCTCTCTCCACAGGTTGTGGTGCCTTTTGTATATTTTGTGTGTCTTTTTTCTCATTTTTGTTTCCCATTAATGTGTTTAATGCCTCCTAATGTATTAATATTGAGATGATGTAAGCAATATTTTGAGTTATGGAAACAGTTTTTCTCAGTTGGAGTTGAACACAACTGACATAAATGTTTGGAATTAAGGTCAATACTTAATTATTTATTTTCTGAGCTTAGTGATCAGATAGAAATGCTACTGCTGAACTGTACCTATGAACTGATGTGTTTGCTTACTGATGTACACACTGAAGTAAGTGAATTTGAACTGTGATGCTTAGCTTAGAAAATGAATGATTACAAGTATTTGAATGGAACTGAACACGCTTTCATTCAGCAAAGTGATTTGTGATTAACACCTCTATAGTAAATTCTGCAGGAATCCTAAAGTGTTCCTAAACCAGATGGGCTGTATAATCCCTCCAGCGTGTTCTGGGTCTACTCTGGGATATCCTCCCAGATGGATGTGCCCAAAATATCTCCAAAGGAAAGCATCCAGGCATCCAAATGAGATCACTGAGCCACCTCAACTAGCAATTCTAGGGCTCCATCCAGATGTCTGAGCTGCACACATACAGATACATATTTGAGTCCGTATGTGTGAATGGGATATAAGGGTGAGCCAAGCCACACTGTAAAGGAATCTCAATTAATTGCATATTCATTCGAATTCATTGTAATTTAATTCTTTGAAACAGTGGTATCGCTAGATTAGACTGTCTTTTTGCAAAACATGTGTTTTTAACCATGCTAGCAGCATGGCTCAAAGGATGGCAATATCAATCTATTGGTCTACCATTTTGGTTCAGACTAAAATATCCATATTAATAACAACAATTGGATGGATTGCCATAAAATTTTGGCAATCCCCAGACTTTCCTCTCATTGACAGTTGCCAAGAAACACAGATATTCATGTTCCCCTCAGGATGAATTGTTATAACATAACTAAATGATGTTCCCATCAGTGTCAGCTTTACTTTGTGCTTAGTGCTAAATAGCTAAAGTTAGCTAATGCTAACATGCTAAACTAAAATGGTAAACATTATAGCCTACCTGCTAAACATAATCATGTTAGCAAATTATATGTTAGCATATTTATGTTAGCATTTAGTCCAGCTTCACAAAGCTGGTAGTGTGGCTGTAGGCACTCTTTTTGTTCTAGGGAAAGCAGTTTTAGAAGAAAGAAAGAAAGGAAGAAAGAAAGAAAGAAAGAAAGAAAGAAAGAAAGAAATATTATAAAAATATATAGGATACTGGTCCTTCAGACCTGCAGATGATACAGGGGAAGGAAAGGTGAGGTGTGGATGAAGTGAGGTAGGAGGGGAGGAAGAGGAGGAAGCAGAAGAGGAGGAGGATAAGGTGAAGTGAGGGAGGAGAGGAGAACAGACTGTTTGAAAGAAACAATTTGATTCAATTTTCCACTCAATAAAATACAACCATCAGCTCTGCATACACACACACACTTACACACACACACACACACACACACACACACACACACACTCACTCACACACACACACACTCAGTGTCTGTCTCCAGAGTGGTGTTTTAATTGAAGCAGTTTACGGTCGTGTCTCGATGAAATTGGAAAAATTAATCAGCTGGAAAACAGTGTGTTTTCTTCCCCCTGGCCTTCCAACCATCACTCCCCCCCCCCCCCTCCTCTCTCCATCTGATATGAGATGGCTGGCAAATTAATTTGTGGGAGCTAACTTTGTGTGCGTGATGGTTTGTTTGGTGTGTGTGTTTGGATAAAGAGTGTATGTGCATTTTAATTTGTGTAAGTCAGGGTGTGTGTGTGTGTTTTATTGCAAGTGTGCATATACTGTACATATCAAGGTGCATGAATGTGCATCAGGAGTAGCTGTGTGTATCTGTGTGTATGTTTGTGTGTATGAGCGTGTGTGTGCGTGTGTGTGTGTATTGACGTCAAACCTCGGATCTGTAAAAGTCACCTCCTTACAGACACGTCACCACTCTTTCATGTGTGAAGTCTTTACAGTAATGATGACCGACAAGTTCATTAATTAGCTCGTTAGAGTGAGATTTTGCAATGGAGTAGAGCAGAATGATGCAAGGAGAGCATTATTTAGTTCTACTGGTTACATGCAGGCAGTCAGGGCTAAAAGCTCTGAGAGGCTATACATGGGCACAGTGGTTTGAGAGAAATGCCTCACATGAATGGCTTATCATTTCATGAGAATACATTCAATAGTTGTTGAGATATCTCACTAAAGCTCCACCTTACCGTGGCTCTAGAGGAAAAGTTAAGGTATCATCAAAGTCATTAGGATACATTGTCTGAGAAACATGAATGTTTGTACATAAAATTGTGCCAATCCATCCAGTGGATGTTAAAACATGAGTGAAAGCTCTGACCCTGACCTGATAGTGGTGCTCAATGAACAGTCAGGGGATCACCAAAGTCATTACAATTCATCCTGATTCATCACCTGGGCACCATGGATATCTGTACCAAATTTAATGGCAATCCAACAAGAAGTCAAGACATTTTTGTCAATCCCATGGTGGCTCTAGAAGACAAAGTGATGGACCGACCGACCTCACCTAACATGCTTGCTCACTTTCTCTCTCCCCCGCTCTCTCTAATAATACAAAAAACTCTCTATGGACATACATCTTGCTTCATGCACCTGCAACATTGTGACACTTTTTTTGGGTATCTAGTGTGGCTCCCACTACACGTCGGTTACTTGGGACAAAAAAATGTATTATTTCTTTTTTTTGCTATGGTTCATCTATAAAGTTTGTCTCTAAGTTTTCCTTTCATGTCTTTCAGTTCAGGAAAACAGCCAGATCTTGAGGTCTTTGAATAGACTTGCCATCCTCCTTAAAGACCTAAGGTCCAGACTACTTTGGGCAACAAGTCCTCCAAACTAAACAACAAAGAAGGTCATTTGTCATCACCTTCCAAATTGAATTATATTGTCAGTGCCTTCCACTGTTACAGAAATGACTATTGACTGCTGCTGTTATTTTTTATTTTATTTATTATTATTTATTTCAAAAGACACTTTTTACTCTGGAACATCTACCCCGAACTCTTCCCTAAGAGATTTTTATCAACATCACGCGTCTCCTCTTCAGTATTGGCTTGAATATGGCTTCAGTGCAGCCCTGCAACAAACTGCAAGTGGTGAAACACCTTTTTGGGGGTTTGGACAGTGATAACCACAGCAGAACCTTGCAGAATGATACCAAATTGATGAGAACTTTTGCAGGAAAACCCTGCAGTTTTTGCAAGAGCTCTCTGCATTGTTAGGCTGACCTCATTCAAATCAATAAGGGGGTTGTGTTTTTGTCACGCAGGGCTAAAATCAGTCTGATTGCAGTCTGTAAAAGGGCAAGTGGGAGCCTGCCACCTGAACAGGAGGTTAGACAGTTGGGTAGAACATTTAAACCCATGGAGAAACCACTCTGCTTAATTTAGAACTTTTGTTCCCAGCTACCCTGAAATACGAGTAGCATTAGGTTTCATGCTGTGCCTGCAATCTTAACGATAAAGACAGAAATGCAGTGATTTAATTAACGCAAGTACAATTCACTGATGAAACCCAAAATGTTGTCGTACTAATAGGTCCCAGTCCAAATTGGTATGATCAGTTGATTAGTGGAAGAACTCAATTGACTATCTACAACTTTCTCACACAAAAGTCCATGTACAGAAGATGGTACTTGATTGGCCATCTGTGGTAAGAGTGATATTCAGATCACTTCACTGGAAACTTGTCTCATTTCTGTGTGTATTTATTGACAGACCTAGATAGTTACAGATCAGTAAGCAGAATGTGTCTACAGACTGACAGACAGACAGGATGTGATGTAATCCTATTTAGTTTAGCGGGGGCAGACTGTCAGCCTCGGGGCTGGAAGTGGATGACTGATTGTCCAATCACTGGAAGTGTTGCTGTCTATGCAACATTACTTCAGCCAATTGAGCGTCACCTTGTATTAATATGGCCATCAGTCTGCCCCGTAACAAATAACCCAGATGCACAACAACAGGAAGAGGAATCTGGTCAGACTCCTTCAAGGACATTAAATGGTTTAAAACACACAGTATTTCATTAGAAATTACATATTGATAACAGTAGTCGTAATGTAAATATAATTAAACTGTAAAATCACATGTAAGTGGTATATAGTCCCTATATTTAATCTGTAGAAATGTGGAATTTTATAGTAGACACTTGATAATTGTTATTATCTGTGTTCTTGGCTTCCAGTAAAGGCAAGATCATTGTCTCTACTACAGTAGATGGATTTCCCATTTACAAACAATCAAGGATTTGTGCACAGTATGGGGATAGAAAACTCATTGCCACCATGTCATGATGCTTACACTTATTTTGTATTTGCTGGAAACCAGTAAAATGACTGTTTAGAGGTAAATTTGTACATGGCAGTCATCCTCACTAATTTTCAAACCTTACCACAGATCAAGTGTTGATAGACATCTGTCAGCTCTAACTAGTGATAACACTAATCACACAGACTTAGTTCTACTGGTAGTGAGAAATGAACAGACCATCAATATACAGCATGGGTTAAAAGCACAGAAGCCCCCCCTGCACACAAGTCATGTATTAAAAAATATCATTAGCACATGTAAAATTCCAGTTTGCCTGCTGCACAGGTTGACATTACAGAAACCCCCTCATTCTGAATGTTATATTAGTCATGTCATATATTACCATGAATAAGCTTCCCACTGTTTACCATCAAAATATACCACATACTAAACTTTCAGCTCACTGCTTCAACATGTGGAGAAATCCAAAACTTGACAGGTTTGCTGTACCTAGTTATGGTTGCTAAGCTATGATTGGACAATTGCTGTTCGCAGAGAGGTTAAGCAAACAAATCAACAACAAATCCTACAAATTAAATGCATACATGTGTAACTGCTCTTTAGAACGATACATAGACGTATTTTCTGATCTGACCAAACAGAAACTACCATGGTGCAGAAGTACCTCAAAGTGCCACTGATAGCCGCTAGATGCTCCAACTGACTCCCATTCAAAAAGCCTCAACTTCTCTGGACTTCTCAGGTCATTTTTCAGTTTTTTTTCAGTTATTAGGTCTGAATCACTAAATTCAGGCCCTCTAATAAGTGTGCTGGTGGTCATTTTGGAAATTATTACTCTATTAATAAGATTTGAAGACTTACAGTAGCTTTGATGTCTGTTGTGTGCATGGTGATTGACAGCTGTGATTGACAGTTGGTTCACCTGCTGCTCTCCCTGGCTCCAGAACTCTCACTGAGTCAGACTATTGTTGCAATATTTCACTAAGTTGAATGTTATTTGATAACAATACCTGCTGTGTTAGCAGAATTTAGCTAAAGTAGTTAATGATAGCCCAAGTTTACACTACGTGGTGTTCCCATTCAGCTAGTATTTGGGTCCGAGGTAGTGGAGCGTGTTTCCAGAGTGTGAAAAGCAACATCCTGCTCTCCTTATTTGAAGGTCCTGACTCCAAGTGGAAAAGATGGCACTGACCATAAGCTGTAACTCTGGGCTTCATCTGGCTCTAATGAAATGAATGGGTGATGTGAGACTTTGCTACATCCATCCTTATGTACAGTCTATGGATCTGAAGCCCCTATTAGAAAGACCAAATCATTTAACCTGTGTACTTCCAATAGTATTACAAGTCATTGGTGAAAATACTGTAAATGGATTTTGTGAAGTAAGGTTTTGTTGAGGTTTAGGCACGAAACAGCATGGTTTTGGTTAAAATGACCACATTCTGAAGGTTAGGGAACAACTATGGTCATGCTTAAAAGAAACCAACATTGAGTGTCTGTTGGAAATAGGAAAAGAATAGTGGTCGCCCATGTTCAAGTCCAAAGTTGTGTTGACGGTTTGTTGACCTATGCACCCATTCCTCCTTCTCTCTCATAATAATTACCATGGCTGCTGGAGGGCGCTGTCACTAGAGTGTAAACATATGTTGTTTTGGGGCTGTTGATGACCACGATTCTGTCGGATTTCTGACGGTCCCTAAATTCAAAAATCCCATTACACTGACTATACTACAACTATAACTAAACTATTTTACTATGCACTATAATCTAACTGTAATTCAGACTTAATGTGACCATTACATAACTTTGCTATTAAGAAAGTATCTATACATTTTACAAACGCTTGATATGATTAAAACATAATGATAATAGTAGGTTGTTCTGGTTAATCTGTGTTTGGTATGTTTGCTCTGCAGCTATAAATAATTTACCCACAATGAAATGAGATAGAACTGAGAGGCAGTGCTGGGGCAAACCTTTGTGTGTGTGTGTGTGTGTGTGTGTGTGTGTGTGCGTGTGTGTGTGTTAGCCCTGGGTTAGTCATTAGTATTGTGGTGCTAAATGGAAGAAGGAAGCTAGTAGATTGTGAAGCACATTAGCTCAAGAGCCGCTGGAGAAAAGGAGCAAACACACACACAGCATTTCCCTGGTTAGCTAATATCTAAGCGGTGAAGGTGTACCCCTGGGCAGCAGCACTTGCTGCAGTGTTTTTACTGCTCTGGTGAACATTCACACACACACACACACACACACACACACACACACACACACACACACACACACACACACACACACACACACATCCATGAGTGTGTCTGTGCACATGCATATTTATTGTATTCTTGGACAAACATTCTTATTCACAGTGTTGCACATGCACAACATTGCAAATTCATGATGGTATTCATACACACACACATATTTAGGCAGACAAAGAATGCACATACACACACATGTTTAGGTGGACAAAAAATGCACACACACACACACACACACACACACACACACACACACACACACACACACACACACACAGTACACCAAGTCTCTGTGAGTCCAAGCTGAAATCAGTGATGAGGATCCAAGTTTAAACCTCATTAACTAACAGAAACCCTGGAGAGAAAGGGAGAGAGAGAGAGAGAGAGAGAGAGAGAGAGAGAGAGCTAAAGAAAGAAAGAAAGAAAAAAGAAAGAAAGAGACCTTTGAGAATACAGTCTAATTTAATTTGAAGCAAACACTCCATGAAAACATCCTTATTCCTTATCCTCAATCTTTAGTTGCCACTAACAGAACAACAAACTGAGCCACATTGTGTCATGAGGAGTAGCAGGAATGGACCCAGAGATGGCAGGCTCAGTGAAGCTGAAGA
This sequence comes from Thunnus albacares, assembly GCF_914725855.1. Classification (NCBI taxonomy): domain Eukaryota; kingdom Metazoa; phylum Chordata; class Actinopteri; order Scombriformes; family Scombridae; genus Thunnus; species Thunnus albacares. The sequence continues at coordinate 3,247,090 of NC_058122.1, read as the reverse complement.
ACCTTCTTTATTAGAGACTTGAGCAGACCAAAAACAAAGCTGGCAGGTTCAAAGCAAAAACTGAACAACGTAGAGCTGAGCAAACTTGAACAATACATAACAAGACCAAAACAAACTGAACCAGGACTTAAAAACTAGCTGAACATACAAGGAGATGAGGTGCAGGTGGGGAGATGGGTGGAGAAGCTCAGGAGAGGGGAGTGAGGTGACAAAACAAGGAAACACAGGGAGCAGGGCAGGGCTGATGATTCTGATACAGGGTAGGTGTGAAGGGAAGAGCAGGCTCGGGGAAAACACTGAAAGCAGGTCAGGTCTAACGAGCTTGACGTAGGGTAGGTGTGGAGGTAAAAAACAGGCTGGGGAAGAGTGCAGGAACACAGACGGGAAACACACAGCAGACAACACAAAACCCAGAAAACACAAACCTCTTAATAACTAAGACTGAGTAAGCTGTGTGAGTACAGACTGAAATAAAAACAAAGACAGATTAACTAATTAAGGCAACTTAATATCATGCCAGATTGTCTTTTAGAGAAACAACTCAATCAGCCTTCTCCTACACAGTCCAATCTTAATATAACAGGGAGAAACGGATGAGGTCTCTGGTGGAATGGAGGAAAATAGCAACTAAAGGGACACAGAGCCATACTGTGACACTAAACTTAACAGGCTCAATAACCATTAAGAAGAACTGGAATTAAACAGATAAACAGAGAGAACACAGGAACCCAAAAGAACAAAAACACAAGAGTCCAAAAACCATGAGTCCATGACACAATGTCAGTGATCCATTTGTGGATATGCTTAGTATGAACATCTATGTAGAATATGTGTCATTCAAAAGAGCTCTATAATTTTAGGGGAAAACAATAGTACTAGTTACATGCTTTTCCTGTTATGACAAGACTCCCTGGAAAATGGTTATTTTGTGTAAAACAATGACTCATAGTGCATCTGGTGACTTCATGCTGCACAACCAGGCATGAACAAAAACTGATGGGGGTCACTCTTAGACTCTGCAGTTCCCCTCAGCTTTACGGACACTTTAGCATCTTTCAGCTCATTGTTTTGTTTTTTTTAATGCCTCACAACTCTACTGTTTTGGTTCAGTCTCATCACTCTCATCAACCTTGTTTCCACTAGCAGGAGGTGGCTCCACTGACTGTCAGTCATGGTCGCCTCTCTCGTTTTCTCTGCTGTATTTTGTCTGGGTTCTAAAACAACAAGTTCTCCAAATTAAACTGCCGAATACATGGTTTGACCATGTGACACCACAACAACACATATGAGTGTTAATCTGGAGCCCCTATCGGCAGTATCAGCAGGACAACATAATTGGTCTGTGCTTTCCAAAACCATTACCGTTAAAAATAATGATGTTTTATGGTGTGACAATGCTGTGGTTAAGGTCTGGTTAGGTTTAGGCACAAAAAACACTTTAGGTTTAGGGAAAGGGTTAAAATGATCACTTTGTTAAGGTTAGAAACATTGTTACATAGAAACCTGGTGTGGGTTAAAGTTACTACTTCCTTATAGTTAGGCCACCTTTTGTTGTGATGGCTACAATAATAACCATGAGGTCAAGGTTGAGGAGATGAGGAGTCAGAATGGAGGAGACACGAAAAAAGAGACACGAGAAGAGGAGGTGGATAGAGAGAGAGAGATTGAAAGCAAGACAAATATTAGCTCTCTCTCTCTCTCTCTCTATCATGTGCCATATTTCCTTCATCACTGTGTGTGTTAACACTGTGTTTCTTCTGTGTGTGTGAGAGAGGCATCAGGTCAACACCTGTTTTGTTGAGTTTCCATAAAAGCAGAAGTGTGTGCGTGCGTGTTAAGAGTTGTGTTAACAGAGGAATGGCTGATATTGTAGGAAGGCAGGAAAAGGCAGAGTTGGCTTTGGACATCCTAAATTTAATCAAATCATCCAAATGAATGCAATATGCGAGGTGTTGTATACTCTTTATGTTGAGATGAATATCCATTTCAGTATACTAGGTGTCTAGGCTGTGGTGTCTGGCAAGGGAACCAAAAATGGTCACAGGAAGCCTATTTATACAGTTACTTGAAGATTTTGGGTTCAGTAGAAGGGCAATGGCTACCTGGGACCTTCTTGTTGTGAGGCAAAAGTGCTGGGTTCAAATCAGGCTATCTGGTCGAATGTTTGCAGCCTCCTTTTAACCAATGTGAACTGGGCTCCACTCCCATAATAAGCTGATATAACTGATGTACAGGTTCTCCTGATGTTTCTTTACTTCCATGTCTTGTACATGGATCATCAGCTGGTGAGGATACTGACATTTGCCTAGGACATGTAGCTGTAGCCTCAGTCTTTTAGCAGGATATCTGTATTATTTAAGACTCCTTTTGAAGGAATCTTCTTTTAAAATGATTCAGCTGGATACATTAAAATTCAGGAGCTGAATAATCTAGCTAGCTACAGCTGACAAAATCTGCTACAGCTGCGACAGCTGTTGTTTAAGTTGGCATAACTGGCAGTCACTGGCTAGAAACTGGAAGCCTGCTTTTGTCTATCTGTCTGAAATCAAAGACCCATTGTTTCAAATGTTATCAAGAGTTTTGATGGTAAATCTGCAACCGTTATTGTAAACTGCATACATGCTGCATGAGAACAGAAAGCTTGGCGGGCGTAGCAACAGTAACTAAGGGGGAATAAAATTATTTCATTTGCATGTATTGTAGCCATTTTTTGGTGAAAGCTGATCATTGTAATGCACCATAAAAACATTGAAATGTTATGTGTGCTCAATGTCAGACTATAAATACAAGGTGAGATTGAAGCAGTATACTCTAAATGGATGGAAAAAACTGACTATATCTATAGAATTTAATATTCTAAAAAAGCTTTCTACATGTAACCTAATTTGATGCCTTGCCAATGTAATACTCAGTAAAACCAATTTAATACTACAAGCAAGCCTTTTTTGGTGGCTGTTCTATAGAACTTTCAATATGTACCACATGGAACCAATGTCATACTCTACAGAAACATTTTAGTGGCCAGTTGAATCTTTCTGGGTGGCCTGACACTTGATAGAACCTGCCTGGTTGAACATTTTTCCAGCCATCTGAGTGTGTGTTTTCGAGAGAGTAAAGAAGATCAGAGAGGCCCGGGCTGCAACCTTATGAGCATCGTGACAGTTTTATTGTGACAGGGTGTGGAAGTCAGACAGGAAGGAGGTACAGGAGACCGAACATAACCCAAAGAAAACACCAAAAAACACCATTAGAGGAAAGAATAAAAGAGAAAAGGGTGACAGGGTTGGTCTGGTTGGAGCTTCAATAGAGATGCTATCAGTTTCAGACTGAGCCTGGCTAACAATGTCTGAGCTGACATTTACATGGACAGGGAAAGGATGAGAGGGCCAGGAGAGAAGCAACAAAGGAGGGAAAAAAGAAGAAAAGGGAGTCAGGAAAGAAAGAGAAGAATTAGAAGAAACAATGATAAAAACTGGAGGATATGTAAATGTGTAAATGTGATATGTAAAAGTGTTTTCTTCTTTTGTTCAGGTAAAAGAAGAAAATGGAAAGCAAAGGAAAAGAGATAAATTGAGGAAAGATAGGAAAGAAAATGTAGACAAGCTTTAAAGTGAGCTGAGGGGCCGAAGAGAGAGATGAATGATGGAGGAAGGATGATGAGACTGAGATGAAGAGGAGGAGGAGGAGGAGGAGGAGGAGGAGGAGGGCTATACAGACAAAAAACAAGGAAAAGAGAGAGAGGAATGAGTGATTGAGGTGGATGAAGTGGAGAGATAACAGTGTCAGAGGTACCATTTATTATCTGAGAGACGGAGGGACGGAAAAACCAACAAGGGGGAGAGGTGAGGGAGAGGCAAACAAAAAAAAAGAGAGAGAGGGAGAGAAAGAGAGAGATACAGAGAGAGAGAGAGAGAGAGAGAGAGAGAGAGAGAGAGAGAGAGAAGAAACAAACAAAATTCCACCAAGTCTTTGTCACTCACTTTGGTCACAAAGCATGAATGGAGACTTCCTGCACTGCTTAATGCAAGGCCTTAACACAAAGAAAAATAGCATTAAAAAAAGGATAAGAAAAAAAAAAGATCTGCACATACTGGGTCACCAGATGTCTTTTTTTTTCTCTATGACCAAATAAATACACCTCACTTTCCTCTTCCAAACATGTAGGAGAACTTATGGTGGCCACGAAACTCGCTAAAAACACAAAAAACCCTCTCTAGAGCCAGTGTTTGGTTTGTCTGTTGTGGGCTGCTGTAGCAACATGGCGGTGCAACATGGTGGGCTCCGTGGAATATGACCCGCTCCCTCTGTAGATATAAAGGGCTCATTCTAAGGTGACAAAAACACAATGATTCTTAGTTTCATGGCATTATACACTAAGTAAAACATACTTATGAATATTATATTCAATTTCTGCCAAGTCTGTTCCACTAGATGCCACTAATTTCTGCACACTGCACCTTTAAACAATATCCTCAGTATTACTGAACATTTAACTCAGGACTCACTTGGATAATGTAATGATCCTATAGGTTTATATTACGACCACCAGTATCAAGTATTTCAACCTCGTTTCTAAAAAATCATGTCTTGTCTGTGATGTTTGTGGATAGCAAAAAATCTTGTACCTTGAACTTTTTTAAAAATCTAAAAACAGATATTTTCTAATGCAGTTGTTCATCTTTTGTACTGATGATTTAACCGGGAGAGTTTCATGCCGATTTGAGCTGTATAAGAGACATGTTATGTTGTCTATGGGATAAATGAATGAGATTTCTACAGAACCAAGGGTGCCTGAAATAGCTCTACCCATGCACAACCCTATATAGCAGACAAAAATAACACCCGCAACTATAGTAATGGTGGTGTTTAGAAGAATAGAAATTTAAAATGTGAAAAAAAAAATCCACTGATTAAAAACTAGACTTAAAAGTGAAATCTTTTGACAATTGATATCCAAAATCCCTCTGCTTATCCATCATAATCATTTTCTCAATTTTTCATGATGTTTTGGGTGAAACTCATTAATCTGGTACTGGCATTGTCCTACTTTTTCATTAGATGTGTTGAAACTATCTGCTCACTGCAAACGAAGATTGCTTTCCAGGTTACACTTTGAAAAAAAAAGAAAAATTTAGAGAACAGGTGCATGAATGATTTTCTTTCTACTGTATATGTGAACATCATGGAATGTCATCAAAATAAGTATATTTGTGAGTTTATGTGGATTAATAAGATTGACTTGTTTATTTTTCACCACAGGCTTTAATCAACAATAGAAACAAACAGCAGTGCAACCAGTGCAACATTATTCTGCTGACTCTATTTCATCACTAGACTTTGACATTTCCACCTTTTACATTTTAAAACTGATTTTAATACGTGATTCATTACACAGACACAATACAGAAAAACCAAAATAACACACACACACACACACACACACACACAGAACTGTTTTACAGCCTGCCATCATGGTGTATTGTCCAAACAGCAGGTTGTGTTTTGGACGGCTTACTTGCTAGCTGGAGGGAGACAAATTAACACACACACACACACACACACACACACACACACACACACACACGCACACACACACACACAGTACTTCATCACTGCCCGCGGGATGAAAGCTACATCTGCTAAGCCTGCATATGTGTGTGTATAAATGTCTCCATGTAATTCGATTTTTTTCCTCTCCATAAACTTGTCTGTCTGTCTCTTTGTGTGTCTTTCCTGCCAGCACAACACATCAGTTCAGTCTCAAGACTGTTCCTGGACCAGACAAAAAAACAAACAACAAAAGAGATAAAATATAATATTTTAAGTTTTAACAAATTTTAGGAGATTACTTATTTGTTGTTGAAGATAACAAATGAGGATTATGTCTTTTCTTTTCAATAATCAAACCAATTAAGATCAATAACTGCACTGCAATAAAATATCAGCGGTTTAACTGTTAGCTCAGTATTCAATAAATATTTCAAGAAGGAGAGGAAGACATAGGAAGAGTTTGCTACTTTATCTTATACCAGTTCTTTGCATCTTTTACTCAAAACTGGTGGTTGTAATCTGGTTTGTAATCTGATTACTCACAGGAGAAATGAGAGAGAAGGAGAGACAGAAATCAGAGAGCATCTAGAAAGATGTTTTGTCTTCAGGTTTGCCTCAAGGTCTTTGTAAACCAGAAATACCTGGATGCCCTAAAAAACCAGCCTGAATATGACCCCACATGACTTATTCTAATCTTTCTCATTACATTATATTCATTTGGCAGATGTGAGTTACAACAAGTGCATTCAGACTCAATGGGAGCAGAAGCTAGACCTGGAAGTGTAACCCTCCCAAATAAACATATAGACTGACCTTCTTTTTTAAGAGTGCTAACATGTGGTGTCAAGGTGTACTCTGAAAAGGTGCCTTGTCTGACTCTGGAGGAAGATGGACAGTGACTGTGTGTTTCTGACTTTAGTGGGGGGTTATTTCACCATAGAAGACATGACCAAAATCCACAACCACCGGGTCCTCGGAATGATGGGGTGATCACCACCCCACAGGCAGAGCAGTGCAATGGTCACGTCAGAGTGTAAGGTTTGACCAACAAGTCCTCCAACTTAAACGTCAAAATATGTTACTTGTCCATGCACTCCAAAACGATACATCATCATGGTTACAGTGGCTATCAGCTACATGTGCTACCTGACTATCCAACATTGTCAGGATCTGAGCTGGTTAAATGAGTATTTAGCTTGCAAACTACCTGCAAATTACATAAAAACATATTAGGGGAAGAACAAACCAATACATTTTTCAACATATATATATAGTATTACTGTAACGGCTCTACTAAAGTACTTTGTCACTGAATGCTGAGGAGAGAGTGGTTGTAACAGAAAGTGTAGTGTTTCAGTTTAAACACCTGGATAGCTGACCTCACTTTAACTGATGGACATGTGACCTCTGACCTCTTCTGACCTCGGGCAGCTGACCTCAGACAGGTAATGATCAGAGACACTCAGATTTCAAAGGAACAATCTCTTTAGAAGTTTTTTTTTTTTTTTTTTTTTTTTTTTTTTTACAGTATATTGTCCCTTGAGCTGCAAATGATGGGAACTCTGCATGGAAAAAAACTTGAAAGGATTCAAAGGATGGACCTGAAAATTGATTCCTTTCATTGTATTAAATCAATTCAGCTTTTCATTTAATATGAGGAATTCAAGTCAATCAATGTTGTGCTTTGAATTGATAAACTAATTTGTTCACTAGGATTTTAACACTACGTGGCTCCTCTTTAACTCTGTAAAATCTTTGATAATGATGGTTAATATGAATGACAGACTGTCTTTCTTGCAGTGACGCTCCAGGTAGCACATGTGTCACAACCGTCCCCCTGGTGCACAGGAGTGGCACTACTGTTACGTTGGAGCTGTTTCTCCTTGCCTTTTTCTGTCTACCTAGCTTCTTTCCATCCTTCAACCCCCGTGCCTTCATCCCTCCATCCTTCAAAGGTTGCCACAGTAACATTGTCTTTGTAGCTCTGTTGTTCAGGCATAGCAGCATAGTAAGAAAGCTAGACCTGTTAGAATAAAAAAAAGAACAAAAACAAATCGTTTGTCACATTTGCACTGAAGCAGTTTTATAATAATGTGCCAAAGTTTCCGCATTTGTGAATCATATTATAGCTGGTTTTATGGTAGGGTTGTAGTTTTAAAATCAAAGGATCAATTTCAGGATATATAACATTAGCCTCTCTCCAGCTAGCTTCATTTATCAATAAAATTACACTTCTCAGTATAAAATAAGAAATCAGAAGAAAATTATGTTAAACGTCGATCCAGTTATAACAGTGTAATAACGGCATTTCAAGGTCGGACTTTAAAGAGCCCCTCCAGACATATATTAAGATATATAAAAATGCTCTGCTTGAAATAATATTGTCAAACGATAATATGGTTTTTACACAAAAAAAGTACCACTTTAAAATCCTTAAAATTGCATTTAATGGCATTAAAAATGAGAATCTATAAATTTGTAAATATTTCATCTCAGAAGTTTAACTGCAGGACACAAGATGTCTGCTACTTCACTGTAAAGTCCATTCTCAGTGTTTGTGCACTGGAGGTTTAAAGTTTCCACATCACACTCATGTAAGTTGAATACTAAACCAGAATTTTCGTCAACACTAGTTGGGATGTCACAAATCATGTTCTCAGGCCCACCCTTTAAAATTGTTTTTTAATTTCTCAGGGAAACTTTCAGCAGATGAATGTAAAAACAAACTCTGCACATACATCATTCTGCACAGCGAAGCTCAAACATTCAACTATAGGAACAAGAAGAAAAACATATTTTTGAGTGGAGGAGGGACTTTAATATTAGCTACAACAGTTGCGTGTTTGCGTCAATGAGGTTTGGAGATGGAATCTTTGTTTCAGTACATACCATAGTCTTAAGCACACGAACACACAGGTGCAAACAGACACACAACCACACACATGCTAACATGTCTAAGAGTCTACAGCCATGCTAGCAGCTCTATGAGGCTATCCTGAGGCACACCAGTGCTTTGAGCTAAATGCTAATGTCAGTATGTTAACATGATCTCAATGTCAATACCAACATGCTAATGTATGGCAGGTACAATGTTCACCATCTTAGTTTAGCAAGTTTAACAATCTAACATGATAATTAGGAGTAAACAAGTACAGCTGAGGTTGAATGTCAGGTGCCAGATAAAAAAGTTAAGGTATTACCAACATCATTACAATTCATAATGACAGAAACATGAATTTCTCTATCAAATTTCACGACAATCCATCCAATGGTTGTTGAGATACCGATTTTTATTAATAGATTCTATTTATATCTTTGCCTTTACTCCATCTTATTCCTTCTATCTTACTGTGTTATCACTTCACCTCTCTCTCTCATGTCTTGCTTATAAATCAGACAGGAGATGGACCACCTCTTAGCCAATCGGGCCAAACCATGATTGATGTCACCATTAATTAAGCAGGATTTTCTTTTATTTCCAGGCCCATCACCCTGCACAGCCAGCCTAATGACAATTACAATTTGTTAATTAATAGATGGCTTTCCTCCACCACTTTGATGGGTTAGATATGGAAAAAAAAGAAGAAGTACCAGGCTACAAAGTGAAAGGTTTAAAAAGTTAGCAGAGGTGACAGCAGGGGTGTTCTACAGAGAAAATGTTTGAGGAGGGACTCTGTGTTTTTAACCTTTAATAAGGTTAAGTGACATTCACATTGACCAGCTGAGAGTTCAGACACAAACACCTTGTTATGTTACCAGTATTTGGTCATTGTTATTACAGTAAAATTCACTATGTTTTAAATATCTAACATATATAGTAACCATCATAACATGCAAGCCAAAGAGTGATGGTGGGCTTAATGGCTTGGACAACATATTAGACAACATTACATCAATTGAACACATAGGACATAACAAACTTCTGTTCTACCTCTTTACCTGTTGCCCTGCTGTTCTGTGACTGGGATCAATAGAGCTGAAATGAAATGAAATGATGCTTTATCTGAAATTTTGAAACTTCAAAATTGATGACTTTATGGAAGACATTGTGAATAATGTCGTAACAAATGCTAACTCAGTTCAAAGACATGTTTTTCTCCTGTTTGAACTTGGCGAAAGATGATGTTTACCATTAGCTACCACGCTAGATAGCTAGTTTACTAATGTCAATTATACAACTAACATTTATTAGTAAGAATGATGTGTTCTACTAATAATTATTAGTAGCTGGCGAGCTAGCTGACAGCAGCTTACAGAGTTAGCATCAGATCACATTGAGATGCTAACTCTGTAAACTGCTAATTAATCTGTGTCTGTTTGAACCTCTGTATTTCAACAGATATACAACGATGACACAGACAGTGATGACCGTGCTTGTCCAGGCAAAAAATAGCAATAAATAAATAAGTAAATTGATCACATCTGAAATGGTGTTCCACATGTGATTAATTATAATTAATTCATGTTTTCTTTTGTGAGGATTGGCACTTTCTTACTTACAAGGCAGTTGTCTCACTGTATGACACCAGCATAAATCAAAAATGTTCTAATCCCCCCTTAAAAGTTCAGGTTTGCTGGACTTGTTCTTTTGTGCCCATAGAAATCATAAAAGCCACTAAAACTCTCCATTGAAATTAGGATTATAATAAGAACAAGAAGTTTTAAGTATTAAGTATTTGATACTGTTAACTTCATCCGACAACTGACACTTGCTTAAATAAAATAAAATAACCTCTAGTTCCAGTTGTGAGTCTGTGTCCTGCCTGTGGGCAGCCCTGACTGATGTTTAGCTCAGACTTAGAAATGAAGCTGCCTGTCACGGTTTGTCACTCCAGTGTACACTGAGCTTTGGTTGAGAGCTGGTTAATAGGTTAATATGCTATTTATTAAGTGTCTTTGAAGTTCTTTGATCTGTATAAGCCTCTATAAGTAAATACACCAGCTTGTATTATAGCTTATGAAAAGGTCTGGCACAGATGCAAAGAAAGGCTGTACAGATTTTATTAAAAGCAAATGAACACCAACACAACTGTGAAATAGTCATATGAATTATTATATTTTATATTATAAATAACAACAACAACAACAACAATAATAATAATAACTGTTATTATTATTATTATTATTATACACATATTTAGGTTACTGTCTATTGCATCTGAATTTCCAGAGGATAATGTTTACATTCAAAATTCAAGTGACTTACACTCAAAATACTGTTTTCAAGTTGTTCATATTCAAGTGGTCATTTATAAGATCTATAATCGTTTCAATAAATCAAATTGCTCAAAATCTGGACACCGATTTTTTAGATAAAAAAAATTCAAACTTGAACCACTGGGATAGCAAAGCAGCTGAGCCTTAATAGAATGAATCATACAGACTGTCATATCCCATCAGTTTACATTACATAAGTCATATGATCCAAGACAGAGTTTTAAATTGCACAACTTTAAATTACCTTTTTAATTATACGTCTATAATTTAATATATCTTAAAAGCTTTTTATCTTAATCATTTAATTTTTTTTTTTAATCACTGAGTCTACTCTTTCACTTTGTCATGTATGGTATATTTTCATCTCCTCAAAACAATCAGTATAATAATGAAATAATATGGAACCAACCAACTTTGACTTTGTTTTTTTAGGAATGTGATTATTACAATTTACTTTATTTATTTGCTTTATTAAACATGAAATAAAACATTTATTCATTGTTTCCTAAATTAAAATTTCCATGTCATTATTGTAGTCACAGAAATACTGTATAATACACAATCCATAAATGATAGTTGAGAAAATATTAAATCTAAAATGTATAATATATAAAACTTATTGCAATATTTATAGTTTTAGTTATAATTGTATTGATGCTATTATATTATACTATATTAATAATAGAACTTTAAATTGAGTATTTATGAAAGTGTTGGTTACTTTAAGACTAAAAGCTTGAATATGAAAATCATGGAATTGAAATATACATACACAAATTATTATTATTATTATTATTATTATTATTATTATTATTATTATTATTATTATTATTATGTGTTTGTTAATTTAGTTATTATGAGGAATTGTAATATATCACTTAAGAAACCTGTTCAAAATATAATGTAATACATGTAAAAAAAAAAAAAAAAAAAGAGAAAAAAGGCAGGAATCATTGAGTACAGGCTGAAAAGAAAAACTGTGAACTCTAAAGAATGAACGAGTGTGAGGCCAACGCTCACACTCTGCTCTCAGCTGCTGCTCTGGCCACTTGGGGGCACTCTGACATCACACATCTTTTCGCTCTCTCTTCCTCTCTTCTCTCCCCCCTTTCTCTCTCCCTCTCATTACATTCCTCCTACACCCCTTACTTACCTTCTTATATTGAAGGATTATCAAACACACGTATAAGAACATAAATCACACACACACACACACACACACAGCAGGTTGCATGTATGTGTGAGTAATTGTAATGATTAGAATACTTCCAGTATATAAAACAGCAGCAGCAGTGGAGCTTCTGGCAAAATAATTGTAACAAGTTAAATACCAGACTATAAAAAGTTTCCAGTGAGTTGCAGCTAAAGCCCTCAGCACAGTTCCATCTGCAGATTTAACTCCACTGTGCTCTGTTCCACAGCCCTGCGTTGACATTTGACCTCCCAGGTGACAGAGTGTGGCTCTGGTAACAGCTCAAAGCTTCTGCAGCTCCACAGCAATACTTCAAACACCAACCAAAAACACCTTAGCTTGAACCACAGATCTCTACAATATGGCAATACTGAAAGAAAACACTTTTTAAAATGCTCTTAAAGCAATAACACATTAGCTGGCTAGCACATAGTGGGGCTGTTTGATTATTGGTATAAACATGCTTTGAACATGATTATTAAAATATTTCTGGAAGATTCTGTTGCCTGTGTTTGTACTATTTATGAATTAATGGTATATTCCTAGTTAACCCAGGTGATATTTGTCAGTTGGATGATGCTCTGCTTTACTTGACACAAATAGTAACAAATATATATGTAATATAGAGTAATGAATAGTTATTTATTATCTGACATTTTATTGCCACATTCTTATTTAATATAGTAGCTAGCAGTCTCAAGTAACATTATTGTTATTATCATATAATTATCTATTATACAGTCGTTGATTCAGAGTTATGTAAGAGCTATGTGTTACCAATTAAGTAGTAGCCACTAATTAAAACATGAGTACTTGAGTGTGTACCTCATTTGAGTTTTTCCATTTTATGCTACTTATACTCCACCACATGTATAGGATAATTAAACTTATTTGTTACTTTGCTGATTAAGATTTACATATAAAATTGTAAATTGTAAAATTGTAAAATTTTTACAATTTTTACAATTCCATTTGCAGAGTACAGTATGTGCACAGGTGGTTTCAACTTTCCAAATCACACTTGTATAAGTTGCATATTGGAACATGATCGGTTCCAAACTAGTTGTGATGTCACAAATCATGCTGGCATGTACATGTGTTAAACTGAGATTTAATGTGAGCACATGGAAACTTTCCTCCTTTCAGCAGATAAATGTGAAAAGAGCTTCTAGTGCTAAGCTCAAACAACCAAATGAAGGAACAATGAGCAAAACACATTTTTGAGTGGAGGGGGACTTTAAATTATTAAAAAAATAAAAAATAGGCACTGTTGTAACAATAAAATGAAAATGCCACAAATTGGAATAAGATACCTTTAGAAAAAAAGATAGATGGATAGATAGATAGATAGATAGATAGATAGATAGATAGATAGATAGATAGATAGATAGATAGATAGATAGATAGATAGATAACTGTAAAAGCAATGTGCAACATTATTTTAAATGGCAGGATAATTACAGTGTGCATTATTGTTTACACTGTAAACATGCTCTACACACAAGCATAGTCATATGTGTAATCCTGTTGTCCCTTCCATTGAGTTGTTTTTTCCCCTGTAAACCTGGCAGTGTTAAAAAAAATGTACATTTTACAATTAAAAATGTACACATGGTGTGTATTTCATGGGCAAATCTGGTATTTTTAGACTTATTATATTCAACTCTGCTGTCCCTCTTTAACAGCTGAAAAAACATATTTAACATTGTTTTATCTGCTTGATACTTCAGAATGTCTACTTAAATGTATTAGAAATGCTTATAAACCAGTGTGTGTTTCAGAAGTCCTCTACAGAAAATGACATAACTTGTGTGCTCTATATATATGATTTGTGTTGAGAGTACTTTTAAATCATGTCCATAAGAGGTCTAATAGGGAGTTTCTTGCTGTGTCCCAAATCATTCTGTACTCACTACATAGTGTTCTATATTTACCCCCCGCTGTTTAAATTGAGCGTCTGCATTCCAAGTGTGAAATTTATTCCCTCAAAAATGTCTACAATTAAATGAAAAAATGTGTCCATGGCATTGACAGTATTTTGTCCTAACACCCCCACATTCACCATTGCCCCACAAACACCATTTCTAACAAACACCTTTACTCTACATTTTATACTGTAGAAATGAAATGACTGTTGTGGGACTGATAGCTGTCAGTGATGATGCAAAATGATGACGATTGACTACTGCCTGAAAGCTTTATTTACTGCTCAGTGTGAGTAAACTACTCGGAGCTTGTGAATGACTTTTTGGCAAATAAAAGGAATATACTGTATATTTGTTCATGTGTAGCCCATAGAACATATAAAACATGAAATATTCCCTGGTTTAGTGTGTGAAAAATATTTTTTAAAAATGCAAATAATTACAAAAATGGTGCTGGGGAGACTGTGCCTCCAGTTACATCTGCTCTGTATGAATAAATGACAGTGAACAATATCATAATTCCAAGCAGTAGTAAGGTAAGAGGTCATAATAGTTTTGGCTCAGCGTTAACACTGTTTATGTGTACCTCTGTGTGTGTTAGTGTTTGCGTGTGTGTGTGAATTTATCTCTCTTGTAGCAGGCTCTCAGAGCAGCAGCATCTCCAAAACAATTTACAGCCGACACGTTTATAGTCTTCCGTCGTAAAAGCACCAGACTGATCCTCTCTCTCTCTCTGTCATATTCAGTGGCGTACGCTCCATTAAAAAACCCTGCTTCCATATTTTAGTGTGTTTTAAGCGGACATATTTCTGGATGTCCCTGGCAGCCTGGACCCTGGGGGCCTTTAGGGTTCCCAAAATATTTGAAGAGGCATAAAATCGCACGCGTCCATAATGTAAACCAATACAGAATATGGCTAATACCATTAGAATGAATCATACACACGCCTATAATACAAGCCATTATAGAATGTGGTCAGATAAATAAATAAATAACTAGAAGGATTATGGGCTCAGATGATGCCCATACTGAAATCTTGGATTGAAGCCGACATTTGTGAGTATTTACTTGTCAAAACATTGAGTGATATAGAATTTTACCTTTCTCACGATGGATAATCTTTTTCTGTCAGTCTTTCAGAGAGCAAAGGTATTGTTTGTAACCATGGTCAACAATCATACAGAGAGGAGATGTGATGCAGAGAGCAGACATGAAAAGGAAAGAAGATTGAACTGAATACAAGTGAAGAAGAGAGAAGAAGAGAGGAGAGAAGAAACATGAATTTATTACATAAACTACAACACACATAAAAAACAACAGTATCCTCAATCAAGTCAATCAAAAACTGAGAGCTGACAATCCATCCTCTTGAAGTGTACACAGAGTTGTCAGTTACTTTATAAAATGCATGTTCTCCTCTCAGCCAATCAACCAGCAAGCCTTCATGCACTGGACAACATCTGTCCTCCGCTGCCACAAACTCTAATTTGCCTTACTGCAGTTTTTCAGACAGATAGTTTTGCTATAACCAATAAGAAATTAACTAACACTTCGGCCCAAAGATAACAAATTCAAAAGAAAAGGCCTCTCCTGAGCCCTGAGGGGAGGAGAGATGGTGAGAGGAGATACTCAAATGAGAGGAAACATAGAGAAAAGTAGAAAAGAGGAGATGTGGAAAGGAGACATGTAGAGGGGAGAAGAGGAGTGGATGGGAAACGAGAGGAGATGGCGGGAGAATAGGGGAGGAGAGATGGAAAGGTCGATAGGGGAAAAGGAGACTGGAAGGGGAGAGGAGGATAAGAATAGTTATGTACTGTATGTATCGTAGAAATGTGTGTGTGTGTGTGTGTATGTGATAACTTTTGACCTTTGACCCTCTTATAATCCACCCACCTACACAAGCTCGCAGATGTACGCACACAGCAGACAGACAGAGTGTGTGAGAGGGATGGAGACAGCGGCGTCCTCCTGTCTAAGTCTATCTCTCTCTATCACTCCCTCTCTCTCTGTCACACACACTCTGTCATGCTCTCTCTCTCTCTCCTCCTAATCCCCCCCCCACTCTCTCTCTCTCTCTCTCTCTGAGTCGTGCAGCTAAAGTTCACACTGAGGTCACCTGCACACTACTGTGCATGTTTTAATGTGTGTGTGCATACGAGTGACATTATTAAACCTCTTTACATAGTCCATGACTTTTTTTTTGTAAGTTGTATCATACTTGTTATTACTTTACAAGGTCACACTCCACTGATGTGCACATGATCATTTATCTGTTTTTATATTAATGAGCCATAATCTTTGTACTTTTTAATTTCTAATCTTTGTATAATAATCTTTTTACTTTTATTACATCATTACATCCCCACTTAAAATTAATAACATGAGAGAAAAGACAGTTATGAGGTTAATGATACACCCTTTAGAGTTATGTGATGATCCTGTAAAAAACAGTCCATGTTTTGTATGTTGTATTGTTTTTGTCATATTTAATTAAAAATGGTTTATAATACATTATAATGTAGTTATAAGCATTTTAAAGTGCTTATTAATGTATCAGCAATTATAACTTCTCCTGTGAAGCATCTATAATTGTTGAATAAACAGTTATTGAATGATTAAAGGGGACATGTTATTCTTTTAGTGATTTTGCCATTTATATACTGTTATGATGTCGCAAAACTTGAGGTAAACCTCAGAAGGACCAACTTTATGTTTTACAGAAAAAACAAACAGATTCTTCCTCCTCCAGGACTTCAGATAGAAGATAAAGTTTAAATACAGTACTCCCAATATGATATTACTGGCTTGTAATACACTTGGTTCACCCTAAAAGAGAATCCACCCATTAAGCATTGCACTCCAGTACCACTGATTAACTGATGATAGACAGTAAAAAAATCTATCAAAGTAGATTCAGCTTTTTCCTTGTCAAACCCTAGTGTCTACATTACCCACAATGCAACTCAACTGCTGACAGTTCAGTCAGACATTTGGGTGTGTTATGCTAGTAGCAGCTAATATAGCCTGGAGCTGTTAACCTGCAGCAGAGATGAGGAGCGGGCTACAGAGGTCTGGTAACCTCACTTCTTTCTAAGTTCACAACCCCAGATCTTTTTCTTTTTCAAACTTGTAGTCTTTAGCCTCAACTGATGCTGACTCAAGTGACATCACTTGAGGCAGTTTATCAGATTTCACACAGCTTCCTCTGGAGCCACAAAGGGCTTTATACAACTTTTTTTCCACATATGCAGTATCAAAGCTAAGTCTTAAAATCTTATTAATGAAGTAATAATTTCCAAAATGAAGGCCTGAAGAAGGCCTGAATTTAGGGATTTAGACCATATTTACTCGACAGAGTATTTCTAGAGAGAAGTTGGCATTTTTTTTTTAATGGGAATCAGTTGGAACCAGCATCTAGCATCTGTCAGTGGTATTGTACTTTGAGGTACTTCCACCTCAGCCTCAAGCCACAGTAGTTGCCTCTTGAGTACTCTCCAACACCTGGAAACTCACTTTGATGTGTAAAATCTGTGGAGCTCCCCTGTAACATTATACCTAAATGTGATTCCAACACCATGGGCGTTAATGAGCTGCTATAACAGCCTCCACTCTCCTGGTTTCAGGCTTTCCACCAGATGTTGGAACCTGGCTGCACTATTTGCTCCCATTCAGTCACCAGAGCATTAGTGACGTCCAATACTGATGTTGGGTGATAAGGCCTGGCTCACATTCTGAGTTCCAATTCATCCCAAAGGTGTTGGATGGGGTTGAGGTCGGGGCTCTGTGCAGGCCCGTCAAGTTCTTTTACAACAAACTGGGAAAACCATTTCTTTATGGAGCTGGCTTTGTGTCGGGGAGCATGGGAACTAAGGGGCCCAAAATATAAAAAACACACCAAAAGTACATATAAGTATGTGGACAGTGGTGTCCACAGCAGAACAGGTAAATACCCACAATAACATTAAACATGCACACACATGCGTATATACAGAGAATTAGATCTACTTGGTCTTTGGAAAGAGAGACAGACATGGTGAGAGAGAGAGAAGCAGGTAGACAGCAAGGGTGAGGGAGACAGGCAGGTGGACAGACAGGCAGTCATGAGGTTACTTAGTGTTTGAGTTCAATACTGACCCAATACGCTGCTACCAGCCTGGCGTCATCAGCACTGTATATGTGTGTGAATGTCTGGCATCACTCAGACAAGCCACTTGTCCAAAACACAATGCCTGAGTGTGTGTGTGTGTGTGTGTGTGTGATTGATTTAGGTGGAGCCATGGAGGTAGAGACACAGAGTTGTTACATTTTCAGCCAAACTGCAAAATCAATGCAAAGTGGATTTGAATGAAAGGAGTACACACTGCTTTCATCCAATGTATGTGTGTGTGTGTGTGTGTCTGTGAGACCCAGCTAGTAACCCACGGCGACAGAGCGCTGTCGGCCATTACAGCTCCAGCGTCTCCGCGGCGACCATTAACGATAATGTTGTTGTTGCCGTGGCTACAAATACACTCGTTCCACTCCATTTGCATTTGGAGAGAGAGAGATGGAGAGAGATGGAAGAATAACAGACGTACTGGATGAGAGAGGAAAGAAAGACAGAGAGCAGGAAGGAAAAAAATACATTTTGATAAGATTTTTTTTCCTCTCTTGTGTTCTTTGTCTCAGCGCCCACCATCTGTTTCTTTGTTTTAATCTTGGTGTGATTTAGTAACATTTATACAACCCAGTAGGAAGATGGGAAGGCTTTCAGTAACATCAGCATGATGCAGTTAAAGTTATGGCATCCTGGCCAGTCATTGCTCTTGAGTGGCCAAAAATCATTATGAGTCAATTTGACACTGGTCATATTGATGCACTGATGCACTTTGTTGATATTTCAGTGACTAACAGTGCCAACTTTCATTAGGTGCATCTACATAACGAGGAAACATAAGATGGAAAAGCTGTAAGAGAAGATGAGTGCTGGCATGTGTCAATCTGTCACGTTGTCTCTACGGATAGGTCAAAACTATGTTTTTAAAATCTTCACTTTCTACAATAATGGCAACTACTACAACTACTACTACAGAAACAACTATACAGTATGGTTAAGGTTAGGGGAGTATGAGGTTATGGTTAATAAGGAGGTGAATGTTATGGGCACGTCTGTGACAGGACACAAACTCCTGATCTTTACACCCTTATTTTACGCCTTGTTACTGTAAATAAAGGTCACGCCACTTCCTGCACTGACACTCAACATTGACGACGGGTTGTAAATTGTGAGTTGTGTTCCAATATCAATGTTAATCTTATGAGTTAACGCAGCATCATGTTTATGTATCCTGTGGTGGGAGGAGCATTTAAAGGTGTAAACAGCCATTCAATAGCTAGTTTCCACTGGAACTTTGTATATTTAGTTCTTACTGTATAGTTGTCTGCAAGCCTTGTACCTGTTGCCTTGTTGTGTGTCACTGCTCTGGTGGTAGTATCTTCTCATGGCTGAGAAACTGTTAAGGTGGAGTTTACAGCTCTGAACATTGCTCATTGGTCAAATACCAACAAGTTTTATGATGTGACAACACTATGGCTAAAGTTTGGTTAGGTTTAGGAAGAGATCATGGTTTGGGTTAAAATAACTACTTCCTTACGATTAATGGACCTTTATCATCATGGTTACAATAAAAAAAAAATGTTGACTTGCAGTTGGAAATGGGAAATAAACAACGACCTCCTGTGTTACAGTCTGATGTTTAGTCGAACCATCCATCCACCCTGACCTCCTCCCTACGAGGACATTGTCGCTATATAATTATGTTAATTGATTTCCTCCTTTGCTCCCATTTTACCACGGCTGCTAGAGGGCTTCTCTAATAATGTAAACATACTGTATGTTGATTTGGGGCACTTGCATAAATGAATAATCCTGTTGTTTTTCCCAGGAGGATAGTCTCTAGACACGATGTATGACTACGCAGATTTTGGATACAAGTTTGAGGTTAGCTAACATGGAGCCACAGAGGATGTTGATCATAGCTTGACAAATAAAGTTTAAGCGATGAGCCTGAACCAGAACAGTAAAGTTGTGGGCAATGAAACCTATTGAGTTGAGGGGAACTGCAGAGTTGGTGATATTTCTATTAAGGTTTGTTACAAGTGACACCTTTCACATTATATATTCATTTTTTACCACTGTTAATATAAAATATCGATTAGTGCAACTTTAAGTGCTTTTGAGAGGGAGGTTAAGAGTTAAAGTTGATTGAGTTTGAAGAGATTAAGCAGCTGCTTACTCAACAGCTACAGTTATGTTTCCATCCATCCATTTTCCAGGTACTGCATTCAGTATCTACTTCCCTATAACAGAATGGTTTTATGTGTTGCCCCCACTTAGATACTTCCTGGTCAGTTTACTTAATCAGGAAGCTTTCTAATCAAAAAAGACTTTCTCCTTGTCAGTTTATTTCCTGGTCACATGTGGCTGGAAGTGTGCAGGAGACTTATTGCCCGGGGCAACAGAGAGCAGCAGTGGATTGATGGAGGAAGTGTGGTTGTTGCTCAGGAAGACAGGCGCTGATTAGGAAGGTGACTGAATGATTAGGGAACACACACATTTGCACCTACGCACACACACACACACACACAAAGTTTCATCCCTCCTGCTCTCGCATTAACACACACATCGTGCTATGGCTCCAGAGAGAGCATACAGTGGGGCGATAACACTTGGCGTAATGCCCCTTTAAAAGGCAATAACAACCACAATAATCACCTTCCTCCATCTCTATCCGTCTCCATCTTGTTAAAAATCTCCTCTTACTGCCTGTTTTCACACTGGAAGTTGCCGTTTTGAATTTCCTCTGAAGCTGTAAAAGGTTACTGAGCTCTCGCAGCTTCTGCTACATTTAAAAAACAGTAATGTTGGCAGTAATTACCTTGCTGCCTTCCTGTCTGTTTCAACACAGTCGCAAGTTTCTCTAATCACCTCCTTCACCTCTTCTGCTTGATGTGTTGATTTGATTTGGAAGTTATAAAAAGGCATGTGTGTCGTTTTGTTTTACCGGCGTTTAAAAAGCAGTAAAAGCAACAATAATTACTGTTCTGCATCTCTGTCACTATAAAATCGCAATGCACTCAGATCCAGTGGTCTTCATTTCTTGAACTGGTTGTTTAGAGGATATTTCTTAGCTCTAAAACAGCATTATCTACACGTTAAAAACACCAGAGACATTAGCAGTAACTCCTTGTCTTCATCCTCTGTCTCTTTCTGGTTAAATGTTTTTATTGCCTCGCACATGTTTTAACTGAGCTGTGCTGGAAAGTCATGAATTGTCAGCTTACTTAGAGTTTTTTTTTGTAGACTTTAAAAAGGGCTAAAATTGACAACAATTACAACAATATATATATTTTATTGAGTCTTTTTAACTACACTGTAAAAGTGTTTAGTCTTTGGCATAAATAGGATTACAGGTTATTAGGCCATAGAAATATAAGTTAGCTGACAGTAAAAACTGAATTAGTTTTGACAAGCGTGAGTGAGTCCTGATAATTTGAATATTTTGCTGTAATTTATAACAAAGTGAGAACGTTCTGTTAACATGTTTCTTTAGTTGTGGTATGCAGCTTATATTTTATTTTACAGTTTACTTTACACCACTCATCTTTCTTGCACAATTTGATCATCAGTTTTATTAAAGAAACGCTTATGTTATCTCTTATGTGATCATTAACTTGTAAGTGTAATTGGATAAGTGTGCCAGCTTTTTTTTCTTTTAATAAACATTGTTAGCTCACTAGCATACACTTGCATGCATTGTCTTTGGATTAAAATTCCACTGAAATCCTTCTTTTTTCTAATTTCAAGAAAGTGATGATGGATTTTGCTGTGTCTTTTCTATACATGTGTCTCAATTGAACATAATTGCAATCAAAGCCCATTTATACACTAAAATAGTAAGCAGGTAAAGGTTCAGATTTGAGTTTCCTTAACTTGAATAAATTAACATGGTTAAAAATAATTCTAAGTTGTGAAAACGTAAATTTAAAAAACTTACTAAAACTCAGAGTAAGTTATCAAGGGTGAAAATTTTAAGTTGGACAAAGTCAAAGCCAAAACTTAAGACATTAATGAAAATTGCCTTTTGCAAAAGAAAACTTTTTTTTCTTTTTCTTTTTACAGTGTAGCTTTAAGTTATAAAATGGTACTACAAATCAGAAACAGAAATGGAGCATTGAGTTCTTCTCATTTACCTTATTCGCTCTTCAGATGACATGGAAATTGATCTGGTGTGTCATCATGAAGGATGTCTCAATTCACTTACTGTACAGTACGTTTGTTAGGAGGAGAGAAGAGAGGCAAGAGCAAGAATACACCAGACCATCCTTCACAGATGTTTTTTTATCAGAGCGACACACCCCTTTATTGGGAATCTGTTAGTGAATGGACGATGCAGCTGATTGGACTACTTTGCCATCTCATCACCACAACCCTGCAGTTTTATACTGGGACAAATGACAGAACCAACTTACTTATTGCCAAGTTTAGATAATATCTTTATTATGATTCATGTTAAGAAACAGTGGATCTGTGTCAACTGTAGACTGTAGATCAGATAAATGAAGGAGACATAAAATAACTTTCATTGTTCATTAGAAGTATTTTTCTTTTCATGGTCTTACATTCTCTCTTTTATCTCCTTTAGCAGGCATAATATTATATTCAAAAGAAGAAAAGAGTCTGATGACACATTTTAGTTATCTGTTGGTGTATAAGGGAGCTTACTAAGAGTGTCAAGGAAGGTGGTAGGAGGCAGACTAAGAAACTTAAGTATGTAAAAAAGTGATTTTTTTTCAGCAATAAACGGATGAAATTAACTCATACTTAGGCATACTCACTTGCACACAGCTATAGAGACTCCCTCTCATTTCTGCTCTTCCCCTAAACAAGACTCTCCTTAAATAGGCCCTCCGATCTATCCAGACAGAAACATATATCTCACAGGGGTATCCTTTCCCTTATATTAACAACTGGTATATTACAATGTCATTTGTAACAGCTAACAGCATTTATACACTTTTTCCACACAGTTCTCCTCTCCATAAGACAAAAAAACTGCGTTCTAATCACACAAATATTAAAGTGAACATTTAACTAAATGAAATAAAAACCTCCATACTTGGTCCAACCCATGACATCACTGGTGATGTCAGTGAGATCTTAAAAGCAGGAAGTGGTTCAGTAACTCCACCTTTTAGCTCCTGGGAAGCATGATGAGAATGGTAAGTAACAAAACAAGCTAATATATAACTCAAGAAAGTCAGTAATTAAATTAATAAACAGTAAATGAATTGACAGTAAATAGTTGTTTATCCATTGATTAAACCAGAAATGCAGGTGTAAATGTAACAAACCAATGCAAAACACAAACAAACCCTTGGATAGTATGTGAAAGCAATGCAAATATTGATGTTATACTAGCTAAAAACAACAAATGACAAGTATGGAAATAAATACATCAAGGTGTATGGGGAAAAATGGTGTGGTCTCACCCACTTTGCCACTGTGTCATTTCCATTTAGTCACATGTGATGCTGAAAATCTGTGTGTCGTGTAGAAACTATATATTGGTAAGGTATATTTACACTTTGCCTGAAAAAATTGTGCCCCAAAAATGTCTATAAACTGAGACATTCTAATAATTTTGATAATTAAATTGCAAACAGAATATCAAATTTGGATGCAAATAATTGATAAATTATATAGCAGAAATGCCTCATGTGCCATCAGTGTGAGCAGTGAAGTCCACCTAAATGGTTTGATTGATATACGCTCAGTATGAAGAATGAACTTTGTGTATGCATGTGTGGATGTACGACAAATGAGAAACATTTCATATTCTATTTGGTGTGTGGAATAAATATGACTCCAAAGACTGCAGAGCTCATCAAGCCCACTGACAGGTGATTCAAACTGTCTGTACCAACTCAACCATGCACACTGTATATATTTTTTTTTATTTTAGAAACTTTAATTGTAATTCTTAAGTTTAAATACCTCTCTTGCATTTATGCTTCCGTATCACCAAAGCCCTGGGAAAAGCAATTTCATGCCATCATATGTAGCATTTGAACAGAAAAGTATAAATGTAACTGTGGTGAGATGACAAAGGTCCTTGTATCCTTGTATCCAGCTGTGCTGATGTCATCGGAAACTGACGCAGCTTCAGATGGCGCCAGAAGCAGTGCCTGAAGTCTCAGCTAGTTGCCTGGCAACCTCAAGGTGAAGACAAGACTTCAGGAAGTGATTGTGTCAGGCTAAGAAATAGTCCAGCACACTTACTCCAAGCCACAAAATTTAATCAGATAGGACAACATTTCAATCAGATCTTTGTTAGGTCAAAATGTTTTTTCACTGACGCTGCTTTTTAATGCCCTATTACTAATAATGGTAGTAGTAATAATAATAATAATAATAATTTTATACCCTAATACATATAATTACTCATCTTCAACATAAGAAATAGTCCAGAACCCCCGTAAAACTACAACTCGTCCCATTAACACCTTGGTTTTTTGTATGAAATTAAAGAAACTAGATAAAACAT
Organism: Thunnus albacares; assembly: GCF_914725855.1. Lineage (NCBI taxonomy): Eukaryota > Metazoa > Chordata > Actinopteri > Scombriformes > Scombridae > Thunnus > Thunnus albacares. The sequence continues at coordinate 3,222,620 of NC_058122.1, read as the reverse complement.
GTTCATTAATGAGCTTTAGAGGTGCTGGTAGGCTTTTTGAAACTGAGACCGAAACCATGACACAAACGTTCACGTGTCGCGCTCTCTCCCCCCACCGACGTGTGACCACCGCTGCAGATGCAGCCTGTTGAGCTCTCATTACTTTACTAATATGACAAAACTCACACATACCCCATAAATGAATTCATTTCACTATCAGATTTTGATCCATTCGGTCCGATAACATTTGGGACATATGGAAGAGCCACACGATTAAATTATTTTATCCCCAGTCATGTTAGCTGGTGTGGATTACTGTGTACCCCCCCCCCAAAAAAAAAAGTTTGGAGAATTGTTACACCCCTACTATGGACAAAGTCAGGATAGCTGTTTCCCCTTGTTTCCAGTCTCAATGATAAGCTAAGCTAACCAGTTAGCCTAGCCTCCAATTTTTCAAGTCTCTTTTAAAACATTACTGCTTTTTCCTTGATTAGATTTGCTTCCCAGCACATGGTCTAAATATAAGATGGAATGCGCACTCTATCTAATCAACCTAAATATAGAAGAAATTTCCAAGAATGCATTGCAAACTGTAGCTGACAACAAGTCCTCCAAATTGAACGACCAAGACATTGTTTGACCATGTGACTCCAAAACAATACATAGGAGTGTTTTCTAATTTGGCGCCTAGATTGGCAGTAATCAGCTCTCAGGACAACATTTGTCTGTATTTTCCAAAACTGTTACACATCACTGTTAAAAAATAATGATGTTTTATGATGTGTCAACAGTGTGGTTAAGGTCTGGTTAGGTTTATGGAAAAAAAACAAATGGAAATGCAACAGAGCTGTGTGAGAACTGTCAGTCAAAACTTGACATTGACTTGGGAGTCTTGTTTTAGTGACACGTCTGTCTCAGATCTCCAGTCTGATTCCATTAGCCAGCTCAGCAGTGTGCAACAGCAAATTGCAAAATTAACCAATGACTCAACAAATTCAATCAGGACGTTTGGACCACTGGAACACTTTCCTAAAGCCAGAGTTAGACAGCATGCTGCACTGTGTGTGCTGAGTCACATAGCAAGCGCTGAGTGCTTTGGCTAAATGACAGTTCATCATTCATGTGATACTGTGAGAAAGATAGAGTTCTTAAACACATAAATATGATGTGAAAGTACAGACTGTGTGCACACGGCCAGGCAAACAGGCAGGTACAAGAAAACATGGCTTTGAAAGGAGGAGCAACTGAGTCAATGCAGAATTTTAGCTCCCAAATTTCACAAACATACACAATTTAATAATCACTCAGATCATAACAAACTAAAGATAGGACTGGAGGAAGTCAAAGTTGTATTCTAGCAGGCAGGAGCAAGACAACATGCCGGACTATTTCTTGGACAGGAGCAGTAATTTCTTGAAGTCTCGCTGGTTGCCTGGCAACCTCATGGTGACAACAACACTCCAGGAAGTGACTCCACCTGGCCCAAACACAGTTCTTTTGGTTGGATGGATCAAACAAATGAGATATTACATGTTAATTAGTGGGCTTTATAGGTGCTGGTAGGTGGATTTTGTTATCTTCTCACTAGAGTGGTATAATGAATCTTTAACTTTTGACAAGAAAAATTTCCCAAAATGTCAAACTATTCCTTTAAAGTTCATCTGAGTTTGATTGAGAGAGAGAGAGTGTGCTCCCATCAGACAGCTCCAGTTGACTCCACTCTGTAAATCCCTCCACCTGGACTTGCTCTGTGTGTGTGTCTGAGCAGGTGCGCTCGGAGTGTGTTTGTGTGTCTTTGTGTGAATGTGTGTTGTAAATCTCTCCGCAGTGAATTTACAGCCCTCCATTCACACATTTAGCTCCACTACTGTAGAGCACACGGCCGCCTCACAGCTGTCCGAGAGTGTGTATGTGTGTATGCATGAGTGCGTGTTTGTGTGTTCTCAAGGTGAAACTCAGCATGGTGCTCTGTGTAACAATTAAATCACTGGGTCTCCATGGAAACAACACGGGAGAGTGCAAGAGAGAGAGTGAGGAAGAGAGAGAAGTTCAGTTCAGTTTAGACTCTCTCTCTAATAACAAAGGAAACAATAGCTCATAAATATCTCTGAGTGTGTATCTTTATGCAAAGTGCGTTTGGGTGTGTTGGAAGCGTGAAGTTGCAAGCTGCTTGTCGTAGCGTATGTGTGTGTGTGTGTGTGTGTGTGTGTGTGTGTGTGTGTGTGTGTGGTAAGAGCAGATGTTGGACCTCTTAGACAAATTATTCCACAGAGAGTGAGAGACAGATTCAAATGAAGAGAGAACACTCTCTCAAATTCAAATTTGCTTTAATGAAATGTATGTAAGAAAAATAGACACTGAATGGCACATTACTACATATTATTTTAGTATGAAAATTATTATCAAACTCTGATAACAGAAATCCAAATGTACTTATTTTGATATTTGGCTGTGTTGTGTAAAGAGTCAGTCACAGATATAGAGTATAATATTTGATCTTGTTTTAAAGTTGGGGTCTCTGAGAGCTCAGACAGTCTCATTTTCAGTAGTGGACTTCTAAAACCATGTCATCATCTCAACATCATGTGTATAAGCAGTATCAAGCTGATAAAACAATCCTGAGTGTGTTTTTCAAGCTGTTTAAAAGGGCCCGGTGTTGCCCAGATCCCAAACAAATTAAGGTTGCATGAAACTGTAATGGTGATGGTGAGAACCATAGAAGAAAAATCTAAAAGAGGAGTCAGTAAAGTAGAAGCTCAGTACAGTTTTGTGTTGTTTTGTGGTTTTTCCTTGGCCTGTGACATGTCCGGACAGATTTTGCAACTTCAATAGAAATCAGTCTATTGAATCTTGTTTTGTGTGTCAAACTACATGTATTTAAAGGGGCAATCTTTATTTCATACATCAATATTAGTTTACCCATCAAGAGGAGCATTGTGACACCTGCTGTATAATGTCCTTTATGGCTTTAAAGGAGTTTTGTAAAGTTTGAGAAGATAACCCCGATGATGTCACCATTATTTCAAGTGCCTCTGTCCTGAAAGTAAAAGACTCCATTTTCCCTTTAGACAATGTTAAAGCTTGGATCAACATGAAACTCTCGCAGTTCAATCATCAGTACAACTCCCAAGGTGCATTTCATCTACAAACATCCAATCACTGAACTTCTGTCATGTGTGTGGTAAATGGCAGATGGAAGCTAAAGATGAGGAGATGAGGATGAAGATGTTAAGAAAACTGAAAACACAAACTGCAGCTTGAACAGTTTCACTTGTACATTCTGGATCAGTGGTGGGTGAATTCATTAACTATGACGCCATGTTTTGTTCTCAACTGCAATAATGAAGCATTTTGAATTTGCTGCATCCGTGATTTGTGCTTCTGTCTGGCTTCTTCTCTGCAGCAATGGCAGCCAAGGCTCATGGTTATTGTAGTATTTTTAAATATGTTTTAATAATTAAAACTAGAATCCATAACTTAAACATATGGGATAGTTACATTATTATGTTAAATGACATTAAGAATATATAAAAAAACCAAACATTTAGATTAGGGGAAAACACTCCCAGAACTAGCAGCTCTTCCCATTTCGCATTATGTTGCATTATGGTAATAGGATCCAGCTTTTTGGGAGCTTTCAATCCAGTTCAGTACTACTTTATTTATGCCTGCAAAGGCTTTTAGGGACTAAAAGTCAGGATATCCCATGCTCTACTCTTTCAGTTTGACCATCTGTCTCTGACAAGTCTTCAAACTTTATGGGAATGCATTACAAAATCAGTTGATTTCCCCTTAAAGGACAAGTTCACAGTATTTCAAGTCTGTCTTAAAACAAGAGTCAGGTGTCCATATGAACAATGGAAGAGGTTTTCTACACTGTAATCATTCCTCCTGTTCATACTGACTATGAAAAGATCCCCTTCAAATGTGCTTTCAAAGTGATGGAGGCCAAAATCCACAGTGTATCCAGTCTGAGTTAGTCATATCAAGTGGATATCTGACACATTTACAGTCTTTTTAGAATAAATTCCCTCTTTGTGTTTCCTTAGACAGTGTTTCCCTGTTGAGCTGCGATGGAAGTATAGTAACAAAAAGAGGGACTTTGGCACTAAAAAGAGTGTAATGTTGAAAGATATCCACTTGATTTGAAGCTTCATATTAGCTTCAGATAAACTTTTAAATACATTTTTGCACAGAGGGAGGACTGTGGATTTTGGCCCCCATCACTTCCATTGTAAGTGCATTATGAAGGGATCTTCTAATGGTCAGTATGAACAGCAGGAATGAAAAACATATTTCAATATTAATTTTGGCTCCTGACTGTTGTTTTAAGACAGACTTGATTAATAGTGTCCTTTAAATTTTAAGTGTTCTACCTCTTTGTGTTGACAGAACTGTGCACTGTATTCATCCACTCTGCCATTTTATTAGAATGTCTGAATGTCTGAGTTTAAAATGTCTGCACTGCATGGTTCCTTCAATAAAAAAAAAAGTACACTGTCAGAACTTTACACTAAAACGTTAACAAAAATAAAATGTGCAGCACCAACACAGTGATACATATGAATACAACAAAAACAACAAAACAAAAACCTCATGCTCAGCCTCCAACCTTACAATGACCTCTGACTCTAGTCACAACCTTAAATTCACCCCATGGGGCGGCTGAGGTGGAGATGGGGTGGGGGGTAGACTTCCATGTCGCTGAGGTCACAGAGAGGTCACACTCTCTACCTGTCGTCATGACAACAGCTGCTGGAGGAGACAGGAGGTAAACAACAGCATCTGATCAGTCTGATCGCTCTCTTTTCTATACACAGTGTGACCTCGCTTTACCTGACTTAAAAAAAGATAAAGAAAGAAAGAGAAAGAAAGAGGCAACCATCTCAACAATTTGAGTCAGAACCAACATGTATTTCATGGTTGTATGTATCGCATTAAAGATCCTGCTCCTGTAATCTGGTCCCACTTTCTCATCCCTCACTGGTTTCTCTCACTCTTTGCCCTCCTGACCTCTTCCCATCGTCTTGCCCTCACTTCCTGGGTCAGGCAGAGGGCATGCTGCATGAGACTGTGTTGGTGTGTGTGTGCACTGCCTTGAGAGCGAAGGATGTTGCTGTTTATTCAGTAACTCTCTGTGCATGAGGTGGAAATGTTTCAAGCACAAAGGAAGCAAGGTGCTCATGTAATGACTCACAGTGCATTCTCACATTACTGTCAGTCACTAAAGGTTCCACTTACTTCCAACTGAAGTCAGCACACAAATGAATTAAACATGAGCAGGAAAACATACAGTATGTTGAAACCTATCAAAAAAAGTAGAATATAGTGTAATCCAATGCAAAACAAACAAACTTTTATCTTAAAAATGTTAGTTTGATCAACTTGTGTGCTAAAAAACTCAACAACTAAAATACAAAAAATAACATCATTCATCTGATACCAGTAAATATACAGTATTTTTTGTTTTTTTCTTTTACTCCAGTAAAAAATGTAAAAAAAAAAAAAAAAAAAAATGCTATCACCACAGTGACGATGTGTTTCATTGTGTTTTTTCCAACAGAAAATATATATTTAATCCACATCTTATATCCCAATCAACAATCTCCACCTATCTCTGTAAACAGGTTATTTCCATTCAACTCAATTCAATTTATTTATATAGCACCAAATCACAGCAAAAGTCATTTCAGGGCACTTTCTAGATCATACTCTTTACTTCACAGAGACTCAAAAATTCCCCCATGAGCAGCACTTGATGACAGCAGCAAGGAAAAACTCCCCTTTAACAGGAAGAAACCTCAAGCAGAACCAGGACTTTAGGTGGGTGGCCATCTGCCTTGTCTGGTTTACATATTAAATTGTAGAAAACACAGCCTTTGTACTGGTAAAAATCTATTTCATCCCCAAAATTGTTCCTTTACTTCCAGGTAAATGTTATTATGGGTAAATTTATACTTTACTCACTTTCAAGCTAGTAATCATAAATTCTATGTGGGATACTGTCACAATTAACATATGTTTAATATTAATAATTAGAATGAATCATTTTAAGCTATATATTTATATTTGATCATGTATTTTATTGCAGTATCCAACATGTAAATTCCATAAAACACACCTTTAAAATAAGTAAAAACATATTTATTCTAAAACAACTTCCCTGTAAATATAATCTTTCTTGTTAGATATATTTCATTATTTTCTCACTCAGTAATCATACATCATAAGTGACTTATTGGCACAATGAGCCAACTATTCCTCAGACTTAAACAACAAAATACATTGTTTGTAACTGTGCTCCAGAACAACACTGACGCCACTGTCAGCAGATGCTGTAGTTTTTCTTACAGGAGGAGAGTCTCCAGTGAGCACTGGGGTTTGTTATGATATGTTTCTTATACAGAAAACAGTTATTCCAGCGAATGTAAATCCCAGTTATGTATTTTTATTCTCTCAAAACATATATTTACTTCCAGTAAGTATATTTAATATCCACAAACACTGGCTCCAAGTCATGCATATATTTTATCCCCATAGTTATGTTTTTATTCCACTAAATATAGTATATGTATTTGATTTCAGAAAACAAAGCAGTAAAAATATATTAAATCCCCACAAAATATTCCTTTAATCAAAGTAAACACATGTTTTGTCCAAGTAAACATATAGTACAGTTAGTCCCAGAGTACTGTACTAATGAAGATGAATTCCTCTGAACACATCTGACAATCACAGTGATTTTACTGCCTGACCAGTAATTCTGTTCTGTTTGTCTCTCTGGTTTATGTCCGTCTGACTTCTTGACCTCTTTACCTTTTGACCTTTAACCCCGTGCCCCGGTCCTGCTGTCTCACTCTGACTCTCTGCCTTACAGCATCACTGTTCTCCCTAAACTGCACCACTCACACTGTACACTACGCTGAAGATGGATATTTTGTTTTTTTTCTGAAGATGATGTGATTTATATGAATGATGCTACTCAGTGTTCCTGCTCCATCAGTCAGATGTTTTTTTTCTGTTGTCAGTCCCTCTCTGAAGGACTGAACAAGGTCACTGCTCTGCATGGAGTCACATGAGGGAGTAACAGATTTTACTTTAACCTTTCACCCAGCTCCAAAATTTCACTTAAATATGGTCCCTAAAAATGTCAATAATATTCAGATACTGTGCTGTAATGCTCCCCGATAGTGACTTAATTACTGATACAGTTACATATATAAATGTTTCTGCAGTGATAAGTGTTGTTAAGCATTTGATGGATTTTGTATTGTATTGTATCAATTAATGTTTATTGCAGTGTAATGTAATGTAGTCTGTATTGTGTATATTTATCATTATGTTAGTAATATTACATAACAGACTGGAGCATATAGTAGGAGAGGACTGAAGAACTACTGGAAGCTGCAGTTCACCTGACAGGCAGCAGGTGTTGCTCTGCTGCCAGTTCACCACACCAGAGCTCTTAAAACAGCAACAAATACAGGTTTTTTAATTAGTGTAGGTGCAATTTAATTACCTGTGATCTGTTTGTGTGTGTTTGTGTGTGTGTGTGTGTGCGTGTGCGTGTGTGTGTGTGTGTGAGAGAGAGAGAGAGAGAGAACGTATGAGCTCAGTTTTCTGTCTATTCCCCCTTTGTTTGCACACACTGAGCACGAGGACACTATTGTATCTCATTTCATTTTTAGAAACTATAAACTATATGTTATCTATAATATATTCTGTTGTTTTGTAGCATTCTGAAGAAAATACTTACTACAAATCTACAAACAAGATTTTTATTCATTTTTATTAATTTCTCTCTTTGCTTCCTCTTTGTTTCTATATTTATCTTTGTTTGTGATTTTGAAAATAAAAGATTGGGTTAGTCCTTGCATCTTCCTTTACAGACAAGTTACATGCAACATTACCTTTTTGTGTTCTAGGTTAGAAAAACAGTCTTTAAAAGACATCAAATTAAACTGTTTGTTCTGGAAATATCAATTGAAAATGTTGTGTTCCCTGGCAACATTAGGTTCAAAGATTAACAGCAATAATACCTTTACCATTATCGGACATTTCTACCAATTGAGCATGGGTTTTTAAAGACATGGCTTCATTTGCATTTACATCGGGGTATTCACTTACATCATTCTGTTCAGTAAGCCCTTTTGAACTAAATTAAAACATCAGTCTGTGCCAGACTTGTTCAGATTTGTTCCACAGGATCACACGAGCAAACTAATATATGCATTATTGTTTATAACTCAAAGAAAACACTATACGACAACTGTCATGTTAATAATAATAATGTGTGTGTGTGTGTGCGTGTGTGTGTGTGTGTGCAAGAGTCTGTAACATGACCACAAACACACAAACAGCCTGCCTACCCAAACTTGATCAGACTGTAACAGAACAAGAGTGAAGAAGAGAGAGAGAGAGGGACAGAGAAACCTTTAATTAGTAAGTATTGAGAGAGAGGAGGTTCCTCCCTAACAAGGTTTCATCCAGTGATGAATGTGTGAGAGCGTCCCTGAAATATTGATGAGTGTGTAATGAAGCAAAGCAGACAGACCTCATCTGAACAGTGAGGAGAGAGAGACACATAGAGACAGACAGGCAGTGAGACTGGAAATTTATGTGTTTAGGGGGGTTGATCTTTGACCTTTAATTGGGGGATTAAGTGGTAAAGTAAGTTAACTAAATGGCCAAAAATAAGTGGACAGCTGATCATTCCCTCCATATATGAGAGCTGAACATGTGATTTTAAAACCACGTTCATTAATGTGCTGCTATAATAGCCTCCTGGTTTCAGGTTTTGCAGCAGATGTTGGAACCTGGCTGCAGGATTTGCTCCCAAACAGCCAACAGCATGAGTGAGGTCCAACATTGATGTTGGGTGATAAGGTCTGGCTCACAGTCGGCCTTCGAGTTCATCTTAAAGATGTTGGATGGAGTTGAGGTCAGGGCTCTGTGCAGGCCAGTCAGTTTTCCCCACCCGACTAGGAGAATAATTTCTTTATGGAGCTGGCTTTGTGCATGGAGGCACTGTCATGTTGAAACAGGAGAGGGACAAACAGATGATGAGCTCTGAAAATATAAGAACTGCATTTTTTTTTCCCAGTAATATTTGCAGCTTTTACAAAATAATAGTTAAAGTGTAGCTAGTTTAGTGGACAGGTTTGATACTCAACCACTGGGTGATTTGTTCAGTGCAGGACAGAGATTGACATATGTTGCACCGCTGTTATTTTTACATTATGATCTGATATTGAAGCCTGGCACCTTGCACAACTTACAGTACACGGGAAATGACGAGCTGAAGTTAGCGACTGTCTCTGAAATGCATGCAAAGTTGCCAAGAGAGCTTCTAAGATTTTTGTCAATGGCTTTTTCCTCTCTTTGTAAAACAGGTGAATGGTGTTCACATCCAACGCTAGCTGGGTACAGCTGAAGGACAAAAAGCAGCAACAAAGGAAAAGGAGAGGCTCTCCACACACTGAAATTTTCTAGCAAGCAAAGTAAGTTTTTATTAATGCAACGTTTCGACCAGTAAGGTCTTCGTCAAGCAAACATCTATGCATTAAACATTTAAGGCTATAAACAGGAAATATACAGCAAATCACAGCTCTACCTACAGTTAGGATCAATATTCATATTGATAGGGGTGTTATTTTGTATCATGTGATCTCTCATTTTTTGTCACAGACATAGGAACCAACTCTATTTTCATCCGGACCTCATTTTGCACAAACAAAAGGCAAAAAAACATGCAACATGACTCAGTGGGTCATTATGGCCCATCTTTTTGTCAATTTTCTCTCTTTTCTAAATAATAAACTTTACATTCAACTGTGCCTCTTCTCATAACTTCCAGTTCTTAAAAAAGAGTAAATGGCCCAATGCAATTCTGACTTATATTCTCATATTGTTAAAACCTTGTGTTCTTCCTACACAGAGCTTTTAATAGCTGCAGAGCTTTTAGTTAGACCCAGTTTACTTTTTTCTCGGGGTTGAAATACTCTTATTATTTGATTAATTTAGGTTCATGGATAAAATAGCATGTTATAAATGTCTTATCGTCTTATATTTCCTATTTTACAAAATAACATTTTTTTTAAATGTTAATTTGTATATTTTTGGTAGTTTAACGTACACACGTGTATGTGGAGTGTATGAAGCAATATAGATGATCTATAACAATTCCTGTTGTAGGCTCTGCCCACCTCGAGTAACTCTGAATACAAGTACGTTGGAGTAAAAAGATTTCCCTTTATTGGAACCCAGGGGCCCAAACCATGAAATCAACCCCAGACCAAGTCCACATACTAGTGTACTAGCAGGTGATTAATGATATTTATGCTTTTCAACTTAGTGATGTCATGGTAATTGATGGGTAGATTTACAAACAGTGAGAGATCCAGGATGTTCTGGAAGTAAAGTAGAATTACAGAGCTCATACATAGCAATGGATGACACAGGATGACACTGTGAGCTTTAGACCAGATAGAGGAAAAGTTCTCAGATGATTATCACTATTCAGGTTCCCCACAGTTTATTTACACTGGAATTTTTGGTATTGATAAATATATTTATCATGTTTTTTGGTCCTTAAATACTGAGTGCATCTGATCTAAAACATGTTGTTATTACATTTTAATTCATCTTTCCCTCCAAAATACAGCTGCACAGTGCACACTTTCTCTACAGTAAGCCTAAGATTAACAGTAATAATCAATTTAAATATGTTTGACAGGAAGAGCTCCAGTAGGTGTTTATTTGTGTTCCTCATAATCCATCCATGTCCACAAGTTCATGTTTTTCACACACTCAATTAAATTAAGTACAAAGCTACATTATACAGTGTAAGAATTCATAAACAGGGAAGTAGCCAGGATTTTAAAATGTGTGTGAGTCCTCCTAACACACCCCACTGAGAACATTTTAAACAAACAAAAAAGATCACTAAATTTTTGTATGTATTATTTTGATTCATCATTTTATTTTTATGTTGCCACATTTTATATTACTTTATTTGATTTAATTTAGTTGACTGAATCCTAATTACTGAATCATTTATTTATTAGCCTAAAAGTATCTAGTCCAATTTAAATATACCGAATCTAAAATACTGGAACCAGACAATAAAACAACCACTAAATGTAAATGTTCAATTGTAGAATTTATATTTACCCATTTATACAACAGACCCCATAGCTCACAAATGATGACTTGTTTCTGGATGTTTAACTGCATACGGTATCTCATCTCATCTATAGTGGATTTTATGAGTTATCTATTAACCCCAACATTCTGTTTCTTATTTGACTGTTTAGCTAAAAACAAAACAAAACATGATTTTTGACATTTCAGAAATCTGCACAGAGCATGATGCATTTCTACTGTTTTGTATATGTAGGATAAAGTACTGTTTTGTGTTTCTTTGTAAATGACTTTATGGCATTTGTACATATATATATTTTATAACATATTCTGTAAAACATTAAATGTTTGCTTATTTGGTGTAATAACAATGCCTTATTTTTGGCTTTTCGTCATTTTCATCAAATGTGAAAGCTTACCACTTCAATACTTATTTACATATTTAGTTTTAATAAGATAAAAATAATTGATCAATATTTATATTATTTACAAACAATAGGGAAATAAAGCCAATGTCAAGCAAAAACAAAGGGTTAAATTCTGGTGCTTTTATTCCACATTGATTTGCTTTATTTTCATTCAATATTATAATGATTATTATTTATGATTCCTGTTGTTAAGTAAATGTTTTTTTTTTTTTAAATATGGCATTTGTTTCTATTTTGCAAATTGTAAAGCAATTTGTAATGTCATTTTGAAATGCAGTTATAATAATAATAATAATAATAATAATAACAACAACAATAATAATAATAATTGGTTGATTATTATTATTATTATTATTATTATTATTATTATTATTATTATTATTATTATTATTATTATTATTATTATTGTTGTTGTTGTTGTTGTTGTTGTTGTTGTTGTTGTTGTTGTTGTTGTTGTTGTTTACTGGCACAAGTTAAAATCAAACATGAAAATGTCACAGTAAGTCATGTGTACAGAGAGGGAAAAGGGGGCCTTATTTATTTACTCCTCTGAATGATATAAAACTGTGTTCACAATGTAAAAAAGATTGAAGTAGGTAGGTTGTGATATGAGAAAATAAAACATAACAGACAGAGGTATAATTCATGTTCTGTGGGACTTGAAGGAAGAAGCCAATTCAACCGAATGAGAAATAAAGTTCTTTTATTTAGGGTCTTTATAATTGATTGAATACGAATCTTTATTTAGATTAGATGAGAGTCTGCTTAGACTGCATCTCAGTCGAGGCTCGATGTTAATCGAGCCTTCAATGCGACAGTGAAACACCTTTGAAACATCCTCTTTAGGCTAAAAGGTGCTTTCCTTTCACTTCGAAAAACAGTGAGAATGGGACCAGCTCCTCTGTCCTCTCTGATCACTTCACCTCTGACCTTTGACCTCCCATACTTGTGGCTGTTTACTGTTGAAGTGTCTCTGGGTCAGGGAGTTAGCTGACTGGCTGCATTGTGCAAACATGACGGAAGATTGTTGCTGTTTTCCACCAGCAGGTGGCGCAGGGCATGAAGGCCTGGAAGCAGCTCTGAAGTCTGATATTTCAGAGCCAGGTGTGTGTCCATTTTAGCTTGTTTTCAAATATAATCTAATGATGAAATAAAATCTCCTGGCTGATACTGTAATGATATTGTTCTTGTAAATTATTTTTCTGATTAGAAAGAAGAGAGATAGATAGAATAGAAAGAGATTAAGTTGAATCCTTTTACACAAAGTGATGAGACATTTTACTGTAAATTATCTTGTTCTTGTTCTTGTTTTATTTTTAATGTCTTGTTTTGATATTACAAAATTTTATCTTCATTTTCTACAATGAATGTTTTCAGCTCTGACCTTCTGATCTGATTTTACTGTAAATTAATTTCTATTAATTTCAGTACAGTAGTATTCACAAAATAAAATGAAATCAAATAAAATGAAATAATTTTCATCAGTTAATGTGCATTTTTAGGGTTTATAAACCCAAAGGTGTAATACATTATTTAAGGTGTTATGAAGTGCGATCTATGTAGTGATTACTGAAATTGAGAGTATAGTTAATCATAAATAATTTAAATTTATCTTCAAAGTCAACTGTGTTGCAGTTCTTAACACTGTAATTTTCCTCCAAGCTTATAGCAGACGCAGACAGGAATCATGGAAGCAGAGATTCCATCATGACATGAATGTTCCATAATTTTAATTAATGCATAGTCACATAGTTTAGAGTAAAGTTCAACACCAGTGTAAACCACTGTAGAAAACCACTGTAATACCTGAAGAGAATAATCACTGTATTCTTGAGTAGTTACATCTGTATAATAAAAAATATATATAGATAAATAAAATCTCTGTATGATAGTTCAAAATGGTCAATAATGAAAAATCTCAACCGGACCAAATCTTAATTTAATTCCTCTCAACTCACAAAATATCCAAAATATAATAAATGATCAGGATTTAAATTGAAATAATTAAGTTTGGTGTAATATGTCTACAGAGGAATAAACAAAGACTGAAGGTCTAGAATTGATCTTATTTATAAAACTGGATTTAACATTTTGCTGCAAAAGAATTAGAGGATAAAACCTGATTTAGAGTAATCCAGATTTATAGTTACAGTTAATACATGAATTCTGTTGAGGGATAATTGTCTCAAATATGAATGGAACCATCTATCAAAGCAACAGTAAAACACTAAATATCTCAATTTCAAAATCAATATGAAATCAATAAAAAAATACAATAAAATAAGCCAAATTTCTTTCACATTTGGAAATACATGTAAATGTACATGTATTTCTATACTGTACATGTATACAGTATGTCTACATATAAAACACAACATGGAGTGTGTTAATATTGAAATGGTCACTGATAGCAGTCTTCTGCCGGTGAACATATGGGACAAAAACAAACCAAAATCTGAGATGATGAGAATATTAAATATTCCCACTGAAATACTTAAATATATTCACAATAATGAATATGAAAGAAAGAGCACACACACAAATAAACAGAAATACCATGAGGAGCAGAGGAAGAAGGGACGACAGAAAGCAAGGAGGAAAAGATGGAGAGAGGAATTCTGACTGGCAATGGACTGAAAGAAAGAGGAAAAAATAGGAGGAGGGGAGGATGATAGAGGGAGAGAGAAAGAAGAGGGTGATGGAGGGAGGCAGTGTACTGTAGAATGAGGGAGGGAGGGAGGGAGAAAAGAAGGGAGGGGAGGAGGGGTTCAAAGGTCACTCTCATTTTTTATCCATTACCGCTCAGGGTCACATTCTGGGTCACGGCTGTGTGTGTGTGTGTGTTTGTGTGTGTGCGTGTGTGTGTGTGTGTGTGTGTGTGTGTGTGTGTGTGTGTGTGTGCGTTCATCACGAAACAAACACAACTCAGCCAGATCACCAGATTAGATCCATTCAAGCTAGTTTCTCCTATTCTTTCCTCAACTAAAAATAGCCGTCAGACCACACATTATGTGTGTGTGTGCGTGCGTGCATGTGTGTATGCATGCGTGTGTGTGTGTGTGTGTGTGCGTGCGTGCGTGTGTGTGTGGGTAAGGAGGGGGATTCAAGAACAAGAAAGACAGGAAGAAGAGGGAAAGAGAGACAGATAGAGGAGGAAGAGAAGGGGAAAGACAAAACGAATGTGAGGAAGACAAAAGGGAGGGGTACTAGAAAGGAGTAGGAGAGGAAGAGGAGGAGAAGATGGAGTGAAGGGGAAGAGGACAGGAGAAAGAGAAGAAGAAGAGAGGGAGTAGACGGCAGAGGAGGCGTTTGAATTTGACCGCAGGTTGACCTCCTCCCTGTCACCCTCTCACCTCTCCTTCACCTCCCTCCCTCCATCCTTCATCCTGGACAGAGGAGGCCCCGCACACACACACACACACACACACACACACACACACACACACACACACATACACACACACACCGTGACTTGTCCTGGCAGTGACCTCTGCTCTGCTCAGCAGGAATGTTGAAGGAGAGGATGAGTGAACTACTGAGCTACACACACACACACACACACACACACACACACACACAGAAAGGAGGCATACCATACACAGAGAGAGACAAAGACATACACACGTTTGGTGGAATCACATGTAAGATACAGAATTTTAAAATAAAAATAGAGAAGAAGAAGCTTAGATATTCCTGTCATCACCTAGTATGTGTGTGTGTGGTTACAGATGTGGTTACAGATGAGGAATATAGAAAGTCAAAAGTGTCATATTCACTTGCTAGGTGAAGAGAAACACACACACACACACACACACATACACACACACATACAGGATGATATATGGGGAGTAATCCACAGTGAGACCTGTGTATACACACACACACAATCAAAGGCATGACACAGACACACACACACGTCAGGGGTGTTTATGTGGTGCAGATGTTGGACAGGAAACCAGCTGCGTTCAGAGACACAAACACATCTGACACATGAAACGCACAGTTGGCTCAGTAGAGTTCAGTAGAGTCTCATTTAACCATGCTGCAGTAGAACTCAATAGACTCCGATATGTACATACAACAAGCTGTGCAGAAATGAGAGTCATGAGGGAGTCAGGGGTCAGAGGTCAACCTCAGGTCTCTCTGCTCATCTGCAGTCAGACACAGGGCAAAGGTCAGGAAGAGGGCACATACTGGCAGAGAGCTGAGACACAAATCAAAGAATTATACAGCTTTGTGATAATTATAACACTAAAAGCTTCAATCATAACAACAGTAATAACATGAGTATATATTAAGAATATTGGAGATGCATGAAAAGTGACAGAATTAGTTGTGTCAAGAACAAAAAGAGAGCTAGAGAGAGAAGTTCAAACCCTGGCTCCGTCCTCACCTTCGCTCTGCTGACCAATAACTGTGTGAAAGTTGGATCATCAGTTTCAGAAAATTACACAAGGATGGATACAGGATACAAGCCTCCCTAATCTGATACTAGAAATATGTGGGAGGAGGAGGTTTCCAAAGCTATTAGATCATCTGGCAAACAGTTCTGATGGAGTGTACTGGTCCCCTGGGCCAATCACACGGGTCATAGGTAGCTACATTGTATCTGAATAAGTGAGTCAATTAGGGTTTATATACTACTCATTTGCAACAGAAAAAAGTCAACCTTGACATGACATGTTGACTAATAAAAACCTCATCCAATACATTGTTACGACCTAAACCTAACTACATGCAGGATGCCACTACACTCAACAAGCACTTCAGTCACCTTCCTTTGACTTCTGTGCAAGAATGTAACACTTTGTGAACTTGAACAGTGAATATAATCCTTGCAAGAATGACCTCCAAAATGTATTAAACCAAGCAGACAGGATTGAAACAAAAAATCTGTCAGCAGCAATTCAATGATGATGAAATCATTATTATTATTGTTATCAAATCATTAATACAGTAAATAAAAAGATGATTACATCGTTAATATTTAAGCCAGTGCATGTAAATCCCAAAGGTAACTGACTTCTTAAAGTGGCAAGTGCTAGCTTGATTTAGAAAGTACAGGATCATTTCTCTGTTTTTGTATTAAATATATCCTTACCGTACAGGGAGTAAATATATGTTTTGACAGAATAATACCATTTTTACTGGGATTTATAATATGTTCACTAGAATCAAATATGCTCACTCAAAAACTAAATATTAGCACAACATAACAAAACCAAGTACATGCTCAGTGGATACTGACCCCTCAAGAAAAATGACAGCATTAGTCGAAAACAAAAGCAACAAGCAACAAAGTCCTCTAGCGGCCACAGGAATTATGACTCTTGTCTGCTGGGAGTAAAAGGGGGAACAGTGTGACGTTATTATATATACAGAGAAGGTTGGGGTGGATGGATGAGTTAACAAAATGACAGACTTGATCACTGGAGACCACAGTTTGTTTCTGTTTCCTACTGACAGTCAACGTTGGTTTCTTTTAACCATGACTGCAATCAGTCCATAACCATAACCAAGTTTATATTGTTGTACCCATGACGATGAAGGTCCTTGAAGCTTAACAAAGTAGCTATTTTAACCCAAATGATGAACCTAACCAAGTTGTTTTTGTACCTAAACCTAACCAAACCTTTATCATAAAACAACTGTATTTATGAGACAGCGATGTCATCCTGCTGATAGCTTCAAATCAGAAACCGTGTCATTCTGGAGTGCATGGACCAACTAAATATTTCATGATTTAATTTGGAGGACTTGTTGCTTATTCCATTCCATATTCTTCTTTCTATATACGGTATATATCACCTATTACACAAGTCTGTTCCCCCAAAAAACAGAACAAAAATATGAAAATGCTGTTGCAGCTATTTTGTTACACATTGTGTAGTTTCTGTAGGATGTGTATGAAAAGGACAAAGCTTTACTCATGTTGCACAGGTGGATCTGATATTGAACATTGGCACTGTGTGCAACTTGACAGTAGATGTGAAACAGTTAAATTGAAGTTGGGAACTGTTGCAAAAGTGAATGCCAATGACCAAGAGAGATGATCAGATTTTTGTCAACAGCATTGTCATTTTTTATAGACACTTTTTTCAATAACCTTCTTATTTATTTTTTTTGTTTTTTATCAGAGACACTTCAGACCAACTTCACATCCATCAGTTTAGATTATATGAAATTCTATTTACTGGGAAAAAGGGTGCATTGTAAAGAATGCTGTTCTACAGTATAGTCTTGTACTGTACAAGACTGTTAAAGTTGCAAGTTTGCAGACTATCAAAAACAAACTGTTTTTCCTTTTTATTACTTCACCTCTTATTTTTCGCCTCTTCTGCTTCTTCTCATCATTTTGACACAAATAATTTTGTAATTTTATTTTTTCTCTATTTTTCATCCCCTTCTCCCCACATCCTCTTTTTCTAATATCCTCCTCCTCATTTCTTTCTCCATCTCTCCTGAAGTCAATTCATCACTATGTTTTTGTACTCCC
This sequence comes from Thunnus albacares, assembly GCF_914725855.1. Taxonomy (NCBI): domain Eukaryota; kingdom Metazoa; phylum Chordata; class Actinopteri; order Scombriformes; family Scombridae; genus Thunnus; species Thunnus albacares. The sequence continues at coordinate 3,204,575 of NC_058122.1, read as the reverse complement.
TCCTTTCTTTTATCTGCTAGTCATCTCTCCCCCTCCTTTTCCTCTTCTACTTCATTTTTTTTGATGTGAGGATTATCTCCTTGTTTTTCCTATTTTCCATCTGATCTCCCCACCTCTTTTCCTCTTTCTGTCTTCTGCTCCTCCTTTTTTCTTTTCCCATTGCGCTTCTTCCCCTGTCCTCCCTCCTTTTATCACCTCCTCTACTCTGATTTCAGCCTGTTCTCATCTCTTCTATCCATTCATGTTTTCATCGAGGTGTGTGTGTGTGTGTGTGTGTGTGTGTGTGTGTGTGTCGCACCAGGTATTGCTTGCTTTTTCATTTGTCACCACTAAACAGAGCAATCCTATTGGCTACACACCTTGTGCACTTTCAGGAATGAAAACTATGATTGAAATATGTTCCCATGATGAGAGACAGAGGGATGCACACACACACACACACACACACACACACACACACACACACACACACACACACACATACACACACACACACACACACACACACACACACACACACACTCCATCACATGTAGAAAACCATCACTCTCTCTCATTTACTCTCTTATCACTGCTGAACATATGGTTCCCCATGAAACACACACTCACGCACACACACACACACACACACACACACACACACACACACACACACACACCTCCATCCTGTTAGATTTAATTAGCCCAAATGGAATAAAATATCTCTCTGATGAACTAATTAGTGATCAAGAGAGAAGAGAAAAGGGGAAGAAAAGAAAGACTAATTGCAAACAAAAGAAGAAGAAGAAAGACAGACAGAAAGGCAAGAGACCTCTGGAGTTTTACCTGCAGCAACTTTGGTTTTGGTTGTTATATACTGTAAGACTTTAATAAATGCACTTCTGTTGGTTTAATAAACGTTGCTGTCTGCCACAGTTCACTTGGTAATACATTATATTAATCCATAGCATTTATAAGCAATATATTAAAAAAGTTATTTGTTAATTATAACTCTTCTTTTGAATAATTTATAACATATAATGCATGATTGACGATAAAATATGTAATTGTAATAATATAAAATAGCTCCTCATATTTTAGTTGAATATGGAATATTATATATTTGTATATGTATATGTCATATTTGTTAGTTAAGTACTTTTTATGATAATATGTATGTATATTCATAAATAAAATATTTATTTATGAATACTTCTTCAATCTCTATGACAAACTCCACAGTTTACAATTGTATTTTTTGTCAAACCTGTTTTCAAAGGTAAGAATGAACCTTTAAGTTTTGAATACATTTATAAACAGTTTTAAATCCACCTGTGAATGAGTCTATTTGTTAATAAATGTCTTCTAACACACTGTAGGTTGCTCATTATCAACTTTTATCAGTCTTTAACTGTTACTACAACGATTATGGCTGCTTTCTTGGACAAATTATAGTTGTTGAATGAATTAATAAACTTAAAACTTTCCTCATATTTGCTTACAACTAAATTATTGTGTGTTATAAACCATCCATATACTGCTTATAAATGCTAAATAGGTGGAGTTAAAGTGAAATGTTGCAGTTCACTTTGAGAACAAGATCAAGAGAGATCCTGTGAACATAAAATCATCTATCTATTCACATCAACCTTCAATATTTCCCGGATGGTGAAATTTAAACATGTATCCATTTTAACAAACTGTGTGTGTGACATCTAACATACTTCAATTTTGATTGGATTTTTTTTCCTGCATAAAATAAATAATAATGTGTACCTATGCATGTGCATGCATTTATGTCTGTATATGTGTGAGTATATGCATAGCTAACATTGATCTATAGTCTGGGCTGTGTAGCTTGTTGAGAAATGTTTGTATTGTTAGAGGAGTACACATAACAAGCAACAGCTTCATGCCACAACTTTTCAGTCATTTGTGACTACATATCTGTTATCAGTTTTTATTATTCATTTCAACTTAAAGAAGAAAATAAAGATCTGTTTGTTGATCGATATTGCAAATTTGGTAATTTTTAAATCTAGCAGTAATAAGAATGTATGACAGAGAGGCAGCTGTCATAGCTATCATATCATATCATATCATAGGGATTTAATTATGAATTGATTTTAAGTAAACAATTACCGAATTCCATGTTAACACTTCTGTGTTCTGATTCAGTGTGTATTTAAATGTTGTTAATGTGTTAGTTACAATAGATGTGTTAGTTACATCTAGATATACAGACATATCTATATTAGGGCATAATATAAAGGTTTGTGGATACACACAGCCTAAAGTTGTGTGTGACTGCATTACTAGAGCTCCAAAGCTGTTATAATTCCAAAGAGCACATTACAGTAACATGATGTTTGAGCTGTACAACACTAACCAGAAAATATTACAGCTTCACGTCAAACAGAAACAGGAAGGATGTCAACTGTAATATTATTTTAAATGATGATATCAGAGGTATAAGTGCAGACGCATCGATGCTGTATGTGATTTTATATTCATAAATATTAACAATATGAAAGTGTTAAAAAAGCTCACGAAAATCACGTGTGAGAATGTGTGTGTGTGTGTTTATACACAGTCTTAAACCGTTTTAAATGAATCATTAGACTTGTTATGAAAAGCAACATTTGTGTGCATGTGTGTATACATTAATGTGTATTTCTGTATGCGTGTATGTGTGTGTGTTACTATGGCTACCTCAGCTCCATATATTTCCCTAGCAAAGCAGCAGGGAGCCTCAGACTGCCATCCATCTCTCTCTGCAGCCGCTAAGTGTGTGTGTGTATGTGTGTGTGTGTGTGTATGTGTGTCTGACCTCCCGATGAACCAGCCTCCGATTGCTACGCCATCATCCCTCTGCAGCATGTGGATGTGTACGTGCTATAAACCATACAGTATGTATGAACATGACGACACACACACACAGACAGCAGTGTGAAGGTGATGTGTGTTTAATGGGTTCCACTTCCTTTTAATCTGCTGCCTGCTGCACAGATGGAAGAAACAGAGGATGTGTGTGTGACAGAGAAAGAAAGAAAGAAAGAAAGACAGAAAGAGAGAAAGAAAGAAAGGAAGAAAGAAAGGACAGTGGATTACAGGAAAGAGAATTTCAGGGGAAAGCTAAATGAGTGCAGCTCGGAACAAAATGAAAACAGGAAGAAAGAGCAGGCGAATATATGATAAAGAATATGTGTCAGCTCCAGCCGTTTATTGCCCGCAGGGAGCGAGCTGATCATTTCAACTCTCTCACTTTCTCTCTGCTTGGCTCTGTTCAAACCAAGATTGTATCTAGATCCAGTTAAGACTGAAAAAAGATGGCCTCAGTGCCTGACATCACACACAGGTTCCTAAAGCCTGGAGTTTTACTTTGCTACACATCACCATCTTTCCATCTTTATTAGTTTCTGCAGTCAGAAGATACAAATTTGCAACCCAGTATCTGCAGGATGTGCCTGTGCCTGTGATTCAGCTGTCTGCGATTTACATCTAAGTGTGCATGACCTGTGATTGACATTTGCCTTTTCCTTTACTGCAACTACTTTTTTCCCAACTTTACCCAAGTGTTGATTTATTTGCTATAACACAATATTTCTCTAATGTTACCTGCACCATACTGTAGTAGCCATGCACAAACATTGTAAAGTTTTTAAATGTTGGCATTAAATGTGTTGAAAGTGTTGCAGAATCGTCCAATATTGACATTTTTGTCTGAGGATATGGTAGAGTTGAGATTTGATCAAGAGAAGGAAGAGAATCTGGGTGGAACTGACATGAGATTAACAAGAAACAATGTCAGCAGCTGAGGGGCCTTACCATATACATAACTGTCCCAGAGGAAAGTTGACAATTGTGAGAGCAACTTGGTGAAATCTTTAATCCAAAAAAAGATGTTCCTAGATCACACTGTGAGACACATCCACTGACAGTGAATTATAGCTTTTACAGTCCAATGCAGCCAAAGAGTCTAACTTTACATTTCATCGGCCCATATGTACACTGAATGTTGTAATCATCTATCCTCTCCATTAGGGATGTGCAGAAAGCCCAGTATTTGTATTTGTATCTGTATTTGTTGAGGCAGCAAAATTATTTGTATTTGTATTTGTATTCGAATAAAAGTGGAAAGAGGCTTAAAAATCCTGTTTTTGTTTTTATTACGCTTTTAATATTAGAAAATTAAAGTGTTACAATAAGTGTTCATAAATAAACTACCTTATGAAGGAGGTCCCTACACTGGGTCTTGAACTGGTGTCTCCCAGATCATAGACGACTGCACTGATTACTGAGCTAAAACTTTACTCATAGCCTCATTGCAGACAGCCCTCAAACTAACAAATATTTTTTTAAATATTTGTATGAAACAAATATTCGTAAGAAACCCATTGTTTTTGCTTTGCCAAATAATGTATTTGTATTTGGGCACACCCCTATTCTCCATATAGGGACATAGCCAAATACAGTAATCGGATATGAGCAGATGTGCTCTGAACAGATATAAGCAGCATCCAAATTTGCACTTTGATATTCAGTTTTTTTCTTTCCCAGTCATCTGGCTTCTTTTTGGAGTCATAACTGAGTCAAGTTGTAATACACACTGGTTCAGTCAGTGGAAACAAATAAGTTCTTTCATCATCTAATTTTGTTGTTTAGTGCAGGATAAAGCTTGACTGATTTTAACTCTGGTGTTATTTCACCGCATACAGTAGATGGGAAAATGTAGAGCTGAAGTTAGGAATTGTCATAAAAGTGCATGCAAAAGAGAACTTTTCAGAGTTCTTTTCAGAAGAAAGCCTTTCAATAACTTTTTCATTTTTAGTTATGCACTTCAAATGAGCTTCATTTTCATCAGGGCTCCTTTCATAGCATACACTCCTATTACATATATATATATATATATATATATATATATATATATATATATATATGGGTATCAAAAACAACAACATTCTTCATTATTAACACAGAAATTGGGGCAATTATGAAATTGAGGCAGTCTATGATTTCCAACCACTCTTCTGGTGAAGGCCTTGCCCATCTCTGGTATAAATCCAAATACAGAGGGGAAGAACTTCAAAGGCGATTCTTGCTTTGCAATTTTCATTTATTGCCTCTTTTTTACAACCTAACTTTGTGGAAAGGAGAAGGGGAACAACAGGTTATGGAGAGTCCCTTGAAAGCACTTTGCATGTGTGTATCTCTGGTAAAGCTTTCATGTAGCAGGTGGATGCGACTCCCCTCGTTGAGACCTGCTGATAGATGTAACAGTGGAGCAAAGGAGAGAGACTGAGATAGCAATGCAACCAGCCTGTGCGCTGGTATTTGATGTTTTTTTTTTCTTCCCGAAAACAAATAATTTAAAAAATATTTGTATGAAACAAATATTTGTAAAAGAAACCCCACTATTTGTGCTCGGCCAAATGAAGAATTTGTACTTGGGCACACTCCTAATAGATACAGTGTGTTACACTACAACTGCATACCAGCTATAAAGTGAACTTTTCCTAGCAAGCCTCCAGTGTAAGAGATTCTTGTGTTGTCCACTTATCTTCTTCTGCCTCGCTCTCTTTCCTGTCTGAATGAATTAGACAAATGATAATTGAAGTGAAAATAAAACGGGTGAGAAAGAGAGAGAGAGAAATAGACACTTCAGTAAGTGAAGAAGAACTGGAATTAGGAGATGAAGATAGAAAAACGATGGAGGATAGAGGTAAATAATTGTTAGAGGGAGAGCAGAGAGATGATACCAGAGGACACAAATCACAACAGACAGAGGGAGCATGTTGCATTCAAGCTCATCCATCCAATGATTGCCTCCTGTGTGAGTCTGTTTTGTGGTGGAACCAGACCAAGCAAGGTGGCCCAGACACCCCTCTCCTTAGCCACTTCTTCCACCTCTTCCTGGTGGGATCCCTAGGCCAGATGGGGTTGATCCTCCCCAGAGTCTCCTCCCAGTGGGACATGCCTGGAACACCTCCACTGGGAACCACCTGAACTGACTCCTGTCAGTGTGAAGGAGCACACTGGAAGAGCATCTACTGAGTGTCTCATCTCATTCATTCATTACCCAAAGCTTATGACCAGTGGTGAGGGTTGGAACATTGTGCGTGTATGATGATGGGTGCAATTTCTGATGCTGATGACATCTATCAGTTTCAAAGGATTATTGTAATTATTATTACTGCCTATTTGACAAGTCAAAATGTCTATTGTGAAAGCAAGCAAAGGTCTATTTCACATGCCAGCCTGCTAGCGAGTGAATGGCCCTAATTGAACACTTTGGGAACCTTTGGTCATGTATTAGCCAAAAGCTGCAGGCCTCCTCATTCATGTCAACATGAACAATGTGTAAATGTAGCAATGGCAGAATTATGGTTGGTGCAGCCAAATGACTGGCTCTGGCTCTGCTTTTCAGCTCTACAATTTCATCAATCATCATCCACTGTGATGGCCAATCTGATAGATGCGTTTGCACATAGCAGGTAGAATGCCATGTTGCATTTATCTTTTTTGGATTGTGGTAATTTTCTTATTACCACCACTTAATAAAAATGAAAACTACTGTGGTAAAAATAATATATCATCTGATATTGAAGCCTGTGCGACTTGCCAGTAGACTGGAAACTGAGATTTGAAGCTAGGGACCGTCTTAAAAGTGCATGCAAACAGACCAAGGGAGCTTTTCAGATTTTGGCAGTTTTTTTCATTTTCATCTGAGTGTCCTCCTATTATGCATACAACCTTCTGTTTTTAAAGAAAATTGTGCAATATGACCCAGTAAGATTCTTGCTTTTCTATTTTTCAACATCTATATAGACTCAGTTTAGACTGACTTTTTTTGAAGGTGGGATTAAAATACATATCGATTAATCCAGGTACATGTTTAAAATATTATGTTATAAAACTTGACCTCTTGATTTCGTATTTTATCTTTTTACCTCTTTTTTTTCTGTGGTGGCGGAGTGAAAGCCAAACCGAGTATACTCTTCATAACTCACTTGAGTCTAACTTTAGCAAATTCTGTTATGACCACCTTTAAATTCCTAACTTTATGAAATCCAACTTCACAAATTTGACGTTTCAAATGTGAAATCTGATGAAATGGTAACAGTTCTTCCCTCACAAATAACTGACAAACCATAACTGACAAATAAATAATGGACTGAATGGAAATTTGCAATCCACTAACAGGTGGTTAAATCTGTCAATCGGGGCAGAGAGGCGGGATATTCTCTGAATTATTATTCCAATAAAGAATCCATAAAATTAAATTGATCTTTGAATTAGCAGACAGACCGAGGTAATGGTGATTAGTGTGTTCAGCATGACAGAGCTAATTAGAGCAACAGCTGCTGTGTGTGTGTGTGTGTGTGTGTGTATGTGTGTGTTTGTCTGTCTGTGCGCGTGTCTGTGTGTAGATTGATGATTTCTGGTCTTAGACCTCAATTTCCTTCTCATCCTGACATGTCAGAGACTGTAAATCAGTAACATGCACACAAAACACACACACACACACACATACACACACACACATACCATCTGTGCATAGGGCTATATAATTTACAGCCTACTGTGTGTGTGCACGAGTGTGTGTTTTGGATCACTCTAATTATTTTCCTATTCCACTTTACAGCATCCTATATGGTGATATTATAGCAGTATAATATCAAACAAGTTTCATGGAACTTCATTGTTGAATATGTTTTAATATTCTGACTGTCGGATATTTCATAGAGACTAATAAACAACCTCACACTGTGTGTTCATGTTATGTTCATAATTGAGTTTGTTTTAGTGTTTTCTAATATTTGTGTTGTGTTATGTGTACCTCACATTTTACAGCTTGTGTTTCTCTAGTCTGTACTGCTCCGCAACACACACACACACACACATAGACATAATAATAAAATTACATATGCCATAAAAGTAAAAGTATGTTTGGCATCTAAATTATTGAAAAGATCCCGAGAGAGAGTGTAAATATCCACTTTCTTCCTCTCTCGCTCTCACTGGTTCACTGTATTTATTTCTTTCATTTGCTCTTTGTCCTATTTCCACCATCCATGTGTGTGCACGTGAACACACACACAATTATTTAAAAGTCTGCCATCAAAATTATTAAAATGAGACAGTAACACATTAAATCTTGCAATGTTATATTCATGGTCTATGTTTGCCTCATTTTATGTCTTCCTCACACACACACACACACACACACACACACACACACACACACACACACACACAGAAGCAGTGTGTTACAGTATATTGATGGAGTTAGCACAGGAGTTCGTTTCTGCCAATATTTACACACTCCTATCCATCAGAGAGTGTAAATGTGTGGTGCCTGTGTGTGTGTGTGTGTGTGTGTGTGTGTGTGTGTGTGTGTGTGCGTGTGTGTGTTTCGCCATCGCCCATTAAATCTAATTAGCTCCCCTGTCCTGCGATTCCAAACCAGGCAGTGTACACTAGATAGTAATAACTTTGTGTGAGTGTGTGTGTTTGATGTCAGCAGGACGTTCTTGCTGCCATTTAAGAGTACTAATTGATGTTTATGGTGGTAATAGTGTTGTGTAATTGTTTCGGCTCCTGCAGTCGGTATCACAGCAACAATTTTCTGGAAGTTATAGGTAAAGTTGAGCAGCACTGAAGACATGGAGCATTTGTTCATCTTCAGATTTTTGTACATTTTGGTCCATTTCAGTGGCTTAAAGTACAGGAGGTGCTGTGGTTTTACACTGTCCAACAAAAACATCAAAACTTTCCACTGTACTTCGTGCAATTTTCACCACTGAAGCACTCAGTACATAGTGCTAGTAAGTACATTGTATGTAGTAAGCACTAATTACTATGTGAGCAAGTATACATCTGTGTAGTAGGGCATTATAAAATCAATGTGCTTCATTTCCGAAATTTGATATTCTCATACACATGTTCAAAGTCAGAACTGCATAAATTTATCGTAAATTGCTTTTTTCAACTTAATACCTGTTCATTCAACACGTTCTCACTCCCAACTCGTCACATATCAAAGCTTGGTCAGGACCCTCTGGCGTCACTTTTTAATGCATGGGGTACCCCTTTGGTGATAGACTTCTGTTGAACTCCCACAACATCTGAAATAGACGCTATGAGACCGATGACGTCTAAATAAGGTGACATCTATATATGTCACATGACCTCTATATAAGCTGACTTACTGTCTTATTAGTAGGTGGAGGGGTTGGTGGATGGTTTGTAATGTTGTTGGCAGAAAGTTGGAAATCAGCACAGAGTACAGTTCGAGTTAGGAGTGAGAACAGGCTGGTTCATTAGAAGGTCTGTGTGTGATCATTTGCTTAATTAATACTCTATGTTGCATATGCTCTGTTAGTGGACAAGTTTTGTTCACCAAGACGACTCTCAAGAGTGAAAAGAGAAATTTCACACTGTGGAGGTTCAAGTTGTGCTGTCAGGAATCTGCAAACAAAAATCTAAAAAATGTATCAGTGTCAAGAGTCATATTAGGGGACATATTATCGTAGCAGTGACATGCTGTCATTAAAATAAAGAGGGGACGATTTAACATGAAGGTTGATATTGAAAAATATCTTGGTAAGCATACCTAACAGAAAAATCAATGTACAAGAAAAAATGATGAATGCCACCAATTTTCACAATCACTCGTACCTGCTGTTGAAGAACAAATCTGTTTTGTGTTTTTAGCATACCAAAGGTTTTGTGATTGCTAATTCAAATAAACAGCAGCATCTACATGAAACAACTTCACTATCTTTGCTGTAGACCTCTCAGCACTGCAGAAATCAACAATACATGTAGAGTTACACATTACAGCTGTAAATGTTTTTTTTTGAGTCATCATTTGTTATCAATGAGAAAACTCAAAATGGAGAGAGAAAGTGTGTGTGTGGTCTCTCTCTCTCTGCTAGCTTCCAGCCTGCAGTTCGTCCATCATCACTCTCAAAATAAGCCACACACACACACACACATATGCAAACATACATCATAGCAAGCTGCAGCGTGTCTGTCAGTGTCTGCAGAGACTAAAACACAATAAAAAGGAAAGTGTGTGAGAGAGTGAGGAAATGTGTCTGTGGAGATGCAACAGTGTAACCTCTATCTGACTCCGCCATGACCCCTCCGACCATCACCACAGTGACCAACAGGGTCAGTCGGACAGAGCAGACTGCAGGCAGAGGTCAAGCAGAGGTCAGCAGACTGATCTCTCTCTTCCTCTCATTTTCCTGGCTCTCTCTCACTCTATATGCCTTTTACTTTGTCTGTCTCTCTGCCTTTCTTAATATCCTTTCTCTCACACATGCACAATGACCCAGTCAAGAGGCCAAAGTTCACCATGACGTCACTATGAGCTTGCGCTTTCTCTCAACTGAACAAGCTTCTATTGTGAAACATATCATCCAGCATGCAAGATAGAATAGAATAGAGTAGAATAGAGTAGAATAGAGTAGAATAGAATAGAATAGAATAGAATAGGATAGCATGTTGGTGTTGTGTTTCTGTCTGTTTTGTACTGGTGATGTGTTGATGCTGCGTCACTGTTTTGTTAGTTTTGCAACAGTGCATTGAAGTAAGATTAGTGGATTATTGAGATAACTTCAGGCTTAAAGGTTCTCTGTGGAGTTTCTGATCTCTAGTAGTGCTATGAAGTGTTTTTTTTGAGTGAGTCTTTGTTTTGTTTGTCTTGTGCACACACATAAGGATGCACATGCATGCATGTGCCTGCAAGTGATGCGATAGTCCTGCCAATGATTTCATACTATTTCAATGATCTACAGGCGGCTATAATGCAACAAGAAATCCAACAGTGCACCAGTGAAGGCATAGAAGAAGAAGAAGACAGCAAGCTAGTAAACATGGGTGTAAACATGATTTGAAATATCCCCTATTTTCCCCTCCAGACATGTGCAGTAGTAATACATATAACATACTCTGCTTGGATCAATAATGTGTGTCTGATGTGATTTTTCCAAGTATAATGACCACATTAAAATCTTTAAAATAGCATCTGCTCCTTCTCCATCATTAAAAAATCCATTGATCAATATGCAAATATGTTTCATCTCAGAAGTTTAACTGTGGGACACAAGATGTCTCCTCCTTCACTGTAAAGTCCATTCTCAGTGTATGTAAACTGGAGGCTTCAAGTTTCCACATCTCATCATCTTGTGTAAGTTGCATTGGCTCCAAACTAGTTGTGATGTCTCAAATCATACTCATAGCCCACCCCTTAAAATCAGATTTTCAATGGGCGCAGAGAAACTTTCCATTTTCAGCAGTTGAATGTAAAAACGGCTTTCCAGTGTCAGACTCTGCACATACATCATTCTGCACAGTGAAGCTCAAACATCCAATTGTAGGAACAAGAAGAAAACCATATTTTTGAGTGGAGGGGGACTTTAAAAAATCACCTCTGCAAATGTGTGATGAGGAAGGAAATGCGTTTGTCACGCTTGTTAGTGTTGGGATACACACAGTGCATTTTGGTGAGTAACACTATACAGTGTAAACATAGCTTTTGTTGACAAAAAAATTCCAGCCTTGCAGTCTGATGAAGCTGGCTCATCACTCTGGTAACTGATGCTTATATTCATTATAAATACATTTATATTAAAGACCTGCCAGACAACACTGTGGATGAATCCTGACATATTACATTCAGATGGCAGTGATAACTGACAAAGTGACAACACAGCTGTGGTGCGCCTGATCACAGATAACAATGTAAAGGCCTACCTGAAGGAAGTAGAAGACCTGACCTGCTGGTGTCGGGATGACAACCTACTCCTGAACGTCAGCAAGACTGAGAAGCTGATAGTGGTCTTTTTGAAGAAGCTTTGAGTACCTTGGTGCCCACATCACCAAGAGCCTGACCTGGGAGCTGCATACTGACTCAGTTGTGAGAAAGGCAAGGCAGAGATTGTTTCATCCCAGATGCTTGAGGAAATTCCGGGTATCCCCTCTAATACTGAGGAATTTCTACTCCTGCACCATCAAGAACATCCTGAGGAGGAGCATCACTGCTGGTACGGAAACAGCACCAAGCAGGACCGCAGAGCTTTGCAGAGAGTTGTTTGTTTTTCTGAACATACAATAGGCAGTGCTCTACCCTGCCTAAAGGATATCCCAACCACCCAGATAATGGCATTTTCTCCCTGCTGCGGTCTGGAAGAAGGTACCAGATACATCAGGCCAGCTTATATGAATCCATGTGACAAATAAAATTGATCGATTGATTGAAGTGAAAATAGAGCATGAACAAACCAGCATTCCAACTTTACTGCAGGGTACTGCAGGTAGAGTTTCTTTCACTTCAGTTCAAAGAGTCGTAGTCACTGACTATGTAGTTTGTTCACTTTATGCTAAGCCAGTCTATCACATCACTGTTCAAAATCACTTCGTATATAGAACAGTAAGTGAATGAATCACTTTTCACACACTAATGTTGTTCAGCACTGATTCAGTCAGGGGTACATTCAATCTGTTGCTAGTTCAAGCTGTCATGTTAAATTCAGTATAGAAATTGGCATATAATATGTTAATATGTTTAAGCTTTTCACAAGTAGGTAATGAATTGTGTATCACAGCTAAGCTGACAACATTGCTCTCATCAGTAAGTGGAGCTCCGCTGCTAAAAGCAACTGATTTGTTCAGTGACAACAGCAGCAACACCTTTTCTACTGCATTGGATTGTGTTATACTGTACAGATGCTATTGTTGTTTTGTGGAGCCCATGTATTAGCCTTACTTTCTCCCCCATGCAAATAAGCATAAAGACCTTTCTCAATACAGGGCACACCAAGTTTCAAACTCACTCATTGACTGTGAGACATAATTCCAAAAGGAATTATGTCTTTTGTTACAGAGAGATCAATGCTTTATCATATTATCAAAAGACTTGCTTGGATAGGAATTCTTACAGGGGATGACTGGCCAGTCTTGCCTTGGTAGCAGGCCCTAAATAAAAATCAAAACTAGCTGGTGAACATGGTGGAGCATTCAGAGCCAGATATTTCCCTGAGGAGTTGGTAGAGAACAAAAAAGAGCTAAAAGGGAATGAATATTGGACTTATATTGGACAGAAACATGACCTCAAATGAATGATAATGTTTCTCTGGATGTAACTGGATGTGTAAATAAGCAACTGTTTTCTAACAAGTGCAACATATCAGCTTAAAAGGTGATGATGTGTCAGTGCTATGTTCAGCTTGTTTCAGCTGCTTCAAAGTGGCCAAAACATCAGTTAATGCAGGTTTAAAGAAGTAGTTGTTTTTACCCAAACCACAATATTTCTCTAAAGCTAACCAAGCTTTTTTGTGCCTAACCCTAAGTAGAGCTTGACCACAGTGTTGTGATATAATAAAACATATTTATTTTGTAATTTGTAACAATTTTGAAAGGCACAAACAAATTATGTCATCCTAGTGATTACTGGAAGAGGGGGGGCGTCAGATCAGACAGACACTCTTGGACCAGCAGCTTATTTTGTTTGATTCATTTAGAAGACTTGATGGTTTAGCTCATGGCATCCACCATCACTGCTGTCTGATGTGGAATTTATGCCAGAATCCCACAAACAAATTAGCTTTCAAAGTATTCTTGATAAAATGGGTGGAACAAAAACACTTGTGGTAGTACATTGCTGTACTTTGTGGCCTTTGGAACAGTACTTGGGTTTTCACTAATGACTGATGATGTTTTAGAAGTCCACTAGAATACAAGTATGAATAGCAATGCAGACTGAGAAATAAACTGTGTGGTGTTGTATGTAATAGGGTATTTATTATAAACCCTGCCTTTTTCATGTGAATACAGATGTAGTTGGATTTAAATACTGGTTAACAAAGAGATGATAACCAGCGCTGTGGGGCCAGTTGTCTCTGGTTAACTATGTGTCTTCACTTTGTAAGACAGGCTGTTGATGCTGACAAAATTTTTCAATTAAGCTAATGAAATTAATTGTCCAATTGGACAATTAATGTCATAAAAACAAGCAGATTCTGTTATCACGGAGTCACCAGTATTGATCAACAACTCTTTACATCATGGTGTCTTTATAATAGGCACCAGCTGGAACTTTACATAGCCACCCTTAAACAATTTTACCCTACTGAAGCATGAGTTCAATGGTAATCTTTTGTTTGTACATGTACAGTCCATTAAAATCTCTCAGACTTTTTAGCTAAACTGTTATGCGCCAGTAAACTCACTTGCCATGCCAACAGGCTCATGATATTAGCAATCACTCGCCATGTCAACACACTGTTGATATTCAAAACCCTTATTTTGCATGTCAGGGTCCATCAGTTCACGCGTAAATACAGCCCTATTCAAAACAAGAGACAAATGTACCAACACTCTCTAGGCATCACACTGCCAGCTAAATATAAACTGTAAATGCAAACTATTGCTATTGTTGCGTTCCAGTGGCTCAGAAAAAGGAAACAATAAGCTGAAACGTGAGATGGGAGACAGGCCATTGTAACAGCAGGCTGCTTTGATAAACCATCTGTGTTAGTTTAAATATTTTATTTGCTCTAAAGCTTTGCATTACATAAAAGTATCATCTTGTTGTCTGTGTTGTTATTTGTCTCCCGGCTACAGCAGAGGGTGCTATACTCTTAGCAAATGATGGTTCACTCTATCACCTTTTGGTTCTGAGGTGTCAGGATTACACACAAAGCTTCTGTGGTCACTTTACAAATAGCAAATTGGGGCCACCACTTGGGTCCAGAGAGAAATGTCCCCATTGGATTGGATTGCACTGGAATTTGGTACAGATATTTATGGTCCCCAGAGGATGAATTCAATATATTTTAGTAACCTGATTTTTCAACTAGTGCCAGCGGGTCACTTGGTCAAACTTTATACTTATCTAGTAAAATACAGGATCTGGACATCTACTCCATGGATTGGCACAAGATATCAAATCATAAAATTACATAGTTTTAATAGAATAGATCAATTTCCTAAGATGTAATCTCCGTTTGGTCACACCATTACAACTTTTGCTTACTGGTGTATGTTTGCTGCCCATTGATAATGATAGTGTCATGGTGACCTTGGCACATCTTAGCTTTTGATATTTACCAATTCCTCTTAAAGCATAGTAACAGAGAAATTACCCTGCTTGTCATTGCAGGATTACTCCGCACATTCCTTAAACATTAATTAGATAGTAATTACTGGCTGTTTGAAACCATTATTAGTGGCTTACTCCTTGTATCCATAGGATCTGACTGCATCTGCGTCACATTTCAATGCTCACTAGAAAGTTTCAGATATGGTGCATCTATTCTTCAGCAGCCACGTTTCTAATATAGTGCAGAGTAGTTTTGCCGATAATTTCATGCTTCAGAGACACAAGCATGTCTGATGTAAAGATAGCATGGTAGACACACAACAGCTAGAATGGCAGCAGATTGTCTCCGGCAGCAGCGATAGAGCCAAATGTAATGCAGCCACTTGCTGTGGACATTGTGGGTTAATCTGGCTAACTGTACACAAGGATGGCAAAAATCTGGTATCTGGGTAAAAAATATATCTTGGTGGCTTTTTACCCTAGCAGCATGGCTCTTTGGAAGGCAATTGGGTCTATCTGGTGGTCTGTCGGTCAGTCCACCACTTAGGCCCAGACTGAAATATCTCCACAACTATTCGATGGATTGCCATGACATTTTGTACGACATTCCTGGTCCCCAGAGGATGAAGATTAATGACTTTGGTGATCTCTGACTTTACCTCTGGCACTACCATGAGGTTGACATTTTTGTCTTTTATTGAAAAGTCTCAACAACTATTGGATAGATTGCCATGAAATTTGGCACAGACTGTCATGCTCCCCACATGATGAATTGTGACTGACCATCATGGGGTCATTTTTGAGATTTGTCCAATTCTTTAGTTTGTGACCAAATATATGCAACCCTAATGACATTCCCATCAGCCTCAGCTGTACTTTGTGTGTAGTGCTAATCAGCAAATCTTAGCATGCCAATACAGAAAACCAATATGGTTAGCTCGAAGCATTGCTGTAGTATAGTTCCATAGAGCCTCTAGCATGGCTGTAGACTCTTACAGTGCTTTCCACACAGCAAAAAAGTTACTGCTGTATCTGCCCCCTGCAACACTGATGTTCTGTATTTTGAATGGGCAACTGCAAGCCCCTCTCTTTCCTCTCCTTGCTGTTGCCGTTGTGTTAATGTTGGAAACAATGGAGGTCTGAAAGTACCTTTAGTCTTGTTTCATTGTCACATGAAATTGTCTTCTTAGTTTTACAGTTGTGTAATAATGCTGATGGTACTCAGACATGCATACATAACATAATTCTTCCTAATCAATGCTTCAATATCCATTTTTTTGGAGATGAGACAATTTTATATGCCCCAGGCTCCATCTACCTTGATGCTTTTGAATTATCACTCCTCAATCACAGACTAGTTTTAAATGCAGATAGACCAAGTACATAGTATTCTCTTCATTCTTTAAATGGTACCCATATTACTCTTGCTGAGTCATACAAATGCTTAGGAATATGGCTTCACAGCAGACTATCATTCAAGATTCATATTCAACATTTGACTCAAAAATTAAAACTAGGCTTCTTGTATAGAATCACAGGATCTCTGTCTTCTTCCAACTGTAAGACTATTGTGCAGTCAACCTTCATGTCTGTTTTTGACTATGGAGATATTCTGTACTGTCATACTGCCCCATCAACATGTCAACAGTTAAACCCTGTATGTCATAGTGCATTACGCTTTATCACAAGTGACAAATTTCATACTCATCATTGTTCTCTGTATCACACGGTTGGATGGACTTCCTTACAGTCAAGAAGAAATGACCGTCTTATATTATTCATCTATAAAGCCCCGCTGTAGAAGCCTCCAAACTAACCTTAGATATCCCTCTGCCTGATTAAATAAAGATTCAATAAAATAAAAAATAAAATAATAGATGTTTTTCAAAAAGTCATTCTGGGTTCCATGGCTTTTGTGAAACTTCTGCAACTTTCAACTGTGGCCACTACAGGAAAAGTATAGTGTCTTTCTCTACATACTATAGTTATTTAGTGTTACAGAAATGTAATCTTCTCAAGATTAGTTCAAGCAATACCTTAAGGAACCCTATGGAGTTTTTGACCACTTGTGAGCTTCAAGGCATTAAGGGAACAGAAAGGACATTTTGGAACAAAATCAGGGAGTGCACTGGTAATATTTTCTGTCATCCAAAGGAAAGGGAAGGGGTGATATGCCTCTTGTAATATTAGCAATTTTGCTGATTATCACAACACATGGCCAGTGACGTGGTTGCTGCAGTGGAGCTGCTAAGTGGCCACTAGAAGAGACCAGCTGTGTGGAAAATGTGTGGAATGTGTGGAAAAGTATGAATGTGAATGAGGGGTCTGTTTAGTCAACCTCCTCTGGATAGACAGAGGTATTAAAAAGAGAGAGACTTTGTTCCTTTTCCTCACCAGTACCACAGATTGCACACATGTCAGCACCTAATGTTCCCACAGTTTGTCATTTAGTACCTTGCGCAAACAGAGCTTGTTTTTGTGAGGGTGTAACCAGCAGCTGCACAAGAAGGAAAAGACAACTCATCTCCATTCAAATGAGTGTTTCTTCAGCAGTTCAAAGCTTGTTGGCTGTTTGGACTGAAGTGAAGTCAAATCAGCAGACAGCACGTTTGCATGTACCACCTATTGTCCAGTTTGCATGACGTTAAACAAACAACTGCACTGAATGAAACGGTGTGTTAATGTGTGTGTGTGTTGGAGGGGGTAACCAGGACCTCATTCCAGTTAATGAAAACACACGTGTATAAAGACAGAATTCAGATATATATAGACATCGTTGTTGTTCTTTCTCTGTTTGGGTTGACTGTGTTTTATTATCCTCATGTCTGACTGTCCTTGGGTCCCTCTCAGATCAGGCCTCTCTCGGGTAGCTTTCCACTGCTTTGCTTCACTTTGGGTCCAAAACATTGGATCTTTTAAAGGGAAATTTCACCACGTTTTATGTGGATGTCCAATCAGTGTTGATTGTAAATGTCAATTGAAGCAATTCCTCAGTGCATGCTATATTGACCGAGAAAGCTGAGTTTTCCTGCTTGCGGAGCCATGCCCACAGTGCCTCCATGTACCAGGATGCATTGCATGCAAGCTTCTGACAACCCAAACCCTAAACATGCTCTGGCTCGAATAAATACGGCTGAATATCCAAGTCAGTCAAACCACTGTACAATGCATCTTCATCCATAATATCCTCTGCACTCATATTTCTGGGATGCCATTTTCGCTGTTAGAAACATAGCTAGTTTGCAATACAGGTGAAGAGAACAAGGATTTTTGTTTTTAGGCGGCATCAAAAGCACACCCCTGGCTACCCAGAGGTGGAGACTAGAAATCCAAGCTGAAATTGCCTGTAGTTCTTTCTTGCCCACAACTACGTCACAGTACACATCAAATGATGGCACTGGTGCCAGAGGAACAACAGATTTTGCAGCTGCACCCCAGGGACAAAGAGAACATCAGCAAAACAAATTTTCACACCATATTCCTAATTTAGATAGTTAGAAATAATGGTCCTTTAAGATCTCTAGTATTCTGTAAACATAGTCTGCACACACAAACATACAGTACATACACATGCACAAATGAAAGTAAACAGATATAGCAACACTGTTTCACACAAGGCCAAAAATGTCTGAAGTAAAAAAAATCTAATTAATATGACGTGATGCATTGCTAAAAGACTCATCAAATTATCAAAGGTCTAATGTTAAACTGAAAAGAAGAAGATTTGTTGGATTCATCAATGTTTACTGATGTCCAGTATTTTCACTGGTAAGAACTGACTTGCCAAAAGACCAGAAATCAATAAGTGATTAGCAGATTAGCTCCTAGCTCTGCTGTGCCCTCCATTGTCAAAGTTAGCATTGTAGCAACACTGCCAAACACAGAATAGTTTGCCGTTACATAGTCTTGCAATACCAGACAATCGGAGATCTCTGCCTACTGCATTCTGGGGATTTTTAAATGCAAAGTAGTTGCTTGAACGGCAGCAAGAACGGCCGCTATCAAACCTTACAATTTGTCAAGGACATGGCTTACTGGAAATGATGCTCTCCCCCATTCTCCTCCATAGTGAACTGCATGTCACCACCCCAATATGAAGGGTTGCCCTAAAGACTTTGGATTGTTCCAGTGGAGGTTTTTTTTTAACTCTCTAATTGTGTCCACCAGTTTTAACAATGAAACCTAGGAGATTGTCCTCCGTCTCTATGAGTAAAGTGTTTAGAGATTGACCTGTGAGTCTAGCAGTTCACCTGATCATCTGTTCATAATAAATCCATTAGTTATATAATATACTTTTCTTTTATGCGACGATCACATATGTGCGACTCTGTTGGCCACAATGCCAATGTAACTGAAGCTGTTTAGTAACTGCCAAAGAAGAATAACAGAAACAGTTTAGGCAGCAAGCTAACAACTATCCATAAATTAACACAAACACATGGACTACAAGCAAGACGCATTTTATTGCATTCGTGACTCTCACTCAAGCTGCTCCCTCACCAATACAGATCGATGCTCTCTCACCCACAGTTATTCAGTGGTTGAACTGATCAGGGGTCAGGTAAATGCTACAACAGCTCAGTGTGCCTTCTGTAAGATTGTATTTGTTGAAATCATTAAAGCTGCTTTTGTCCCTGTTGCTTTGATGAGAAAGACTTGTAATTTTAGTGTAGTTGTAGCTGGAAACAGACACTGTAGAGGCTATTTCCACAGACCACATACTGATGTAGTTACACCTGGAAGGAGCAAAGATTACATATGGATGCATTTACACCTTTTCGACATGTAGTTGGAATGCATCTCAAACCACCTCCTGGGATGGTTTGAACAGTCTGATTTAAGTCCATCTGAATGCATCTTGGATGCATTTACGCTTCACTTTTTTACTCTCCGATCTGACGAAATTGCATGATGTTAGTGTAAATAGGGTCTATTTTATTGGCATCACTGTTTTTATTCCACTGTGTATTTTTTTCATTCTCTCTCTCTGTCTTCAAGATGGTGTGTGAGGTACTGCTGAGCCTCCCAATTACCACTTTCTGCCACTGACCTTAGTTTTACTTTTACTTTTTCTGATAACATTCAAACCATGGCTGTTAGAAATAGGTTATAGATATATTTAAAAAAATGTGATAATGCCATTAGTAATGTCTACTGAAATTATTCCGCCATTTGCAACAGAGTGAAGAAAAAATCAGATTAAACAAAGAAACAGAAGAAAATAGATCCAGTGATAATGTGAGCTGGAGAGGAACAGCACCAACAACCATGACCTCTGACTCGATCCTGTCACAATGGAGACAGAGGGTAAACTTGACCTGCCACAGAGACCCTGGCTTTCTTTCTTTCTTTCTTTCTGTCCGACCTGTTTCTCTGTTTTGCTCTCCATTTTAAATGTCAAGCAACCTTTCTTTCTCATCGCTGTCTTTCATATCGAAAGATCGAAAGGGGATCAGAGGAGAGGAGTAGCTTATTGTGATTTCTTCTTATTGTGATCATCTGAAAAGTGTTTTCATGGTCTGCAGGTTGGAGAAAAAGAATGAGGAAAAACAGAAAGAAAGAAGAGGAGGAAGAGGAGGAGAATATGAAGACAGAGGAGATGGAGGAGGAGTGAAGAGGGGTACACGGTCAGGTCAAACGCTGCGTTTTCGGGTGAAACTAAGTTCACATTACCATACAGCTCTGTGTGTGTGTGTGTGTGTGTGTGGGTATGTGTCTCGACTCCACTGGGGCGGGTGACACCAAATTTGTAACCAAGCGACGCCAACAGATGGAGCTCCTATTGTGGCAGCACACACACGCATACACACACACACGCGCGCGCATGCTCGCACACACATGCATGTACGGACTCATTATGAGAATAAAGTACACAAGCAGCGAGACTGGCAACCTCCTGGGGTTAAAGTGTGTATGCACACACACACACACACACACATACATACGCACACACACACACACAGATTGTTGCCCATCAGTTAACTACCTGATAACAGACTAGAGAGGTACCAAGCATGTGTGTATGTCTGTGTGTGTGAACACAAATTGAACCCTTGAACTGTGTTTAACCCTCTCTCTCTCTCTGTCTCTTTCTCTCTCTCTCTCTCTGTTGTTCTGTCTATCCTTCATCTGGCCTTTATTGTTGCTTTCCTCCTTCCTCTCTCTCTCTTCCTGTTTCTGACACCTTCATTTGTTTTCATCTGTCTCTTTTCCTTGCTCTCTCTCTCTCTCTCTCTCTCTCTCTCTCTGCGGGAGACAAACTGGTTTCAGGTGCTTTGAGATCAGAGCGACATTTAGCGGGTACACTGCTGTGTGTGTGTGTGCAAGATTATTATAAAATAGAGGTCAATTCACAGACACACAAACACACACACAGGCACACATTTGTATTTGTTCGTAGGTCACTTGAGAATAAACTGAATGTTAAATGTAAAAAAAATGAAATATTTATGAACACTTCGTTGTTAGAACAGTATTTATTGTATTTATTCTATATTTTATTGCTACATTAAAGTTATTTATTTTATGAAAATCAACAGGATGTTAGGATTTTAGATCACGTAACATGTAAGATGTATGTAAAATCATGGAAATAAAGTAAATGTAGTCCAAACTAAATCTCCAACCTCTATTACATTAATATCAAATACATTATCTGATCTAAATGGCTGTTGATATAAAATAAAATAATACATATGAATTAATAGAAATAATACTGATGGCAATAGCTGTATATGTGTATATATATATATGTTTAAAATTTTAATGGACATATAATACAACAAATATGGGTTGTATGTTTATGACATTAAAATAATACAAGAACTGAAACCAATACCTGATCTGAAATGTCATTTCAGATCAGCAAAATAGTAACACTAATAGTCATAAAATACATACACTCATTATAGCAGTAATATTATATATATATATAAAACTATATTGTTACTTGTACAACAACAAAAACAACAACAACAATAATGCACACACATTACTTTCAGTTACATGATAATTACATTATGAAGAGACAAAGAGTGACAGGAGAGTGTTGCTGTGGTTTTACAGTTTCCACTAAATTACTGAAAGATTAAACCTCTCACTGCACAGAACTGTTTGAAACATGTTTAATTTTTACAATGTTTTCATTATCACTGATTTATTGATCATTTTCATCCTGGTTTTATTACAGCTGCAGGCTCTAACAGCCCCCAAACCACCGGGCAGAAACATACAGTAATAATAATATTAACAAACACGCAATGAAGAAATACATCAGGAAAATGATCATCACTTTTTAACACAAATATGCACGTTAAGTAAATAAAGATTTAGGTTTATAAACGATGTATCGGCCTAAGCAGGGAATGTAAATTAATTATAGCTAAATACGCCTTTGTTTTTAACATAATCATACATGTAAGTATTTAAGTCATTTGAATGAATTTTGATATAAAATAATAATTAAGAGTTTCATATTCTGTATAATTTATCCATATGGTTCATGTTTCATAACCCTTTTTAAAATTGTGTAAAGTTGCAGCCATTTCTCTGCAGTGATACTGAACAATCCCTATCTATTATTATTACTATTATTATTATTAATAATTATACATTGTTGTGGTTATTTTGATGTAGTACTTAAAATGTTCATATTATTGTAAACATTAGAAATGTAATTAATGTTCATAATAGTATTTATTATTTATTATAATTTGTTAAAATCATAAAACTACAAAAATCCATGGTCATTTTATTTGTGGATTTTTAATAGTGTCAGCATTAATATTATTAGTATTGTTTAATAGGTAATATTATTATCACAGCTACAATTTTCTAATTTTCCTCTAAATATTCCTTTTAATGAAAATGTTTTTTTTTATCAGACAAGAGTATAATATTTCATATTTTTTCTTGTATGTTTTCATTTAATCCATCTCATTTTATACACCCATTAGAATACTTTGTACAGCTTACGTACAAATATACAAGAGGTCTTTTTTTCAATTATTACAATGAAGGTCATTATTCATTTAGAGACGATTTTCAGTTTTACTGTATTTTTAACATCTCCTCTTTTTCTGTTGGTTTATCACCTCGGTCTGAAGCTTATAAAATCAAAGAAATGCTCACCATCTTGTCCTGAATAGTGTGTAGAACAGACATTTCTCTCCAAATCCCTGAAATTATCTTAATTTGATTATATTCAAATATATTTTCACTTTGCTCATGAAACCTCCTTCATGCCGCAGTGATGCAGCATCATTCCAACATTGAACTGCATCGCTTACCATCTGATGAGTGCGTGAGTGTGTGGGTGTGTGGGTGTGTTGGTGTGTCAGCAGCAGAGGGTTGTTTCTTCCTTTTTGTAGTAATAAACATGCACACATACACACACACACACACACACACACACACACACACACAATGAACATGCAGTGAACTCTTGAACTGAACTTGAACCGGCAACTGGGTCATCAAGGGGGCAACAGGGGTCTTTCTTACCCAAATACTCACTGTCATGCCCGCACACACACACACACACACACACACACACACACACACACACACACACACACACACACACACACACAAACACAGTTGCATGATATGTAACTCCACATCGTGCGATTGTTTGTGTCTGTTTGTGTAACACTGCATTAAAAGGATTATTAAAACACATCTGTCCTGTGTGTTAGTGTGAAACAATTCCAAATTATTTCTACATTGGAGAGAAGGTCGTAGCTACACTGAGGTCATGTTCTCAGTATTCTTCTTGAGAGTTTGGGCGTTTTACAGGGTTACAATAATCAAAATTAATGAAGTGAAAATTTTTTGGTTTACATGAGAGGAATTTTGGACACCTGAACTCTGTATTTCTAAAATCCTGCCTATGACAGGGATTAGAAAAAATACTAGGAACACCTTTTTAATCAAATACAATCTAATACAGCATCATGTCTAATTGTGGTATTAGCTGAATCAACAGTGTCAACTAAAATCAAGCAATATTCTCCACATATGTAAGATTTAACACGGGTCTGTTATTTTATCTACTCCCTGTACGAAGATGACTTCTACTTAATTTAATTC
This sequence comes from Thunnus albacares, assembly GCF_914725855.1. Classification (NCBI taxonomy): domain Eukaryota; kingdom Metazoa; phylum Chordata; class Actinopteri; order Scombriformes; family Scombridae; genus Thunnus; species Thunnus albacares. Next base: position 3,180,394 of record NC_058122.1, on the reverse strand, counting down.
AACCTCTTCTCTCTGGTTTTCGCTTTGATGCAAAATCATATTAATTTATTAAAATATTTACTTATTATAACTTGCAATGTGTTTTCAAGTCATGTTTCCAATGGACACCATATGTGATGTAATTGACTTTATTTTGTTTTTACTTTCGTGTAATATTATCTACAACCTTTGTCCTCTTCTCTCCACTGTGATTCTCTTTTCTTCTGTTCTATTCTTCGTTTCCTAGATTTCCACCTTTTCTATTTCTCTATTATTCAACCTCCTCTCTTTCTTACACACACGCACACACACACACTCACTCACACACACACACGCCTGCTCGTGCAAGCACAAACACTCTCTTACACACACACACACACACGCCGTTCATTTGTCTCTCTGGTCCTCTGGTCTAAATAGGAAGTGATCAGTCATTGGCTCAGGGGAAGAGACGTGAACTCCCTCCGAACTCTGACCTCCCTGTGACCTTTGAGAGGAGAGGAGAGGAAGAACAGAAAGGAGATAGGAAAAGAGAGGAAAGAAGACCACAGACCTTATTTACTCAGAGGGTGAGCAACATAGCAGAGGAATAAAGAAGGAAAGAAGGGAGAACAAAGGCGAAGAAGAGGAGGAGGATAAAGAAGGTGTCGATCATGCAGACCAGACACCAGGGGGCAGTGTTGGGACGGCGTGGGAGAGGACAGGGTGGGGCGGGGGGGGGGCAATGGGAGGAGTCTTGAACCCTCCCCCCCCTCGCTCTCTGTAATGAATGACAACTGACATTACAAAAAAAAAAAAAAAAAGCACTGGGCGATTCCATTGGCCCACTCCATTGGCGTTCACGTGGCGACAGGTTGGCGAGGGGAGGGGCATCGAGAGATGATGGCGTCTTGACAGGCACACATCCATACACAGAAATGCCATGGCGACGCCTAATCCTGTCTAACAGACACCGCCCTGTTGGCTAATAAACACACAAACACACACACATTCATGCCACATTTATGTAAATACAGCTATACTAACACACTCAACCGTAGCAACACACACACAGGTACACACAGAAACACATCTGCATGCATGGAAATTCACTGACTTTGCCATTGTGTTTGTGTGTGTGTGTGCGTGTGTGTGTGTGTGCGTGTGCGTGTGTGTGTGTGTGTGTGTGTGGATTGCGTGCACGCGATCGTGTGTGAGAGAGGATGAAGGGTTTTTTTTGAGAAAAGTAATGGGTTGAGCCTATTCATGAGTGTACAGGTACTGTTTATTGGCGTATGTGTGTGTGTGTGTGTGTAACGAGTAGTAGACTGTTTGTATTGGACTGCAGCAGCTCAAAAAGAGCATGAAATACATATAAATAAGAAACAGCTTTTTTTTCCGCTCAGCGATACATCATCACTATGGCAACAGTCTGAGCAGAACTGATCACCGTAAAAAAGGGCAAAGTGTCGGCAAAAGGTTGCAACTTCAACCATTTTCTGATCCGCTGATCCACCTGACAAACACACTCACATAAAGACGTGGACACACACAAACAAATTGTGGTGATATGTGTGTGTCTGATGACTGGACACCTGGATGTCTCTCTTCCCACCCCTGAGGCGAGGGTGTGGTCACATGACTGAGAATTTGATCAAAGGGCCGAGGAAGCTGTGAGTTGCAGGCCAGGTGTTGAGGAGGTCAAAGGTCGATGAAGGCCGTTCCCACGGCGACCAGGGAGGAAACAGAGAGAGGATGTGGGCTCAGATCAAAGAGCGTCTGCTCACACGCACACAAGCTGATCTCACTGCTCATAGAATACTCCGCCCCCAGGGTGATAAACGAGCCTCCTGATTGGACTGCAGGTCAATCAGGGGGCGTGGTCTGACTTCGATAAGCAGGAGCCTTTGATGAAGGAAGTTTTCATCTCATCTGGGGTCATCAGGAGGTCACAGCAGGGTCACAACAGGGTCACAGTGATGTCACAGCGGAGTTACTGAAGGGTCACAATGATGTCAGAAGACCACAGTGAGGTCACCAGTACAGGTTAAGATCATTCCAGCATTTATTTTGGCATAAATTTGTCATATACTTTCTTTGGTCAAATATAGTCAGTGGTTATTATATTTCCCAGAGAACGTGTCAACCTGAGGGAGTTTGTCCTCTAGTTGAGGAAATAAACACAAATTCCTGTTCAGGCCCACAGCTTACACAAGATGTCTGTGGTTCCTTCAGGTGACTAAATGGTTGGTCATACATGCAGAAATGTGTTGATGCCTTTAACGCCTTTCTGCAGTAGCAGTTCTTGGCCTATTTCTGCCTGATTATACATGACTCTATTAAATGCTTAATAATGTCTAATGTAAACATCACACAACCATGATTTATGGTTAAAACTGAAGAAGACACTTGTACATTAAAGAAAAAACTATTGTGCTCATTTCCAGCTCTGAATTATACTACTATACTACTATAGCCACTATAGTAGCTTTGCATGATTCACAGTTCAAAAAAACTCCTGTATTTATCTTATGCTGACCCTTTATGCAGCCCATCAGTATACACTGTGTCTCTTTACAGTCCATTTCAGCTCTTGTCTCTTTAAGGCCCCCCTCCTGATGAGCCCATAACATTTCTTGCTTTAATGCTTCAAATAAAAAACTTTTAAATGACTAAATAATGTGAGGCTTTTTTTGTGAAGAATTTACAGGAAATGAAACGTATTCCTCACCAAATTAGCAGAGCTTCATCAGCAGCGCTAAAAACCAGTCAACACAATAACATAATGAGATATTTGGAGCTCTTTGTTGAGCGGATCAGTTAGAAATAATGCAGGGAGGAATAGTACAAGTAGAAAAGTAGAAACAGCCACAGTGATGATGATGTTTGATGAAGAGCTGCAGACGACCAGCACACCTCCAACAGCTACTCATTTTACTTTGCTGTGCTGTGGAGTCATGACTCAGAGTGACTACCCCCAAAACAATGGAAAAATACCATAATGTCAGTGAAGCAGAGCATTAAATTTGCACGCTATGCATGGAGCAGATGACCATATAAAGAAATCCGTCATCATTATTTGACACATTGGCAACTTTTAACATGAACAGCTGACATTATGACATTGTGCATATGCTATGGAAAAGCATAATAGGTCCCCTTTAAATGTACAAGATAAGTAAGTATAAGCTAAATTACTTAATTAATCAAGCTACATGAAAATTTAGGACATTGAAAAAGCTACACATTTTTGGGGGGAAAAAAACAAGAATTTTAAACCTCTCTAAATTTTATATTTTTTGGTTCCCATACTTCCTATCCACAAGTCTACCAAATTCAAAGATATATGTAAAACTACTGAGGTTTTACAGGGCAATTGGTAAGCAAGTATAACTACCTTTCATCAAATATTGTCAGAATGTGTTGTTCCATTTAGATTCAGTCACTCAGGCCACCTTTCTTTTCTCAAACAGCAGGATTAATTTAACTTCCTATATCACTTAGTAACAATAATTAAAGAGGTAAAAGGTCAGAGGTCACAGCAGCTATAAGTGGACCAAACAATGTGATCCCTGATGAACATCGATGATTGAAGAAAGGATAGGAAGAAGAGGAAGTGACATTTCACATTCAGTTCAATTCAATTCAGTTCAATTCAATTCAGTTCTGTTGCGGACCTTCAGATGTCACAAGCAGGTTGATTAGCTATAAGATTCTCCTGATGATTCCTTGGGGAGGACTCGGAGTAGGTGGGGGCTGGGAGGGCTGGGAGAGCTGGGAGTGTATCATGTTGAGTTCATGTTGAGGTCATTGAGGGGTTGTGGCAGGGACGTGGAGAGTTCACAGCGAGGTTTCAGCCAATCGTACATCAGGAGGAGGATGCAGGAAAAGAAGAAGCTGGTGCTTCATATGATGCTGCAACACACACTTACTGTACACTCACATACTACATCCACGCACAAACACACACACACACACACACACACACACACACACACACACACACACACACACACACACACACACACACACACACACACATGATTTCATTTCTGGAGTCTATTTAACATCCTACAGCAGTGAGAGTGAAGCAGTATTTGGCAAAGCATTAACACCTCCCTATTGCTAACACAACACAAGCCTGTCAGCATACACATTAACACTGCGTTTGTGTGTGTGTGTCTGAATCTACATTAACACCACTCAGTGATGTCAACAATAAATGGTGGCGTTGTTCAGAGCAATGGGCTGAAAAACTGTGGTTATGATGTGTTCTTACCAGTAAGGTGCAGCAGCATCCCTCTGGGACGCAGCATGTTTAAAGAGCAAACATACCCAGAGGTAAAGCCACAGAAGGAATAAAGAGACAGAGAGAGGGATAATGGATAAAAAAGCAAAGGAGGAAAGTGGAGGAAAGGCTGGATGGAGAAAGAAGAGAAGAAGAAAGGCAGCTAAGTTTCTATGAATGGAGCCTACTATGTTTTTTTTTCACAGGCAGAGGGAGAGAGAGAGAAATTGGAGGAAAAAATGGACAGAAGTGAGGTTAAGGAAAGAATGGTGGATAGACAGAAAAAAAAGAGAAGGACAAACAGTACATGTACACCCGAATATACTTGTGCAGATGTTTAGATATAGATGTTAGGAACATAGACATACAGTACCAGTCAAAAAAGTTTGGACACACCTTCCAATTCATTTGAATGAGAAAGTGTGTCCAAATGTTTGACTGGTAATGTATATGTATATCATATATTGACGGTAATTATTTCTTTCTCTTTGGGTGGGGGTGGTGGGTTACTTGGAGAGTTTTGGAAATGGAGATGGGTAGATAAGAGAATGAACAGGAATATTTGGTGATAGTATTTAAGTATGTATTTAATTTGTATTGATGATATGATGTATACATTTCTTCAATATGTATCAAGTGAGTTCTTGTGCATCTACATATGAATCATGTTTCAGACATGCAGAAAACCTATACCAACTATACATCATTTAAAGAAAAAAAAAAAAAACTAACAAGATTTGATTTGAAAGGGACACAAGGACAGTCAGATCAAAGCCAAATAGACCTGAGGATAATTAGACCAGATCCAAAATGTGGTCGATGAGAAAAGACTAGAATAGACAGAGAACAGCAACACTGGCAGCAGCATGATGCTCCACTGTTTAACCAGCAGCAACAGTAAGAAAAGTCATTGTTATTTTTTCACCACCACGTGATCAGAGCTCATAGTTGACTTACACTTACAGTTGTTACTTAGCTGTGATGATATTATTGGTAAAGAGTTATTACAGTTCTGTAGAATATAATGTCTAATGATTGGACTTCAGTGATATACAGTAAGTATTGAGATAAACTTTGACACATTTTGGGACTTGAAAATTGTAATTACGTATAATACTTGTGAAAAGTAACTATGTACATTTTCACAAGTATTATACGTAATTATAATTTTCAAGTCCCAAAAGTTCCCCTCATTAAATTAAGTAGTTAAAATTACATCCACTTCAACCAACTTCCAACATTCACGTACACATACATATTAATGTACATAACAACAACAACAACAACAACAACAACAATAATAATGATAATAATAATAATAATAATAATAATAATAGTCAATATAATAATATAACATGAACATGAAACATGGGTAATGTTTCATGTTCCCAAACTCCATAGAAAATTCCCTGGTTCACATTTTATTTAGCTGAAATTTGCTTAAAACTTAACATTTGTACGGAAACGTAAGACATGTACAGAGAGAGAGAGAAACAGCGAGAGAGGAGGGTAAGGGGAGCAGGTGATGGGTCAGGTATAAAAGAAGTGGGGGAAAATGAAGGAAAGGAGGAGTAGGTAAACTCACGGCCCCATTCACCTGTCAATCACACACAAGCACACACAGACACACACTTTCCTTCACGGTTAGGTTAACAGCGCCCCACCCAATTCCAAAGCTGTGAGTCATAAATGCACAACCAGCAGGTCCACCTTGGGATAACCAGACCGCTTTCAGCAAAAGCACTCAACTATGGCCTGGAAATCTACTGAAGAGCAGGAAACCACCACGGCAGCCTCTCACACTGAGGCCATGACTGATTAACACATTCAGTCCCAAAACAAACCTGCAACACACATCATGTGACTGTAAAGACACTACATAAGTACCTGTGTGTGTGTGTGTGTGTGTGTGTGTGTGTGTGTGTGTGTGTGTGTATGTGTTCCCCATATGTGTGTATACAATATGTGTACACACACACACTTCAGCTGTCCATCACTGCTTCATCCTCTGACTCCCAATTGGCTGCCTGGAAGCAAAGGGACCAATCAGGTGGAAAGCTGATGAGAACAAGCAGTGATGTGTTGTGTAGAAGTTCCTCTGGTTGAACTGTGGGGGGCAGTGCAGTGTGACAGACAGTGGTAGGCCCCTTTGTGTGTGTGTGTGTGTGTGTGTGTGTGTGGGAACTAGACATAAGTCTTCCATTTGTGGGATCTCATTTTTCTGTCTCAAGAGTGAGAACCCTCCCTCTCTCTCTCTCTCTCTCTCTCTCTCTCTCTCTCTCTCTCTCTCTCTCTCTCTTTCACGCACATACACACAAACAACTAACCACTAGGGGCAGTGTGGTCCAGTGTTATAAGTGATCTCAATGTCTGAACCTGAGGATGAGGACCCCTCTGGCAGTTGTAAGATGATACATGGAACAGGAAGGAATCATATTTCTTCTATACAAAAGTATTATCATGTCAGAGTTTGGGGGTATTTTCCTTGTGAAATACTGTATAGTTTCCAGCCCGTAGGTCTGAACTTTTAATCAAATGTAACAACTTAAAAAGAGAAAATCTGTCTTTAGTTGATTCATACTGAATGCAGCCTGTGAAGGGGAGCTGGCATTCATACTTCCAGACATTTGCCATTGTAAATCCACCTCACTCATTTTGGAGACACACACACACACACACACACACACACACACACACACACACACACACACACACACACACACAGACACACCTATCATTCAAGTGATAGGTATTCAGTAAAACTTTACTCCCCCTATTGAGCATTAATAAACAGCATATAACTAGTTTATAAAACACTACAATGTAGTTATAAGTGGATGTAAGGACATTTTAAGTGTTGCACAGTATTTGTCAGAAATTCTAACACTCATGAAGACATATTTTATATTATTACAACTGTGTTTTACTATATTGTCATTCATTATCTGTTTATACACCAGCCTCTACTTATAGTTGTTGATGAATACATTAATAAACACTTATATCTGCCAACAATTATATTTTAGTGAATTATAAACCATGTATTTAATGCTTGTAGACTGCTTATAAATGTGTTACCATGTGTTACCAAGTATTCTAATGAGATTACATCAAATTGGTGAAGATGTGGGAAGTCCGCCACCAATCACACCCATATACTATACGTTGCTTTTCCTGCCCAGTTTTGTTGCAATATTGGATGGAAATAAATAAACAAATAGACAAATGGATGAACACAATCAATGAAATTGGTGATGATAAATCACAAAAATTGAAATTGCTTGCAATAAAATGGATGAGGATAGGAAAAATAAATATTATATCTGTTTTTTATTAAAGCTCCACAAACCACATCAGTTTAGTTTTTTTCCACTCTTCGCCAGCTCATTTTCTATTAATTAATCAAAGGGTTAGTTGAAGCCAGATTAAGTGTATTTTTCTCACTTATAGTTTTGGTTTAATTTGCTCAGATTTTGAGATATCCTGTAAAAGAAGACATTACAAGAGCTAAGAGGAACTGCCGAGTTTGGTAATAATTCTCTGGCTTCATCACTACAAGCAACACCTTTCACATTTCACATAGCCATTCAATCCATTTGCAATATAAAAAATATTGATAAGTGCAGCTTAATTGAATCTGGGTATCTTATTGACCATATGCAGCTTGCCCATTTTTTCATTTGCTCCATTTCTGGTTTTGTCTCTTATCATCCGGTTGCTATTGCTAGCTATAATAAATACAAGTCAAAAGTCGTGGCCCTGGGCCTGGTTTCGCGATAACGATCCATCTTCAAAGTTATGAGTGTTTACCAACAGTGTTTCCCAAGAGTGTTTCTACGAACGCTCTTAAATTTCTACACACGTTTCCCAAAGCAGTACTTCAGAGCATGTGCGCGCACATCACTTCTAGGAGTGTCTTAACCACAGATCGCTGTCCATGGTACTGAAAGAATCATGAATCTGTATTGATATCCATACAATAACTGTTCTGTATAGAATGTAATTGTTTTATACTGGGCAGTCACAAAAAGCTGCAAGAATGTAAGTACGCTGTCTGGAGATGTCAGAAGTTCATGCAGGTGTTGTTATTCATTAATCAGATCAGAAACCGGAAAACCTCTCACAATCAACAGCGATCAAGAACAATGGAAGAGAGAAGAAAGCCAAGGAAAGTGGCATTTTGACCGGATGAAATAAATATTATTTTGGAGGAAGTTGAGATCAATTCTATTTAGTAGATCTAAAGGCAACCACACAAACAAAGATCAAATGAAAGTGTGGGATGATATTGAAAGAAAACTATCAGCCACATGAGGTGTCAGGAGGGATGGGAAAGAAACTAGGAAGAAATGGCAAGACTTGAAAAGTGTGAACCTGGCCATCCTCTCCCTTCAGCCTCCTGTGTAAACCTTAAAGTCCTTATACCCCACCACCAGGACCAAGTTCTTTGGTCCCCCCCAGACCACCTAATACCCTACCACCTCCACCACCACCACCACCGGAAGCCATGTCCTCCAGGCCAACTCTGTACTCATTCTGCTGCCAGAGGAGCATGGTAAGGCAATCATTATATCAAAGTGTTTCCTGCAGTGATTCAATTCTAAAATGATGTTGACCTTTTTAATGTGGTAATCATATAATATTATTCTTTTCACAGCATCAGCTGAAGGGGTAGATGCAGGGCCAGCCTTACAATTCTATGAGGAACTTCCTGACTGAATTAAGGCAAATACATTTCCAGTTTCAAGTTTTTGTTGTATTCAAATCAATCATACATTATACCAGCAGCATTCATCACATCATAAAAACATCAATATAATGTCCATGATGAGAAGGGTTTATTTGTTTTAGTCAGTGAGTGTCAGTGTAATTTAGGCATTTAAGCACTAAGAAATTAAATGATATTTTGAATTTTGAAATTATGCCTTTTTGAATTATTTTTGTAATAGAAACATTTGACCATTTGGCTTGTTAGAATAATGCATGACAATCTTAACCTTTAAGCATGTACCTCAGCAGGACAATGAAAAGAGAGGTTTATTATATTGGGCTAAAATCAGAGTCTGATCACTGACACTGTGGCGAGGTGGCAAGGCAGCATGCATGAATTGTTTGTGTTTTCAAACTCCTCTGCAGGACAACAGGCAGCAAAAGGACTTCCTGTGTGTCATTACCTTAGTGACAGTGGGTATCCATTCCAGCCATACCTTTTCACTCCAGCAGCCCAGCTAGCGAACAAGAATGGGGCAGCATTCACCAAGGCACAATGAGTGGCCAGGAGCATTGTTGAGGACGCCATAGGAAGGTGAAAACTGTGCTACATATCACAACTTGTGATATCTAGCACAACAAGCTAGCAAAGCTTTGTAAAGGAAAGAGCATTCTTGCACATGTGCAGTGGCCTCTGCCATACAAGCAAGTTCTCTCTTGAGAGTTTCATATCTGTGTTATTACTCTTTGGAGCCATTTCTAAACAAACTACAGTGACCATTGCCTTCGGGGTGAAGAAACATGTCTCCCAGTGCAGCGATGTGACTCATTTGTGTGTTTTTAATAGCTTTTGGACAACAACAGAGAGGAATACGATATATCAAGCATTGGATACACACAATACTTGTAAATAGGATGAGTTCATTGTTGGTTTGGCTCTTCACGTGAGATTTGTTGACAATAAGAAAAATCTAGAAAATCACCAGCCTTATCCTTTAGCCTCCTATAAGTGGGTAGGAGTGAGTTGTTAATCTATGATCATTTCTAAGAGTGTCTTCAGTTACAATTGTTTTTGGAGAACACTTGTTAAGCTTATGAAGTTTTGTAGGATCAATTGTACAATCATTTTAACTCTAAGATGCTTCTGGGAAACGAGGTGCTAATTGGTTCACACAGTCTGCTATACATTTCTCAGAGTTGGAAACATGTCAACAACATCACATTCAATGTTAACTAGCCCACAGCTCGCTAAGTTTACTTTGTGTTGTTTGTGTAGCTGTTTTTGTGGTGAAAATTAAAAAAAAAACTATGATGCAAACAAGTTATATTATCTGTTATTTGCATTCTTCACAGAGGATCACTAAACCAGTTTTTATTTTGTTGGTCTGCAATCTTTATCAAGAAAACATATCTTTTCACTAAATTATGTAATATAACAAATTTTATTATGTCATTTGGAATAATCCCCTTGTAACACAATAAAAAGCCCATGCCATGGAAAACTAGACCGTGAGTAATATAATAGCTAATCTAATGAGTTTCCACTGGGAACTCTGTGTTTTGAAGAAATATTATATTACCATGTGTTGAGCAACCACACTCACACAACTTCTGTTATGATATCATTGTGTTTAAACAAGCAAAATACCAACACATTCTGACCAGTGACTATTATAAAACTAACATGAGCAGCTGATCCCAGTGATGTGTGGGCGAAATTATCTAATTAGTGCTGCTATGAAAATATCGCTCAATGTTTGTCAGACTACAGTAGCAGAAAGTTTCTTGTGATCTTTCAGCTCTGTCAGTCCTTCACGCTGTACGTTATATTAGAAAACTGTCAGATATTTGATGAAATGTAGACACAAGGTGATGTTCACAACATGACATATCCCTACTTCTGGTGTAGACAGGAAGTAGAAAGACCAAATTACAGAGTTGACACACTTCCTTGTTGCTGAAATGCATAAGGTCAATAAACCGCATCCAAAACAGAAATGGCTTTCTGAGCCCAACCCCTAGTGGACCTCCAATATGGCCACCAAAGGAGAGTGACATCATCTAAAAAGCTCTCTGCAAAGCTTGCAATGTACGCCAAGAAGATGACATGGCTTCACATGGATGATGGGCAGGGGTATGTGAGCATGTGATATCGTTATAACACCCAGGCTATAATACAGTCACTGGCATTACATTTCTCTGATTGGCTATTCTCAGTGTTTGTCTGTTCCTGGTTACAGCGTTGCCAAGGAAGCAACATTTTACACCTGGTTGCCAACACTCTGACATTGTTAGCTGCCAGTGAAAACACACACACACACACACACACACACACACACACACACACACACACACACACACACACACACACACACACACACACACACACACACACACTTACCCAAGGACTGTAAGTCTTAGTTAAACACCCTAATGTGGAATCATCTCTCCCTCTTGCTCTTACACAAACACACACAAATGGTTGGAGGCAAATATTACTTCATCCTAAGTATTTTCAAATCAGGTGATGACAGAAAGAAAGAGAGAAAGACACACATGCAGCCGTTGTGGTTTCGGGTTGAGCTGTGGTGTGTGTGAGTTTAACGAGCTCTTACAAACTCGTTATCGCACTGATGATAGACAGAAAGAGAGAGAGAGAGAATAAAAAGCTGCCAGAGAGAGAGGGGGGAATGAAAGACAGAAAATGGGTGTGATCATTTACTTTTCTTTTCAAGAGGCAGTTAAATAAACCTTCTTACTTTCTGTGTGTGCATGTGTGCATGTGTGGTTATATGTGGGCAATTGTGCATATTAATAATCACGCTCAAAACCAAACCAGATATTTTCTTTCTGCCTGTCGTCACCTGCAGACCCATAGTCTCTCTTTCTAGTTATTGTATGTCTACCGTGTGTGTGTGTGTGTGTGTGTGTGTGTGTGTGTGTGTGCGTGTGTGTGTGCACACATACATGTATTTGCAAAGCTCTTTGTCTGCATGCTTTGTTGGTTTCAAGGTTTGTCAGAGCTATGGAAGTTTATAATGTGCTATGTAACGAGCATAAAACTGATTCAAGTTTTAGTCAACCTGCAGGTTCAGATGTGAAACCAGTTTTGCTTTACTTTACAGGTCCAGAATGTCCTATTGATTCCCCAGAAGTTACCTAGAAAGAACTATGTATTTTAGCACTGAATTTTCCACAGCAGGCCAGCTGAATATAAATGTAAAATCAAATTGAACTAATATAGTGAATAAAGTTTTCAGTTCTAAATAAATAATGAGGGAATGGTGAGGGAAAGTGGATAACTACCTCAGGTCCCTGAAAGCCCAGGTTTACTTTGTTTTAGCTGATTTGTGCTGATTTAGTGTAAAATTTGCACCGCTTAAGCAGAGCATAAACTGACATGATGAAGCCCCTAAGGTGGGTCTTGTCTTGAGAGGGTCCGTGTATCAAAATCTAGTTTTAGGACCATTAGTTATTTTAGTTTGGTGCTTATATGTTGCATGTATCTAAATTAAAGGCATTTCTGACTTCTAGTATCACTATAGAGTAGTTTTCTATGAGGGGGTCTCAGTTTAGTTTGATACACAGTCCTGCCAACAGTTTCAGACTATTTTACTGATCTACAGGTGGCTGTAATGCACCAAGAAACACAGCTATGTGCCACAAAAGGCAGGGAAGAAGAAGACTGCACGTATGGATGTAAACAATGTAGGAATTAAAGTACTAAAGTACTAAAAAATCAACTTTGCAATTGTTGACACAAAAATGCGCCTCAGGAAAACTTTAATGTATTGAAGTAGCATCACAGTGCATAGAAAAAGTGCACACATTCAAAGCGAACTGGAGGAACATGGGGTTATTAGGGCCCCCTGGAAGTGTTAACTTGGTCATGGTTCTTTTGAGAAAACGTCTAAGAACATTATGAGGAAATTACAGAACCATACAATAAAGCTTTATTTTCAGTACAAAATTCTTTCTTGTGCATGAGGTCTCATTTTTTCCACCAGCTGTTGATTCTTGGAACATGAGCGGGCACTGGCAGACAGGCTTCAACAGGACATACCCATATTAATCTGTAAGTGTCATTGCAGTGTTAAAGTCCCGTGAAGGCAAAAAAAAACAAAACCAAAAAAAACCACTGATGGAGAAAACTCTGAAATACCCTGACTTTACGGGATCTAACAGCATAATCCTTCACATCAAGTCTAATCCAGTGTACTTTTTTGATGCCAAGTTCCTCTTCTTCTACCATGAGAAAGTATTAGTCACTTTCTATTTGTGGTCTGTTATGGTTAAAGTTCATGGTTATGGTAAATAAACCGTTGTCATGGTTGTTCAGGTGAGGCCACTAAAACACTTGGTTATGGTTAGGGAAAGGGATCATGAGTACAATTAATAAAAAGGTGTTAATTGCATGCTTGTCATGGGACACAAACTCCATTCTGCAGTCTGATGCGCTACACACCCATCCACCACCATGACCTCCACACTGTTACTCTCATTTCGTGGTGTGCATCATCTTATTTTAATCCAGCCCAGAGGTAGATATCACCTTTCTCATCAGGCTATGTATAGGTTGTTTAAATATATCAAGAATTTTCAGAGAGTGTACAGTATTTTCATTGAACTATCCAACTATTATTGGGCCTAAACTACAGGAAGAACTAGTTTCTCTTCAGTCTCCTGATCACACTGTCTCTCAATGTATAAACAAGGATTCAGCAGTTGATTGTGATTTTTATAGTTAAAACCAGATCACATGCCCTTCCTATTAGACTTAACGCCTCGTGCACCTTCTACAACAGTTTTGGTCTTTGTTGCTTGTATTATAATAATACTGAACCCTGCCACATATTCTGAGTAGCTGCTATTTATATAATGGACTTTACATAGCAAAGCATGATACTGCAGAACTGTTGACTCACTACATAAGGACATAAGGTCAAAAGTTTTGTTTCCTTTGAAAGTGAACAAACATTCCTTTGTTCAGCCTGCAGCATTCATACTCTATAACACTGAATATGATGTGTTCTGTTACAGATAATATGTCAGATGTTGTTACTGTTGACAACAGTACAGTGTTCGCTATGGGATGTACTGTTTACTATAGTTTCAGAATTGGCAATTACTATATTTTAAGACAAAAATGCAGACTGCTTGTAATCATTTGGTAGCCTCATACATAGATAACTAATTTACAATCAAGGTATTGTACAGTACTATTCACTACAAGAAATAATATAAGTAAAGTATTAATATGCACTTGCATTGTCTTTAGTGCATGCTGATGACAAATATTTCTTGAGGATCTCTTTTCAAGATGACAACTGGACTAAAACTAAATAAAAAGTCACATTTGATAACAAAAACTATGACTAAATAGATTACAAATTTTGTCAACAAATAACAACTTAATGATAATGACAGTGAAAGACAGGAGAATGGAAAAAATAATTATAATGTAGTCTGATTCAAGGATCTGCATTACTAAGGAGAGTTAGTTGCTGTATTACAACAGAGCAGAGTGACATGAGCACTGTGTGTGTGTGTGTGTGTGTGTGTGTTTGAACCACTGAAGGCGGGTATAAACAGGTTAACAGAAACTGTAACCATGATAATTGCACACAACAAAGATGGCAACAGCTGTAGCACAGAAGACACAAAAATTAAACTTGACTTGCACAAAAAAAAAAAAAATAGACTCAGGAAAAGTAGACTAACATGTCCTTACCTTTTGTTGACTAACAGTAGACTAAAGCTAACAATCATAATCAGACTAAAACTTATATATATTTTGATCAAGAGACTAAAAATAACATTGGCACAATGGTGAAACAATATAACACCATATAGTAGTATAATGAGGCTATAGAAATGTAGAAATGTAGAAATGTAACGCTGAAAACAGAAACCCTGGCAGTAGTATCAGTTGTACCATTAGTATCAGTGGTATTATTACCAGTAATAACATATTTGGATTGGCAGCAGTAGCAGTAGCTGTGTCAGTAGTATACATCTGATACACTACACAGCAGTACAGCTCACAAAGACTTTCCATACAGAGAGGAACAAACAGAGTGGCTGCTATTATCCCAACAGCCAGTGGGGGGCAGTGCAGTGTGTAAGGTTTTTAGACTGTGTGTGTGTGTGTCTTTGCCTCATAGCCAGTCAATTTTACACCAGCTACAGTGCTGCTGAAACATACACAAACACACACACACACACACACACACACACACACACCATCTTATACAAATACTGCCACTGCTAAGCCTACTAGTCCAAACTACTGCTAACATTAACAAAACTTGTTACATTTATTCCTCCTACCCTTGCAATAACACAGCAGTAATATGGAGTATGTAGTGTAATAATTCCTATTTGCTGTACTTTATGAAGGGAAATGAAGGTTAGCTCAGTTTGACTAACCCCCTAATTGAAAACTGATGGCAGGGGCTAACAGTGACTGGTGCACCACACACACAGGCACGCACACACAAAAACACACACACACACAGAACTGGGATAGTGAGCAGTGTGTGTTTGGCAAGAATCCAAAGAGGTACTGACAGATCTGCTCAGCAAAACCTCCCCTGTTCACAGCCTGCACACACACACACACACACACACACAAACACACACACACACACACACACACACACTCCTCCTCCCTCTCTTCACACTCTGGGTGACCCTGACATCAGCCCTGCACTCTCTCCATCACCGCGTTGCCATGGCGACGGGCCCTAGGGTATGGCTGTGCAGTAAAGTTGTGTGAAGCGTTGGAGAATGTGGTCAATAGTGCTTAACTGCTTCTTTCTTTCTTTCTTTCTTTCTTTCTTTCTTTCTTTCTTTCTTTCTTTCTTTCTTTCTTTCTTCTCCTTATCCTTGTATGTGAAAAACATTTTCAAGTGATGTTGCAGGTGAAATGTCTTAGATATAGTATTGCTGTTTTTACAGTGTATTTTTTTATTTTTTTGTGTTATTTATGAAATGATATAAAATCTAATCTTGTAGCTAATTAAAATAATTAATAATCTTCAACGGGATATGTGACAAGCACATAACATACTCAAAAATATGTTTCTAGATGATGCAACCAGAGCCATGCAGAGATTTTTAGCCCACAGCTATGAAAGCTGCAGGCTGTGAGTGTGTAACCACAATATGAAGTAAGGGTCAGAGAGTGCATGTGTGGACGTGTGCGTGTATGTGTGCGTGACAGAGACAAGGAGATAGCCTCTTGACTTTTCTGAGTGCTGTCACTGAGTAGGAGGTTTAACACCTCACACACCACTCCGGTCCTGGTCCCAGCCCCCTCCTGCACCACTCCAGCACTACCAGTAGGGGGCAACCTGTACTGCATCTGAATTGGAGGTTGGACCTGGGTTCATGTGATGTTTATTAATGTTGTAATTAGGTTAAATTTATGTTCTGTTCATAGATAATTTGACATTTTTCTCTATAGTTGCTGTTGAAGAATTGAAATGTAGAGGCCTATCCAGTAACTCACTATACACAAATTACATCCTTATTATAATCCATAGCTGTGATGACTCATTTTCAGTGGCAGATGTGATCCTGTTTCTTAAGCTGGTTAACAGTATTGAACTGTGATGCTTACTCTTTGCAGCCAGTAAAAGTACTCAAACTGTTTGACTGGGTTAAGACTCTCCTCTGTGCAGTAACATCTGTCCAAATGTTTAGTTTAAAATCCACTAGAGACTCTGAAACAAGGTGACAGGAGATGAGCACAGTCCATGTTGAAGAGTTCCACAGACTAACATTAACGTGAAGTGCCAATGCAGGAGGCAGAATACCCTTTATAACTGAAAAATGAAAAGTAGATGTGGATGTTGGGGTGATAATAGCTCAAATCTTCACTATAAGAGAAGAAGAAAATAATATTTATAGCAATCTAAATCTAAATTACATTAATTCAAATGAAAACAAAGCGCGGTACTGAGGTATGAAACAGCTGAAGCAAAGTGTGATTTAGTGTCAGAAAAATGCATAGAGATTTAAGAAATAAATCAAGAATTGTAAAAACTTTTACATTGGTTTAAAAATACAATCGACATTTAACATAATTTGGAGAAACGTTCAATAGCCACACTCATGTCTGGTGATAGGTAGGTTATTATTAGGACAGGTGTGATGAAGTTAATGGGCTTCATGTAAGAACATGTTTGTATTCTTAGTTGTTCGTTCCAACTTGATGAATGCCGCCTTTCCATGAGTGGGTGTGTTATTATGAGATCTTATCATTAGCATAATCAGCGTCCCCAAATTGCTACATAATGTTGCCTCTTTGTGGGATAATTTCATTCACAAGACTGCCTGTGTCTGTACATAATTAGTATGTTACTCCTGACACAGTTACAGACATTTGTAATTTTCCGAGCCGAATGTTTTGCATGTTGTTATCCATTTTTGGTTGACCACAGCAGAATGTGATTATCCAAGGTATCATCTGTTGTCTGTCTGTCTGGTCTACACTTTCCTTTCCTCCTGCCTCTGCAACGTGATTGGCCTCTATCAGAATGATTCAAAGTATCTCCACTGTCAGGAAAGAGTTGATTCCAGCAAACTTTAACATGTAATGTTTAATCTTTTGACATAGGGTATCAGTTCAGATTTAGATTCATGACTCAAGTCTGACCAGGTCCATTCACTGGACTATCACTGGCACAACATTTACACCTCTGCAAAGACAGAAAGAAAGAAACTGTAGGTAGACGGTCATTGACTGCAACTGTAAAGAGAAAGGAGAAAATAATAAAGCGAAAAAAAATTATATAGAATGATATAGAATAGAAGAAACTGCAGGAGAAGAAAAGAGGATGGAGAATGGAGCAGTTCAGATCTATCTATCTATCTATCTATCTATCTATCTATCTATCTATCTATCTATCTATCTATCTATCTATCTGTCTGTCTGTCTGTCTGTCTGTCTGTCTGTCTATCTATCTATCTATCTATCTATCTATCTATCTATTGACTTGCCATTTGCCTCTCTCTGTTGCTGTATCAGCTTGGTTGCCATGGTTACAGTGTCGGCCGGGTCGGGACCTGACGAGATCCGACTGTAAATGAGGGGTGGGGGGCTCTGATGGGGATGGGTGATGGGTTCTCGGTTACTATGGTAACAGTGGATTTGGTGTCATCCCTCCTTGCCATCTCTCTCTGTCTTCATTTAAATCTCCTCTTTTGCTCTTCCACTCTTTTAGTCTTTAAAGAAGGAAGGAATGAAGGACGACATCAGTGCCGGCCATTTCACTGTTTTACAGTTGTGTTGTTAAGAGGAGAAAGGCGGGTTGTTGGCTTGAATCCTGAGCTGGGCAGAAAACATCTAAGATGTTTAAAGTGGACACAAAGGACACAGATTCGCAATCAATGCATGTATTGTATTACTGGACTTAATACTTGATCAATCTCAATAGCTGATTGATCCTCCCAATAATCCAGACTCCTCCACTTCATGCACACCCCACTGATGGAGCTGATGGACTGATTCATTGATTGATTAGAACGTAGATGATCAAGTGGGTCACTGACTTACCCAAGTTCTTCCTCAAGCTTTATCACCTCCATCTGCAATTATTCAATTTTATTTTATTTTTTGACTATAACAAGCTCCACCATTTCCTTTGTTTGCACTGCATTGTGGGGGAATACCGCACTCTAAATCAAAAGAATCTCGCAATTCCATCAGATTTCAATTCTTCCTATAATGAGTCATTTCAGATTTGGTTCTCTATTCAGTGGATAGAGTGCTGCAGTATACGTTGGTTTGCTAGCTTGTCTTATAGTGCTGGAGGTCTGTGCTCCACTTTGCTAATGTTGGTCCCTAGGTAATTGCGTATTGATGTGCTGACACAATACTTCACCTTCATCTTGCAAAACTAATTATTACGTTATTAAACCAAAAAATGCCCTCAAACATTCAAAATTAATTCTAGCCTGAGGTACATCATCTACATAGTTCCATCAATGAGAAACCATAAAGTCATCAAAACTAAGTACAGGAATCAATTTTGTAATCTGTGAATCGGAATTGTTGAAGATGAGAATCATGATTTTTCCCCCAACCCCCAAAAATCAACCATTTTCTACAAAGCATATTTGGTTAATGTGTAGGCTGGGCTGGACCTTGATTCATTCTCCAGCTAGCTTCTTGCTAGAAACTGTTAATTTCCCTCAATTGCATCCCAGTATGCAAAGTGTATCCGACTACAAGAGCCAGTTAGCTCAATCCTACAACTTGTAGTTGTGTCAGATGGAGGTCGGATGAGGTTCCCACCACGAATTAACTGTTCCAGAATTTGTTTGTGACCTGACTAAAACCACTTCTTCTTAAAAGTCTTGGTGCACCTGAATACATTTGCTGTGTTTACATCTGCCCAAACTAACCATCCAGTCCCATTCAACTGGACTGAACAACACAAGTTTGAAAACACCCGCAGTATATAGTATGGAACTGGGACACTTGTCAAAGTAGGAAGGGCACAGGTGTCTTTAATAACTTTAATGATGGCTCTTTTCCATTTATGCCTCACTAAGCTGTGTAAGTGAGCCAGCAAGCTGAACACCAGGGCCCTGGAACTGACACACCTAAACTGAATGCAACCATTATGTGCTTTTGTCATTATGACAATTCAAAATGTCCATTGAGAAAAGGGCCTATTACTCAAGACTAATTTAAGAATTTCTTCTATCCACTAGGACAAGAATAATGACAGGATAGAATAGTTGTAAAAA
The DNA here is from genome assembly GCF_914725855.1 of Thunnus albacares. Lineage (NCBI taxonomy): Eukaryota > Metazoa > Chordata > Actinopteri > Scombriformes > Scombridae > Thunnus > Thunnus albacares. The sequence goes on along the minus strand of NC_058122.1, from coordinate 3,160,677 downwards.
ACAGAAAATGAGTAAGATTGTGTGTGCAGCTGTTTAAATAACATGGTTGAAGGTTTGAAACAAACTGGAGCTTGGACATTGTGGCTCAATGAATGGTCAACTGCACAGTAGAAATAACTTTTCTTATTCCAAACCTGCCAACTCTGTATATGTGTGTTTGTGTGTGTGAGTGACATCATGCTGAGGCAGTGTCAGCGCGTCTCATCATTGATCCAGACTAAAATAATCATCCACAGCACTATTACACACACACACACACACACACACACACACACACACACACACACACACACACACACACACACACACTCACACTCACACACACACATTAGCATGTAAATTAAGCTCCATTCAAGCGCGATCCACCAGCCTTCCTCTTTCATTTGACCACACATCAATCCACAGGTCCACACACACACACACACACACACACACACACACACACACACACACACACACACTCACACAAAAACAAATGTGATGGCCTCTCAGGCTCAGTCTTAATTGTGTGTGTGAATGTATTAACATTAGATCATCTTTCCCCATTTTCTCCATCCTTCCTCACCCTCTCACTTCTCATCACTTCACCTCCCTCTTCTATGCTCTCTCCAACTGTAAGAGAGAGAGAGAGAGAGAGAGAGAGAGAGAGAGAGAGAGAGAGAGAGAGAGAGAGAGAGAGAGAGAGAGAGAGAGAGAGAGAGAGAGAGAGAGAGATTGTGCTTATTTTAAAACAAAGCACATGTGCACATATTATTCCTCTGCTACAGAGCAGAACACCCCTGATAGTTTCCCATACCAAGTGGGAACTATCCAGGTCCTCAGTCGCTCTGTAGAGCTGTTGATGCAAGGGGTTATCTGCAGTCTGGCCTCAGATACCTACAGTCTAGGTTTTGATTATAGCACCACCACAGCAATACAATAGACTAATGTATTGTTCATGACCAGGCCATATCATGCTCTAATAATATTCTCAACAGTGACTGTGTTTACGTCCTTTCAGTTACTTTGTGATGTGAGTGATGCACAATGGTGGGATTACTGTACATGGGACTATTCTGTGTGGTCGCCTTATTTACATAGTTTCAATCACAAAGAAGATAAGTGAGCCTTTTTTCAACATGGTGGAGATTGTTGTCTTCATGATCACCAGTGGTCACACTTAACAATCTCCACCAGCGTGCAGCCAGTGCTGACCAATCACAGTTCTTGTGGTCTTCATGTTGAGTCTCCGTAGTCCCAGCAGCCCTGACATGTATACTTACAGTTTTGATGATACGCAGGTAGGTATGGCATAAACCCTTAACACAGAAGTATAAATACAGCTTAATAATTGAAGTCAACCATTAATCTGGCTTTCAACAATTTCTCAAACACAACTCTTTTCTTTTGAACTTGAGCTTGAAGACTGTCCATGACATAACCTCACTGTGACCTGTGATGGGCAGTCAGGATGAGGAAGGTTTTTGGAAACTCTTCTTGATCTTACCCATCCATATCTTTGAAGGAGGATAATCTCCACTGGACATTTGTGTTAAACTAAAACACATAATTCATATACGGACTTTGAATTTTCTGCTACCTGGTTAATGTAAAGTGTAGTTTCACTTTGCCTCTGCACTGTGACTACAACTGAAAATAAATAAATAAATCCAGTACAATACAATCAGACATCATAGCCTAACCAACGGTGGAAAATTGAAGCTCTGATGTAAATACTGCAACATATTTCAGTCTAAAAGTGAACAATCTATCTGGAATTATGTTGACGGATATAATAATAAAACTTACTTGAACAACCCTGTTATATGCAAATATAACATACTGACTGGCTGTAAAACAGCTTTAAGTTAAGGCTGGTATACATGGTGCCACAACAAGGTCTTGTTACATAAAAGTGGGAAAGATAAAGCCGCTAAAGAACTTAAACCAGCCACCTTTGTATAGAATGGAACTGCATCAGATATGTCCTGAAAGGCCTAAACTCACCCTACTGTAAATGGCAAGATCATGTAAGATGAGTGTTTATGTTGTCACAATATCTGTCCAAGTCCAGATATTGTGAAGAAGATAATTCTGGATTTTGAGTAGGCAAGAGGAGATAACCTGGAGGTCAGGGAAAAATGGACAGCAATGTGGCCACATCTGCTGACCTACAAACTGGAAAGTGTATCCTAAGTTGTGTTGAATGATATCCATTGGTGCGAGAAGAGGGGTTACTGAGGGGGCTGCAGTCCTGCTTACTGGCCAGGGTGAAGCAGAGTGGAAATATAATTTTATTGTTTAAATTCTCTCTGATAAACCAAATTATTTTCAAGTGCTTGTGGATGAATGAGGTGATGAGACAGATGAACATTTGTATGGCATTCTATATTAGTGTTAAGACATGTGAATGTGTCATGCGGTCACCCCAGCTAAAAGTGTAGAGGAGCGTAAAGCTTAATTTATACTTCTGCATTAAGGTATATTGTTGTAGCTATGCATCTAGGCTACACCATAGCTGACATGAGCCTCCTAAAAAATGTAACTACATGTTGGGACTACCCCGAGTATAGAGATACCACATGGGAATGGCAAGAACTGCTGCTTGTTTTTTCCATGACAAGTTTGTGGTGCCAGAAAAACTAATTAGTTTGTACAGCATCTCATCTGAACACATCTAAAGTCAAAAGTGTTGGTGAAAAGCCTGCCATCATAGCCTCCACTTGGCTGTATCCCACTGCCTCTCCAATCTCTCTCCAAAAACTCTGTGTCTTCGTGGTCTTGAGGCAATGAATCATACACATGGGGATAATAGCACACACTTTCAGACAGTCTGTGCTCAGAGGTATTCATGGTGTTGCACTCGGTTGTTCACTGGAAAAGTGATGGTAGTAGTTGTTTGAAGAATGAAAAATGAAAGCTTGAGAGAGAAGTTAAAACCTAGCCTACTCTTTCACCTCCACACCTGGCTGTGTAAAGTGGGCGTGATTGTTAGATTGTCTGTTTTAGAAAGTTCCAAAAACTGTCAGGTGCTGCCTCCAATTAAACTGTTGGAGAGGTGGTTTTACAGGCTGTTAGATGATCTGACCAGAACTTCATTTGAACCATACTGAGACCTTAAAATCTGCAGTTTCAAGGTCTTCTCAACTCAACTCAACTTGGTCCTAAGGAATTTTTGATTGGATCTTATTACCCTAATGACATCTCTCTTTTTTGAAAATTAATTTATTTATGTGGGATTTCGAGTAGATTTTCCATGAGTCAGTTTCAGATAGGGTCCAACAATTTGGACTCAGGAAGATCTTTACCTCCACTGAAATGAGAACTCAAATTGGTCCACGCTACAAACAACAAAAAACAATCCTATGCTTTAGCAGTGGAACTATGACTCTAGAGGCCTCATTTATCAAAGAATGTGTAAAACCACACTGTAAAAAATGACTGTGAAATTCACAGTAATTTACTGTATTTTTACAGTATAGTACTGTGTATTAGGCCTAAAAACACAGTGATCATGATGATACTGTAGTAGTACAGTAGCGAACACCTACTGTAGAAAATCACAGTAACCATATGTTACTGTAGAAAATCACAGTAACTATCATTGTACTGTAGAAAATCACAGTAATATTGATACTACTACAGAAACCATTATGTTACTGTAGAAAATCACAGTGACCATTATATTACTATAGAATCACAGTAACTATTTTAGTACTGTAGAAAATCACAGTAACCATGTGTTACTGTAGAAAATCACAGTAACCATTATGTTAATGTAGGAAATCACAGTAACCATTATGCTACTGTAGAAAATAAGAGTAACCATATGCTACTGTAGAAAATCACAGTAACCATATGTTACAGTACAGTACAGTCATCCAATTTGCTCATGAACACAAAGCAGCAGTGGAGGATCAAAATGAAATCACCCGACGGCTCCTGACCTGCAAGGATCCAAAGCCTTTTGGCCCAGTTAGCTGAGAACCATTAGATCAGCACAGTAATAAATATAAACTCCTGTTGCCAGATGATTCATGGTCATAGAATGAATTTTGTTCACAGTAACACTTCAATGGAATTTATAGATTACAAATTTGTTTAATTGTTGCACTATACAGTTTCAGCATAACAGAATATATATACATGTGCATGTATACACATTAAAACAATTACAAACAGTAACAGTTCATTCATTATTGATATAAACATGCTATAGACATTCATTCATTATTAATATAGACATGCTGCTCTACAGGGCTTCATACCTGTAAATGCGCATGTGTTGGCGCGTGTGCTTGTCAGATGCTCTGTCATAAATTTACATTTTTATCCAGTGTTTAAGCCACATCTTACGCTACACTTCTAGATCCTGGCTGTTTTTATCTCTTTGTTTGAACAAGGTGAAAGATTTTAATCATTATGCACTCGGATTTTAAGTTTTACGTTTCCCAGTCTGGACAGCCTTCTGAGGCTAGCACAACCAGCTCATTTTTAGCTTTGGGAGATAACTTAAAAAAAAGGGGACTGCAGAAACCGGGTCAAGATTAGCTTCCATCTGCAAACTGAAGCCTAATCTCTGCAGCGGGTCCACTTGTTGGACCCATGTTGGTAAGTTTTGCTGCTTGCTGCTTGATGTCCTTTCTGTAGATCATCTCTGTCACCTCTGCTAAAACCATCAATGCTCTGGGCTCTGGGTCTGGGCACCTGCATCCACCACATCTACAATTCATGGTTCCACTCATCTCCCCATCCCGCTGTGTCAGCTGCACCTGTCTGGCCCATAAGACAGCAGAGCTGGAAGGAAGAATATCGACGCTCTATCAGATTCAGGAAGCTGAGAAACTCATGGACACCATCATCAATGCTCTTTACACCAGCAACATGGCAGGCTCCTGCCCCCCTCTCTGTCCACCCTTCGCCATCCACTCTGTCGCCACAAGTGAAGTCTCCACCAACCAGTCCCCCTCTATCCACGCTCATCATAGGTGATTCAATCATGAATAAGTCAGCAATCCAAATTCGCACAGTGGAAACTGAACAAGCGCCCTGTTAGGCCACACTAAACATCTCTTTGAGCCCTCTTCTCTGACTACACCAATAGTTGGGGATATCATAATCCTTCTTTAAGACGGACAGTATCCATCCTAACAAGCAGAGTAGCCACATGCTTGTGCAATCCTGTCCATGTGACTGACTGTTTACCCTCTACACACACACACCGGTACCTCCCTCTTTCTCTACAGTGCCACGTCAGAATACTGTTTCCCGTGAGAACTACCCCTACTGGCCCCACCTGTCATTACCCCCGTCAGCTGTTGGTCTTCCCATTCAGACTATTATGACAGCCAGGTTATCTCGTCCACGTGGCAGCCTCAAAGCTGTTAACTAAAACAACCTCTCTTACATAAAACATAGTGTCTGTGTAATCTGGCTGTTCTAAATGTGAGGTTTCTCTCAAACAAGTCTTTTATTCTAAATGATTTTATCTCATCCACCCACCTAGATTTCCAATTTTTGACAGAAACTTGGCTGCAACCTGGTGAACACAGTCAGCTTTTGGAAGTAATGTCCCCCTGACTATGACTTTTACAGCTCCCCTTGGCCCAGTGGCCATGGGGGAGGCTTAGCTGTCATTTTCAGTGCACTCCCATTGGTGCTACTGATTTGAAGTCCTGATGTTTAAAAACTGGTGGTTCATGTCCAGTCCCCTGTGTAGTTGTGTATCGCCCCCCTAGGCTGGATGCCATTTGCCTCACTGAGTTCTCTGAGTTTTTATCTTCAGTTGCTGTGAATCATAACAAAATTTTGATCTCTGGTTATTTTAATTTCCAGAGTTGGGGGTGTTCCCCAGAGATAAAGCTGAGCTGCTGACACAAGCGAAGTGCTCCCAAGGAACTCTCCATCACCTGTTGTTCCCCTTCTTCTTTCCACAATGTTAGGTTGTAAAAAATAGGCAATAAATGAAAAATGTAAAGCAATTATCGCCTTTGAAGTTCTTCTGTACACATTACACACTGTGCTGTCTCTGTGGTATGGTTGAATAAATAAGTAGAGGTCTGTCTGCACATTTGTGATGCACTCGGTTTTAGTTCAGTAATCAGCGTAGTCGTCTATGATCTGGGAGATTCAAGTTCGAGACCTGGTGTGGGGACCTCCTTTATAAGATAATTTATTCATAAACACTTATATTAACACTTTAATATCCTAAAATTAAAAGTGTGATGAAAACAAAAACTGTATTTTTTACACATATTTCCACTACAAATACAAATATAAATAATTTTAGACCTATTTCCTATTTTATTTAAAGACATGAAAAAAATTACTATTCTCAGCTCTTGACCTTTTTGGAAAATAACAACATTATGGAGAAATTTCAGTCAGGCTTCAGGGCACATCACAGCATGCAGTCAACTCTACTTAAAGTTTCCAACAATCTACTGCTGTCTCTTGACTCTGGTAAATGTGCCGTACTTATTCTTCTACACCTTAGCTCTGCCTTTGATATGGTCGACCATACTATTCTCCTGAACTGTCTTGATCACCAGGTTGGCACTCAGGGTAGTGTCTTCCAGTGGTTCGCCTCCTACCTGACAGATAGGTCTTTTTCTGTCAAAACTGGAAACCTCTTCTCCTCATCTGCTCACATCACCTGTGGGGTACCTCAAGGCTCCATTTTAGGGCCCATATTATTTGCCTTATACATGCTCCCTTTAGGCTCTATCTTCAAAAAATACAATTTTTCCCACCATTGCTACGCAGATGACACTCAGCTATACCTCCCATCAGAACCTTGTGATAATAATAACAACACAGTTAGGTCCCTCCTTGACTGCCTCTGGGATGTGAAATAGATAGTGGTCTTATTTGGTCCCTCCAACTCTATCGGGGGTATAGCTAATCACTTAAGGCCCTTGGTGCCTAACCTTCATGCCCATGCCAGAGGTGTCATTTTTGATCCATCTTTACAAACACTGTTGTGAAAGGTTACTTTTCCCAGCTAAGAAATATCGCTAAACTTAATTTTCTCTCTCATTTAATGACCTGAAGATTATCACAAATGCCTTAATTTCCTTTTGGCTGGATTACTGCAATGCTCTTTATTAGGGTATTAGTCTCGCTTGCAGCTGGTACAGAATGCTGTTGCTAGACTACTAACTGGTAGCAGGAAGAGAGACAGCATCACACCTGTACTGGCATCCCTGCATTGGCTACCGGTCAAGTATAGAACTGAGTTTAAGGCTCTATTATTTGTTTTTAAAGCTTTACATGGCCTGGCGCCCCAGTACATCTCTGAGCTCCTCTGCTCCCTTCCAACCCCAGATCTCTCAGATCCGCAGACAAGCTGTTCCTGGCTGTCCTTTGATCGAGGCTAATGGGAAAGGGGATTGTGCATTCGCAGTAGCCACCCCAAAGCTTTCGAACAGTTTACTATTTTCAATTATGTGTTCCCCCTCTGTAGACACTTAAGGCTAAACTTAAGACCCACATTTTTTCTCATGCCTATGAGTGTCCTTCAGGTTTTATATTTCACTATTTACTCTTTTTTTCTCTCCAGCTGTTCCCTTACTTATTTATTTGTGTATGTTTATGGGATAGTATTGTTATGTTATCTCTACTACCTTTTACTGTTACCATGTTATGTTATTTTAATTGATTTGTTATTTTATTGTACAACACTTTGGTCAACTCTGGTTGTTTTTAATTGTGCTTCATAAATAAACTTGATTTGATTTGATCGGATTAGACTGATTATGATTGGATGTCAATAACAGATCTTCTGTATCTCATAAACCAAACAAAATAAAAGCATTAATGAAGTTATTATATTGTTTTCTAAATAAAAACAATCCTTGTGTATCCATGTCTGTGTAATTAAGAATCTGTTTGCCCGTGATTATACTTACGTGGCACATGGGGTTTACTTCTGGTCAAGAGCAGTTCTAAAGGTACACACATTCTGAGTGAGCATACACACGACTTCAGCACAAATGTGGGTATACATGGTTGATAAATGAGGGCCAGGGTCTTCAGTGAACACTAATGACCTGGTATGTACCTGTTACTGCTAATGATGGTCTAGCAGTCTAGCATTAATGGTCATGAAGATTATCAATCGTTCAATGTGTGTTCAGTATCCCGTATCATACACAGAGTGTGAAAGTAGAGTCACAGGTTGTCAGCAGTTAAATGAACTGTCACTTTGGATTATTCAGCAGAACTGGCTGCTGCACACCTCCTGACCTCCTCCTCATCCTGCCCCCTATTCTCCTCCTCCTCTCACTTCTCTGACATCCTTTTCCTCCTGCCTGTCCTCCTCTTTCTCCTCTTGCTGTTTGACATTCTCTTTGGCCCCTCTTTTTCTTCTTCCTCTTGCCTTTCATTTTCCTCCCTGACCCCCTCTTCCTCCAACCTCACCTTCCATTTCTTATCCAGCGCTCTGACCTCCCACTACTCTTCTTTCTTCCCTTCCTGTCTGACATTCTATTCATTCTCCCTCCTGTTCTCCTCTTTCTCTTCTTCTTCATTTCTGACCTCCAAATCATCCTCATAAACTTCCCTCTTTTCCTCCTCTCTTCCTCTATCTGCACACAGAATCTTTCTTTTCCATCTACACCTGTCTTTTCTTCTCATTTGCTCTTCTCTGTTCTCCCTTAATTTCCTTGTTAACCTATGTGTATGGGTGTGCAGTGTGTGTGTGTGTGTGTGTGTGTGTGTGTGTGTGTGTTTTGCTGTGGATAATTAAATGCCAATAGGGGAGAGAATCTCATTTGCAGTGAAGGTCTTTATAGCAGAGTTCCCATGTCAATCTCTCTCTCTCTCTCTCTCTCTCTCTCTCTCACACACACACACACACACACACACACAAACACACGACATATAAAACTATCTATAAAAGTTAGTTTCCACAGTGATTCTCTGTTTCTTCATTCACTCTTATAAAACTGACACACACAGTGTGAGTGTGTGTGTGTGTGTGTATGCGTGTGACAGAGGGGAAGGCAGATGAGACTGGACTGACCACCTGCTCAGTGACAGAGCTGAAGACACACAGAGATGTTTCCTAAACCTGAAAACCTCATTCACATTGCCACCATAGAAAGGCTGATACACACACACACACACACACACACACAATGTTGTCACATTGTGGGGGTGTCCCTGCCTGTGTGTGTGTGTGTGTGTGTGTGTGTGTCTTCACCTGTCAGTATGAAGGTTATTGATGAGACAGCACAGCAATAGGCCTCAGGGACAGTCTCCTCCTCTCTGTCACAAACCCCCAACCCACCCCCCCCGCCCTCTGGACTCCTCTACAGTCACATTTTTTGTCAAAATAACTTTATTCAACAAACTGTGTTTGGTGTGAAAGAAATACTCTGCTAAATTACCCAAATTCATTGACAAGCTACAGCATTTATTAACTAACACACTGTAGTCTGTACTATACATTTACCGCCAGACTGAGAACTTACTGCTAACCTTTCTCTCTGCTCCGCTCACATTCACCTTTATTTTTCTCCCGCCGGCTCTCTTACTTAACCACTCACTCACTTACGCTCTGCCCTATTCCTTAAAAGGAGTTACGCTACCTGCAGTTTCCCTGGCAATGACACAGACGTTAACTCACGTTTCGAGACAGCACTGCTCAGCAGCTCCCAAACGCCATTAATTTGCGAATGAATGTATATTTGGTGTTATTTTTGACATTTAAAAAATTATTTTTTGGCCTGCCAGGCCTGTACTATTATAGGGGAAACACTGAGCACCCACTAAAAATGTTGATATTGTACTGGCAGGTCAGAATCTGGTGCAGTTAATTCAAATATTAGTTCATATTAGTGTGTTGTTAGCATGTAGAAATGAAGGTTACAATTATTCACTCATGGACAGAGAGTAACATTTAAGTCAAATTGATGCCACACAATATTTCTTTTCCAAGGGGGCATGTGAATGAGTTTTTCACTAAACAGGCACTCCCTTTCATTTTGCTGTACATTATGGTCCGTTTTTCTTGAATACTGTCAAAATGGGCATTAACATAGATTCCTGGCCAACAGTTATATACACATGGGTCAATCATGTTCAGACTCAACAAAAAAAGAAGAATCTACAGCCATACTAGCAGCTATGTGAGGCTGTATTGGGCTGTGTAGTGATGCTTTGAACTAAATGCTAACATCAGCATGCTAACATGCTCACAACGACAATGTTAAAATGCTGATGTTTAGCAAGTTTATCATGTTCACCGCATTAGTTTAAGGTGTTAGCATGCTAACATCTGCCAATTGACCCTAAACACAAAGTACAGCTGAGGTTGATGGGAATGTCTAGTTCCATTTTCTGGTCAAAATCAATTTTTAGCAGAAAATGTCACTAGATGAAAAGTTAAGGGATAACAAAAGTTATTACAGTTTGTCCTGAGGGGAACATGAATGTTTGTGCCAAATTTCATGGCCATCCATCCAATAGTTGTTGAGATATTTTAGTCTGGACCAAAGTATAGGACTGACCAACAGACTGATACCCCATAGTGCAGACGAAAGTTGACAGTCATAGTAAAATCTCTGAGCGTCAAACAGTGGACTCTGATGACACCATGAGACACATCCACCAACAGCCAATTTAGAGCTTTGTTGACCAAAGACAACCTGCATCAAAGTAATGAGAAGTTTAGAACTAAATTCATGCAGTGCTGAATGCTGCTATTATCCATGTTCTACAAACCAAACAAATCAGAATACAACATGAAATGACACAGAATACACTGGCAAACCCAACAATGTAAGAGCTATATTTGAATAACGTTTCATCAGATATTCACAGCACAATCTAATATGTAATGTGGTGGGCAAAAAGCCTGCAAGTCCACTGTTATCACAGTGTGTAGGTGCCTTTATTTTCAAAGTCAAGCTACTTCCTGTTTCCACTCATGTAATTCTTTCCTAACGGGGAAACACAAACTTTCTCTCACTGTTTTCACACAGTTTGTTATTTTAGGATGTCGTGGTTGTGTGAAAAATATTTGTGACACTCTGTCTCTTTCTCTCTCTTCCAGGTGGTGTTCATTTCTTTGTGCCAGACAGTCTTGTCTCTGACAGCAAGCAACATCTGGTTTGCGACTCAGATGCACACACACACACACACACGCACACACATTTACTGTACACACTGCATGCAAACGAGTACTCTGATACTGAAGGATGTGCGTGTTGATGGTACACAATCATGGATTCACACATGCGCCAGTTTCTCGCTCTCTCTTCTGTCTGTCTTTCATTCTCTCTCTCTCTCTCTCTCTCTCTCTCTCTCTCACACACACACACACACACACACACACACAGTCGTGTTTCCATCATTTCAGAGGACATTACATTGACTTTCATTCATTTCCTGGAGACTTATCTTAACCCTAACCATAACCACTGCATGCCTAACCCTAACCCTTGCCCTAACCTTAACATAACCCTAAACTTACCTTTAAACCAAGTCTTCATCAAGTCTTTACATTAAGGAGACTTGCTTTTTGTCCCCATAAGGCAAGCGAGTCTCCACAACATGAGTGTGTAAACAATTTTACGTCCCCACAATATGAGGAATACCTGGCACACACATACAAACACACACTCAAACACAAAGGCTTTAATCAAGCCAAAAGCTTCCAGCTGACTGGTACACAGGAAGTCAGATGAATTCACACACTCATCCGTCTTCCACACCACTCACACACACATGCACACAATGCTCTCTCTCACATACACAAATGCAATACACACACAGACACACACACACACATGTCCTGTTCCACATGCTGCTGGTAGAACATGTGCCAAAGCATCTGCCTTTCTCTTTGTGTACAAGCCAAAACCTTGAAACCAGGATGAAAGGCTCGGTGTCCTCACTGCTCAGTGGTCAGCAGAGAGGAATCGGAATGGATCGTTTAGGCTTTTACCTGTTCATTGATGAAAGAAAGCATAAGATTAATTAGCTACGCAGTATTTATTCTAAGCTTAAAACACTGACTCACACGCAAGAACCACGAGTACAAACACATTTGCTCTGAAGGGCGTGTACAAGTGATTTAAGAAAACTGGTGGCATTTATCAATTTTTTCATACTTAGAAGTTTCTCTTAAGTACAAATGAAATCTACGAGTGGTCCGGATCTGACGTTTTTATGGATTTAATCTGTATATTTTAGCATGGCAACTTATACATTTCAGTAGCTGGGAAAAATGCTTCCCTCCAACAGCTGCCTCAGTGTTTTTATCTGTACAGGGGAACGTCTTGATAATGTAGAATATCTCTCATCTATGACTGTATGTCCCTTGACCGCCTCCCATCTAAGCCATGGACCTCTTTGCTTTAGCAAGACATTTTTTGTCATCTTACTTGTCAAAGCGTTCCCTCTTTATCTCTGTCACAGTACAGTGCTTCTCTGATCACACATTGCTGACAGCTGGATTCATATTTTATATCTTTTTGAAGTCCCTTAGTACAACCACTGACACAACTAAATATATTGTGTTTTTCTCTTCTGAAACCAGGACTTAAAGCTCCTTGGAGTGAAATTCTTCTTTTTACTCTTTGGTAACATTGAAGGAAACTTGCTTACAAATGGAGCTGAACATGTAACCTTATATAGGTTATATAGGTATTATTAGGGGCACTGATTATGCTAATGATGTAAAAAAAAATATATATATCATCAGCGTTCCCCTTCCTGTGAACAGGTGGCATTCATCAGGCTGAAACAAGAGATTCATAAGAAGTTTGTCCAGTTGTTGAATCTGTCTTGGAACACTCATGTGAGCAAACCTCACAGAAATAAGTCAAAATGTTCTTGCATGAGTACACCCATTGGTACCAAGATGCAAATCATCATCATCATCGTTATTACTCACACTATGGTATTATACATATTGACACACAGACCTAAAAGCTGCTGCAAACAGGATCCTGTCCAATTAGACTGAAAGTAGTTTGGATTTGGCCCGACTCAGGCCTGGGTCAGGTCTTGGTTACCAGGAACCAAGTGGACGCATGAAGACCTCTGCTTGTTTGTCAGCCAGCTTACACCACATAACTCAAGCAGTCATTGGGTTGTTTTCTCCAACAATGCTGCTAATGTAGTCTCCAATCAAAATGGCCACAGTAAATACTACCAAAGTTACACAAAATTCTCACTCAAAAATCCTTTGAAGCGGTCATGTTTTGGTGTCAGTGCCTTAGCTTCTTTCTAGTGCTGCCATTCTGTAGCACATACCATACCAGAAGACATCCATTGAAGAGGATACACAGGAAACAAGCAGAAGAATAACTACATTTTTTTTTTTACAGTTTTGAGTGTGTTTGTTGTGTAAAATGTAATTTGTTGCAAGACACAAAGAATTGAACTCTTAACCCATGCAGTCTTTCTGTCGCATATTAGGTTTAATTCATCATGTAGCTAATTTTTCATACTGGCATCTGTGGAAATTTCTATAAGTTTCATAATTGTTAAACCATCTATCTCCTGAAAAACAACTGACATTGAATCCCAGTGTTCTTCACCTCCGGCTAACAAACAGAATGGACTCTGTGTTTGGGGTGAGCGAGGTTGTCAGTTTGACCGCATGGCACTGTGTGGGAGTACAACAGCCTGCTGTGTGTGTGTGAGCCTCAGGCAGACAGCAGGAATGTGTCAGCCCAGTGATGAATGAAGCAGAGGCAGCAGAGCCCTGTGGATGAGCTGCACCGTGGGCCTCACCTGCACCGCGGGGCTCACCTGCCTCCGGGCAAATTGGAATTCCCGCGTGAGGTTCGTGTCCCGCCGCCAGGGCTGCTCAGCTTTAACGAGGAGGATGGATGCTGCGGCGCTACAGAAAGCTAATGTTTCCTCTGGCATCCAGTGTGTAGTGCTGAATGGATCACTGTGAAAATCAGCAGGCTAACGTTGGCTCATATTTGTCTGTGTTATTCTGCCCTAACAGCCTCTCCAGCAGCTATTCCACCTTCATAAAGTCTGATTCTGTTGAGCTCAAATATGCTTTTTTAGGACTTCTGCCTGATTTTGGGAAGTAAATATAATAAACCTACCACCAAATGAATCAAACCAACCAGCTAGAATCATATGAAAGCCTATAAATTGCCTATAGATATAAATAACCAGTGACTGTGAATAGTAAGATCCCCAAATATCCCTGATTACCATTTCCCACTATGTCATTAACAAGACAAGTGTATTTCTTTGGAAGGAGACTGTTCTATATATACATATATACAAAGTGCACTCACTGAGCACTTTATTAGGACCACCTGTGCAATCTAATGAAATCCAATATAACAGCTCTGCCATAAAAGACTGAGCCTTTTTGAAAAATGACACTGTATAATGAATGTCACAGACAGAGTAAGGAAGTTGTCGGTTTGGGTTTTTCCATTGGATTTGTTGATAACACCAAAAACATAGAATAGTGCAAGCCTCAGTCTTTAAGGTTCTAACTTTACATTTAGTATTTAGGAACACAGCAGAAGTGCATACAGCACAGTGTGTACAGTTTACAGAGGTCATTCTCCATCTACCGCCACCTCTCTCCTTTCACTCATCTGACTCTTATTCTTTTTCTTTCCTGCCACCGTCTTCACTGACACCCTCCCCATACATAGGCCTACACCTCCTCCCCTCCTCTTCCTCCTCCCGTCTCAGATAACCCACATGATGGTGATGACAAGCTGACCTCTCTCTCTCTCTCCTCCTCTGTTCTCAGATTTCCCACCATGCCGTGCTGCAGACAAGATGCGGCGTCACCTCTGCCTGTCCTCCCCGCAACCTCTAACACTCTGACCCCTACACACACACACACACACACACACACACACACACACACACACACACACATACTGCAGGCCAACAGCTCACCATGTCAGCCTCCCACTCACTCCACAGGTAGTTTGTCCCAGGGCTGTGTGTGTGTGTGTGTGTGTGTGTTTGTTCATCACCTCATACCAGCCCAGTGGCCCAAAATTCTGATGAAAAAGTTATGTTTCATAGGCCCATTTCACCTAATTTGTAACATGCAATCTGCAATTTGCAACATGAGATCTTTTCCTCTACCATTAATTTTGACACTTCTCACACAACACCGCTACCATTTGAGATCTGCATGTATTGAGTGCCTGCACATGGCTTTTGTGAAGCGAGCCCCTCGATCTGAAACGATAGGGATAGTCTTTGAAATCAGGGTAAAGCTGTATATCACATATAAGGAGACTTTTTACAGATTATCGTCTCTCAAACCACAAACACACTCAATCTACAGATACAAAAATGCCTCACATGAGCTTTGGCTGAACTTCAGAAAGCATTTTTGCACAAAATGAGGACTGTAGTCCTACTAGAGACTTGTCACAGCCAGTAAGGAGGGACTCAGTAGGATTTTCAACGTACAACTGGCATGAGGGCATTGTATTAAAGGTAGAGTTAGTCGCTCTGGAGAAAGATTATTGATATTTAAAGTAAACACCCAAACAAATACACCCCTCCCTTCTTGGTCCTTCAGAAGCTCCACCCCCCAAATTCACTGATGTGCATTGCCAAGGCAACGACCAAAAGATAAATATGGCAGAATCTGAAGCAATGTGTCAGCTGTAGAGTCACTTCTGTTCCTCTCACACATTATCACAAACAGCTGCCTGATCAGATTGTGCTTCCCTAGATGTGACAGAAACAGACTCAGAGCTAGAGGACCGTGAGGAGATATTTGTTGAATGTGAAGAATCACTGACTCTACCTTTAAGGCTGAAAAAAATCCATACTAAAAATCTCACTTAACTTAAATACCATTTTACCATTTTACATCAAAGTTGTTTTTTTAAACTTGAATAACTTGTAAATGTAAAGTTCACAGAATGAATCACTAAAATTACATTAACACCTAGAACAATTTCAACAATGAAAAATATCAGTCTCCTCTATAATATAATTAATACATTAAGTAATACTTATTATGCCAACAGGACAAAAGTTATGACAAACAGAGGGTGATGTTTATAATATTTTTATACCAAAATTAATGCTGTGTACTCTGACTTTGACTAAAACACTGATGCTAAAATAAGACCAAAATGCTGACAAGTATTTTTCCAACTAATTCGCTGATGGCTAAAATTATGATGACAAATATGAAAAGCCAAATGTCGAGTGTTCTTGTGAACTCAAACAAGACTAAAATGTTTGTTGTTTTCTTTGACTAACATGAGACAAGAATGAGTTTCTGTTGATTAAAGACTGGCTAAAAACAAGAAGGATAAAGCTGAATAAATATTGTTAAAACTCATACTGATCCCATGACAAAGCTTAGAATGAACAGTGGTCATAAGTCAAGACGGTGGTGAACCTCAAAACAGCCACTAATTTGATCTTAACTTGAAAAATATGAGAAGAGTAAGGTTACATGGAATCTCCACATTAAAAGAAGTCACTCACAGTAACATTCAAAGCACATGGCGCCTTTTTATATAAAAAACGACAAATTAATTTGCATTTTACTTTAGCTTTTAATTGCGTACATCTTAATGATGTAGTTATTGTATTAACAATTATATGTTACAGCCATAATAATTTGTTTTCATGTTCTTATTCACTGTTTTTTACTTATTGGACACACTGTATATCACAGGTTTCTGACAGGCTGCTGTTAAAGGATTAATAAAGTTGATTAAAGTTGTGTGTTTGTAGACTGACAGCAGAATTGCTGTAAATCAGTACTGAGTGTGTTTGCCATCCTGTCATGGTGTTAACTCTGTGCAGTTATATATGTGGAACTGTCTGTGCTGTCAGCAAACTAACATGGTGAGAAGTGATGACCTGCATAACACACATGACTGACGGGTAGAAATAAAGAATTGTGCCACTGGTGGAACTACACACACACACACACACACACACACACACACACACACACACACACACACACACACACACACAAGCACACACTCCTGGTTACGTGCTGGGTCAGGTGTTGTAGAGAGAAATGTCAAGCATCTCTTGGCCCAACCTCACTGTGACCCCAACAAAGGTTAGAAGAGGTCAACGAAACCTGACCCCCAGGAGGCTAGGCTATCTCTGTACCCACACACACACACACACGCACACACACACACACACACACACACACACACACACACACACACACAGATGGAAGATGGTGGTGATGCCATCAAGACAGGGTGTCAGTTCAACTTGTGAAAGAGGACAGACATGCTGAGAAAAGCTTGTGTCACATGTTCGGAACTGTTGTTACAGAATAAACATTCCCATTTTTGTACCTGAGCATTTAGTCTTCTTTTCTACATGGTTTGAGTTGTCACTTTTGTTGGCTGTACTGTTTAATTCTACCATCGCACAAGTCTTCTTTTTGGCGTTCTTTTAATCTACGGAAAAGAAGAGGAAAAATGTTGAAATTTGACCTGGAATTGTGTTACATACTTCTTTTTAAGACACACGGACAGAGGGAGCAAGACAGATAAAGAAAAGATAACAAAAAGAGAGGGCAACAGGAAGGTGAAAGGACAGCACAAAGAAAAAAATAGATGGGATGACATTTGACCACCTTTTACCCTCTGCGCCCCCCCCCACGCCTCTCTCTCTTTCGTTCTCTTTCTCTCTCTCTTTGTTTGTCTCTCAGGTCAAGTTAATCTCACTCTGTATTTCTTTTTCTTATTTTTCAGCTGTCTGTTTTGTATGTCTAAACATTCATTTTCTTACTGAGGGAGGAAATTGTCTCTTCAGCTATAACTGATGACCTTTCTTTTAACAGAAGTCGTCACTGGAAAACAAGCTGACCTTTCACCTCCTCTATAAATCAAGCAGACTGTTATAAAGTGTTATCAGTGATCACTTCTACCTAGGTAGGACATTTTATACTACGGGACAGTTTACAGTGATGCCAGTTATAGACACTAATGAAACTTTAAAGGCGCCATGTGCTTTGAATGTTACTGTGAGTGACTTCTTTTAATGTGGAGATTCCATGTGACCTTAGTCTTTTTATGTTTTTCAAGTTAAGTTCAAATTTGTGGCTGTTTTGAGGTTCACCACCGTCTTGACTCCTGACCACTGTTCATTTTAAGCTTTGTCATGGGATCAGTATGAGTTTTAACCATATTTATTCAGCTTTATCCTTCTTGTTCTTGGTCAGTCTTTAATCAACAGAAACTCATTCTTGTCTCATGTTAGTCAAAGAAAACCACAAACATTTTAGTCTTGTTTGAGTTCACAAGAACACTCGACATTTGGCTTTTCATATCACTTCTCATATTTGTCATCATATTTTAGCCATCAGCAAATTAGTTGGAAAAATACTTGTCAACATTTTGGTCTAATTTTAGCATCAGTATTTTAGTCAGAATGTCTCCAAGTCAGAGTACACAGCACTAATTTTGGTATAAAAGATCTGCACCAGCTACTGTATGTGTAAGTTCAAACACAGCTTAGATTGAATGTCATGTGGGAATTAAGCTACAACTTAGTGAAAACTGCTTGCACCATACTGTTAATGTGCTCACTTTGGCAGAATCTTTTAACCAATCACAACCATATTAATGTGTAAAACAGCCATCCTCACCTTAGCAAAAACATCAAGGTGCAACTAATTCACATGTGATAGCATTTATTACTTTCTCTTGTGCTGAGTCCTTTTCTTATTGCTTTCTCTCCCATTTTATCCAAATGGTGCACTAGAGGAAATGCCACAATCTGCAACAATGTTTTGAGTACAGTTTAGTTAAGTTACAGCATGAGTAAAGGTGGAGTAACTGAACAAATTGTTAGTTTAGCGTAACGCTAACTAGTTACAACGCAGTTAGTGTTGAGTTTACACTGGAACTAAAGAACCTTACATTGAACTGATGTAACAGGCTGTCGGGACTGAAGATTGGCCACAAATTGGTAGGTTGCATGATTAAGAAATACTGCCGCTTCAAAAATTCAGAGCAGGTGTGTAGTCTGATAAAGAATTGAAGTTGGCCAAGCTTCTGAGGCATGAAGGGGACTGCTAGCTCCTGGCTCCACTGTTGGCACTGAACTGCACTTCAGGTATGCTGCTGGGAAAGTGAGCCAGGTGGGGATGAAAAGAAGTCATGGATTAAGCTGAACTTCATCACCTCTTCATCCGTGAAAGAGAATATATAGAGATTTTACAAAGGTTTTTCCTTTCAAATTCCATCTTTTCATCTATAAAATTATATGTAGACTTAGCCGGTTTTATTCAGTAATATCTGTTTTGTCTCATCAACATCTTGTATTTACTGTGTAAAAAAGGTTGACTTATTTATTTTGTCATAGTTTTCTATATTAAAATCAACATTATTCGTGACCCGTCTTGCAACCCCTGCTAACACTTAAATATTTTAATTTGGGAATTAATTACTTTGGGGGTTCAGATCCTAAGGTTGGGAACCACTGGCTTAAATGATGATGATGGGGTATAAATTTAGTTTATGGTCTATTTCATGTCGAAATAAACTGACATAAGTATAAGAGGTTATTTCTCCCTCTTCAGGTGCTCAGGTTTTGTGACATCACATGTTGGACCTGAATCACTGCTGTAAGGAAAAGGATCAACAACTATGACCCTTCTTGTGTCCCTGAACCATAGTTTAAGAAACAGTGATGTCAACATCACCCATGTCAGTAATAACGGTGGGGAATGAAACAAACTAAGGACAGAGCTCAGTCACAAGTCACAAGGATCCATAAAAGGAGGATGGACCACTGCAAACCTGGCAATTAACCGATGACCCGGCAGCTACAGGGAGACAAACGGGAAGTCACACAGTATATGGCGACAAATAGTGAGGTTAAGGAGTCCAAACTGGTAACTTCACAGCTGGACCTGACAGGATAAGAAGACAAAATGAAGAGCTCAGTGGTGAGTCACAAACTGGGGATAGGGGGGATGTAAACTGGCAACCTTAAAACTGACCTGCCAATGATAGGGATACATACAAAGATGACAAAAGGCCTCAGTCATGTGTCAACTGGAGCCATAAAAGGGGAATGAACAGCTCCAAACCTGGCAACTCTACAACTCACCCAACAACAATAATGTGACCAACGGGCATGAGGAAAGATCTCAATCATGGTCGCACTGGAGCCATAAAAGGAGGATAAAGTCTTCTGACCTGGCAACCCCAGGTCTTATAATGGCAATATGCTTCCCCATGCTGGTCTCTGAGGTGTTTGTGTGGTCAAACTGTTGCTGATCGATAGAAGTTTGTGGTCATGACCTCATCGTCTGGCCTCCAGGAAACAGCACAGACCAAAGACAAACGGATTCACACTGGCACTGAATGCAACCCGAGTGAGTCAATTACAGGTTGACAGCAAATATTTCTACATGACTGATATTCTTTGTGATGAATAATATTTAATAATTTTAATGGAAGTGTTTGACAGTAACCTACTTAAAAACATTATTATTATTAGACAAGCTTACATTATTAATTTCTAGGTGACATTGTGGGTGTGCTGTTGTGTGTAGCTTTGTATTTTGTATAACGTGTCCCGTGTGTTTTTTGCTGTTTGTTATTGTGCTGTTATATGTTTTAATCATAAGGGACTGCAGATGAAAATTAGCTTTAAGCTAAATCTGGTACAATACATCAAATGGTAACATTCATGTTTAAAACTGCACATTGTCCCAATAAATACAATACTAATACTAACATTAAAAAGCCCCACAAAATACAATATATTGATCATTTATTTTGCTCATAGACAATGAATAGGCAAATACTAAACATTCAGAGCCCAAATTGACTCTTTGCCCGGTATGGAGGGATACAAATGGCTAGAAATGTTGTGCTTTCTCTAATTTAATAAATAGAAATTTTAAAAATAGTATGTCATGAGTCCTCAGGAGGCAGAAATCACAATTACAGTTTGGGCTCAGCATTCGGACGAGAGAGATATGTGTGTGTTTTTTCACATTGAAAACAAAGCAGACCAGCCACAGGATTTGTGATAATCGGTGTGCAATTTTAGCAGTAATTCAAAAACTAAACTACTATTAAATCTATCTACTGATCTCAAGAGTGATTTCCTGATCTGTATAAGAAACATGGATATTAATGCAAGATCATGTGGTAATCAAGGTAACATTTACCTGCATTAGCACTTGATTGGGGAGTTACCCTGATCAAAATGATCAAAGGAATGCTTCAGGTTAGGTAACTACAACAACAACAACAGTCAGTCAAGCTACATGCAGCTAGCTTGTCCAGCCTCAGCTCCACCAACCCTCAACCTGTTGACTTTTGAATTTTCTGACAAACATGATGATGAAAAGTAAAACTCAAATCAAAACATCAATTCCCTCAGTGGGTGATATGACAGATGCTATAGCCTATCAGTGTTTACACCACCCGAAGGCCCTATATGAACTCTGTCTATGAAAATATCTGTCATTTCTATTTCTGTTTGCCAGAGTGTATTTATGACCTCTGTGTGTGTGTATGTGTGTGCGTGTGTGTTTGGCTTCAGGGCTGCTTGCTCAAGGTCTTGGTCAACAGCTTTGAGTTTGACTTAGATAATTATTATTACCCTATTACTGATTGATTTCATGTCAAACATGTTTGTTCATTAAATATTGTTTGACCCATTGTCATTTTGTATTGTGTGTGTGTGTGTGTGTGTGTGTGTGTGTGTGTGCGTGCATGTGTGAGCGTGTGTGTTGTCACTGTGTGATGGATGTGCCCTTGCTTTCGCCCCAGCGTTGAGGATAGCTGATGCACTTTTGCTGTTCCTGTTTCCCCTCGTCACACCAGAGTGTGCATGCTGTGTTAGCCTGAGATAAACACGCTATTGTGCCATGTTCTTTCAGCACCTTCTTTCTGTGTGTGTGTGTATGTGCATGTGTGTGTTGAGGACACAGGGTCATGGGTACACAGCATCAGCTAAGGCAAACAGTCGTAGGTGTTCAGGCCTGCCACACACACACACACACACACACACACATATACACAAAAGTTTATGCTGTGGAAAAACACCATGAATATATTGTGCATAGAGATGTTCATATTATTCATTTTAGAGACAAATGTGTAGAAATTATTTTTATTAGCATTTCATTTTATTTTAAAAATTCTGCTGCTTTTTCTCTCCTGGTCTTTCTCAGCACTGGACAGACAGGAATGTCTGGCCTGATAACCTCCTGCTCCCCGTTCTCCCTCTAACCTCTGACCTCAATAGTGCAGCCTGCTGACAAATACACTTTCCAAAAAAAAAGAAAAAAGTAATTTTAGGTTCCATGGTAGCTAACTCTGTGTTCATGACCTTTTTTCTTTCCTATTCTTCTTGGTGTTGTTTCCTTGTGAAAGGCCCAACATGTGAGTGGCATCACCTGACTGTCATGAATTATGCTTTAAAAAAAAAAATGGTGACCTTATGTCAAATAAAAAATAGATAAATGAAAATTCATCTCTCAACATCAGATTTGATACTCAAATTCCTCCTGATACAAACAGGTGATGCTCCACTTTGTAGATAAGTAGTTCCTGAAGTCGGGTTCCAGTATGAACTCTGGGTAAAATACTGTCCATTTCTTTGTCTGTAATTAACTTTTTAGCAAACAAAAGGAATATTTAGGTTTTCATGCAAGCTGTCTAACATTTAAAACATAGAATATGTCCTTTGTTGTAATAATAATGTTTTATGGTAATTTCTCACCAACACCTTCATCAAATGTGCAAACCCAGTTTTACTGTAAGAACATCGTTGTTCTTATGGTCGGTAAGTTCTTTTTGAGTGAATGACGCTACATTTACATACTGCACTGGAGTTGTAGGGAGGTGGTCGGGGTGGATGATGGGCACATACAAAACACAGGAATTTGAGTTCACATCCCAACTCCTGAGTGTGGTTAAATTTAGACAAAAAAAAGCACTGGTTAAAGTTGAAGCCACTGCAGATTTTTTCTGTTTTAAACCTGGATCATGATCTTTCCCTAACCTTAACCAACACAACCATACAAAGTTTAATAATGCTTTAGTCACTGTGAGTTGTACTGCAAGACTGAATATTTTGGTGGAAAACAAAATACATTTTGACTGAACATTTTACTGATACATTCAGTGTTAACTTTTTTGCAACTTGCCAGATTCGTTAATTAACATTTCCATGTCAATAGAAAACATACTACAGGCAGCATTACATTTCCTGCAAATGTATTTCCTGTTGCAAATTAGTTGTACATAAAAATCACTTTTAGCTGACAGGATTGACAAAACACAAGCGTTAAGAAGCTTTTAGGAGTCACTGAGGGATGCTGAGGGGGATTCAAAGGGTCTTTGACTGGGTTCCAAGGGTTGCTTGGAGGGTTTTATGGGTCCTTGAGGGTTTTTTTCTAAAATATTATGTCAATCACTCACATTTTATTACAGATCAGTCTGAACCAGACTGCTTCTGCTCTAAATCAGAGCCCAGTTTCCAGATAGCAATCGGTCTTAGAAGTTAAGAGTTTTCGTTTCTATGCTCAGTTGTGCAAATAAAATGTTATTTTTTGTGTGTATGTGATAGTTAAGTTTTATTTTCTTGTTTTCTAATTTAAACCAGGTCACTCGTTTTACATTAAGAGAGCATTATGTCATGATAAAAGCATAGAATTAAAAATGAACAAAAACATAACAATTAAGTGAAACGTGGTTCTGCAGGTTCTTCTGACACTCTGAGCCTCCTACAAGTGGGTCGGAGTCCTTCTTTTATCTACCATCATTTCTAAGAGTGAGGCATCTTTTAAGCTTAAGAAGGTTTGCGAGATGGATTTTAGGATTGTCTTTTAGCCTTATGCTTTTGGGAAATGGAACCCAGATCTGTTTTCTCCAGAGCAGGCCTCTTTGGTCAGCGGGGCGTGGCGGCTGCTCAGCAGGGCTGCAGAGCTCATCTGTGGGCAGAGCGGAGGAGGAGAGCTGCTGAACTCTGGATGACCCCAACAGACAAAAACCAGCACACACACACACACACACACACACACTCACCACTGCATCAAAGAAATACACTCTTTTATTACACAGCTTTTCTTATTTCCTCATGAACAGGTATTCACTTTGATCTGTTTTAGATTGGAATGATTATGCAATTATATTTTCCATTTTCAATGTTAAAATGACATTTATAAATATATAAATATATTCTAATTATAGTTGGCATTCATGAATTCATGTTAACATTAATCTATTGCTTCAAATCATATATCCTATATGAAAACAAATATAAAATTAATGTTCTGTACTGCTAATCAAGCTCACTAACCAAGGAAGAATAAGCTCTCAAGTAGAACTTAAATAATGTTCTAACATATTTTCAATTATATTTAATTACTAGGTATTATGAGTAGGGGTAATGCATTAAACTGACAATAAGAAACAAAAACACAACATTACTTTACCTTCAAAATGGCATTATTATTATCATTATTATTATTATTATTATTATTATTATTATTATTATTATTATTATTATTATTATTATTATTATTATTATTATTATTATCATCATTGTTGTTGTTATTATTATTATTATTATTATTATTATTATTATTATTATTATTATTATTATTATTATTATTATGACTGTTGCTGTAATTATATTTCTATGATCTGTAGATAACAATACAACAAAAACAAAACAATCTTTTATTTTTACATTTATAATACACAGACATTGTTTAAATACATTAATAACACATTATTTTGATAATAAATTATTCTGGGATTTTGAAATAATTAATAACAATTGCTTTACAACATTTTTTATTTAATGAAGACATGCAGCACAAAAATACTTTTAAACATGTAGCAATAGTTGTTACTGCATATAATCATTCAAATTCTCTATTGTTGTTCTTTTTGTTGTCTCAACTCAAGCTAGCATCCACTGTATTCATCAGAGTAAATGTAGACATGGTTGACTTTCTGGGCTCATATTCATCAAACTTCAGATAACTACAGTTCAGAATATTCTAAAGAGCCTTAGAGAACTAAGTGTGAACACATTTATCAAGCTGCTACTTACAGTGAAATATAAGAGTAACCTTTAAGAGCAGCTTTCAACTGATCACATGATTAATCACATGTATGCTCACAGCAGGAATAGCCAATCAGAGACATTTACCCTTCATCTGCTAAAGTGTTTGTTCTTTAAAAAATATTATATCCTTAGATTTTATTCACTGATATGCTTTTCTGCAAAACTTAAATTTTTGTTAATTTTATTTGTGTACAGTAGGAATTAACAAGACAAAAATCAGATAAAACACCAAACACATATAAAATCAACAACAATACATATGTTTACAATAAACAGATATATAAAGGTGAGTAAAGTGATTGCAAACAAAGTCAATATAAGCATTTTTCTTGCTGTCTGTTTGCACCACTGAGGAAAGCAAAAAGAGGTAAAAACAAAAAATAAGTGTGACTTATTAAATGTTCAAATCAAAAAAAGTAAATAATTGGCGACAACTACTGCACTCTGAATTATACACATGACTTCAGCAAACGTATTGTTCATCATGTGTCAGAAGGTGTGTGTTCACCTTTGTTTCTGTACTGCAGATATCTATTCTGAACCAAGACCTCTGGAGCTCTCTTTTTTTTAATATTTTAACTTTAAAGTCATAAGAAATTTGATAAATAGAATATTTATATAAGATAGTATTCTTATGTTTGTGATTAAAGGTGGAGGATTTGTACTTTTATTTGTACTTCTATCTATATCTAGAATTGGTAATATTTCAACTTGGTGGTAAAATGTGGAAATGTAAAAAAACCCAAAAACACACACACATGCAATTAAAGTAGGTTAAAAAGCCCA
The DNA here is from genome assembly GCF_914725855.1 of Thunnus albacares. Lineage (NCBI taxonomy): Eukaryota > Metazoa > Chordata > Actinopteri > Scombriformes > Scombridae > Thunnus > Thunnus albacares. The sequence goes on along the minus strand of NC_058122.1, from coordinate 3,134,844 downwards.
AGGTTTAGCCAGTTTTAGGTGAAATACACCAACTTTAAATACACCAGGAAAGATGTTAAAGATGAATATCTGCATCAAAACATAACAACACTTAACTATGATAATACCTTTCTTTTCTTACCAAAGTAATGCTGAAGAAATGAAGGTCCAACCAAGTGAAGCTGCTACACCTGCATCAGGGTTACATTCACTTTCTAAGTAATAATATAGAGCATAATAATAGATGATGGTATAATTACAGTATTTTATGGTAACATCAAATCAAGGGAAGCAAAAAGATATCAATACTTATTAAGGTTACTGTAGGTGATATTCTTATATTACCTTTCATACTAATAAATGACATGAATTGATTTGAAACCAACTAATGTTAAAATTTAAGTAAAAAAATGAAATCAAGAGAACTCTTTGGTTTTTGAAATAATAAAACCAGAGATACTAAAAGTTTAAAATGCAGGATTTACAACATTAATATGACAGACATTATTGTAGCTTTCAACTTGGTTTTCCATAAAGTAGGGAAGAGATTGTCCTCCTGTGTGTGATCAGTTTTAAAGCCTCATGAAAATGTTCGATTTATATATCTATATATCTCTATATATATCAATATATATATATGTATATACTTTTTTTTTTCAAGGGAAATGTTTTTTACAGCAGTTTGGAGAGAAGCAGAAACATGATGAGACCGTCATCCGATGAAAATACACAAACCACCATCTGGCTCCAATCAGTCACACACACACACACACACACACACACACACACACACACACACACACACACACACACACAGTGGGCTTTGATAAGCCCTTTACCAGCTTGAAAAATGACTTTGCACTGATCTCAGTTTTACTGTTCATTTGGCAGTTCAAGATACAGGAATAGAATAGAATCAATGTAGGTGAGTGCAGACCTTGCTGCAAGGCCTGTGTATATGTGCATGTGCATGTGATTGTGTGTGTGTGTGTGTGTGTGTGCATGCGCATGCATATGCATGTGTGGCTCTGCATGCATGTGCACTCATCTATTTGATTGAGATTCTGAACTCTTGAACTGCAGCCACACCATTTTATCTTTCACTGCTCACACACACACACACACACACACGCGCACACACACACACACACACACACACACACACACACACACACACACACACACACACATACACACACACACACACACATACACACACACACACACAGGCAGCAGACAGCCCTGTGTTGAACTTGAGATGAGTTATGGAAAGGAAAACAGAAGTTGGGGGTCAGACCATATGAGGTCATCCTGAAAGAATCTCCACTCTTTCTCTCTCTCTTTCTCTCTCTCTCTCTCTCTCTCTCTCTCTCTCTCTCTCTCTCTCTCTCTCTCTTTTGCTCTCTTATCTCTCTCTCCTTCTCTCTCTCTCTAAACATGAACATTTTCTGTTTTCTGCTTCACAAATTTAAACATCTTAAGCATTTCAGTTTGCTCCTCTTCTTCCTTCACTCCTTCTTCCTCCTGCTTTCCTCCTCTTTTGTTTCCCCATAAACACCAGTTTCTTCTTTCCCTTCACTTTACATCCCATTTAGTCAAAACTATATTAATGTGTGTGGTCATCCACAGGTCACTCATTCAGTTTTGTTGATTTTGCTTGTTCATTTCTTTATTAATTGTTGAGTACTGTTGTTCTGTAATGATGGGTTGTATTTGTATTCAGAGCCTGTTTAATTTCTGTATGCTTGTGTGACAACAATAAAACGATATTCATTGATGCAGCTGCTGTTCAGGTGAAGTGTCAAATGAGCAGCTAATGATTTACTGTAAATGTCTGAACACAGGAGCAGGTACAAAATACACAACCTAAATTCAACATGACAGGAAATTGTCAACAATCAGGGGAATGTAATAGTGCCAGACAAGGTACTGGACATGTCTGAAAAACCCTGTATTATGTCCATTACCAACATGTTTAGAATTCTTTCTTTCTACAGTATCTGAGCATGACAACTACAGTCTGGTGCACTTAAATTAAACACTTAGTTAATGTTAGGGAGCTCTCATGGTTATGGTTAATTAAAAGGCAAATCTGGAACAAGTCTCTCAAAATGAGACGTGCCACATCCTCCACCCTGACTGTTCATCTTGTGAAGAGTACACTACCTCCTGCGTTGGCACTGAATGTTGGACCTAACTGTGACTTATAAAATCATGCAGTACAGATGTAATTCCTAGGATATTCAAGAGTGTAGTATGAGTTAACACTCTTGAGTTAGCCTAAAATATTGTTCCTCAGCCTCTTCCAGAGAGTATAGGAGGAGATTTATGTTGGACTCGATGTGGGAAGTAGGGGTGTGCCCGAATACAAATACATTATTCGGCACAAATAGTGGGTTTTATACAAATATTTGTTTCATACAAATATTTTTAAAATTATTTGTTGGGGGTGTTCCCCAGAGATAAAGCTGAGCTACTGACACAAAGTGCTCCCAAGGAATTCTCCATCACCTGTTGTTCCCCTTCTCCTTTCCACAAAGTTAGGTTATAAAAAATAGGCAATGATGAAAAGTGCAAAGCAATAATCACCTTTGAAGTTCTTCCCTACACATTACACACTGTGCTGTCTCTGTGTTATGGGTGTATAAATAGGTAGAGGTCTGTCTGCAATGAGGCCATGAGTAAAGTTTTTGCTCAGTAATCAGTGCAGTTGTCTAAGATCAGGGAGACTCCAGTTCAAGACCAGATGTGGGGACCTCCTTCATAAGGTAGTTTATTCATGAACACTTATTCTAACACTTTAATTTTCTAAAATTAAAAGTGTCATAAAAACAAAAACAGGATTGTTAAGCCTTTTTCCACTTTTATTTGAATACAAATACAGATATAAATAATTTTGCTGCCTCAACAAATACAAATACAAATACTGGGATCTTTGCACATCCCTAGTGGGAAGGCCTTAATGGTTTGCTCCAGAAATTTACTATTGCACTTCTATAAAGTTGGTGCACTTGATTTGAAAAAGAATGTGTAAAACCAGGAGTGACCTGGTAGCCGAATGGCAACAACCTTTGTTGCATGTACAAACCCAACACCCCCTGGGGTTTTATAGAATCCAGTCCAGCATTCAGTGTCTCCTCTGTGCCTGTGCATAAAGATTCATATCTGCTGAAAACATGTTTTTGATTGTTGGAAGGGATACTGGTTAATGTAGGAAACCACTAACTACAATAGAAGAAGATGAAGTGGGTTTGACCAAAATAGAAACTGCATCACAAAACAGCTGCTGGTCAGGATGAGGTGTGACCCCGGAAGAGGATTCGAGGGAGGTTTTTGTCCAGTGTGTGTGTTTGTGTGTGTGTGATGAGGTGATGACTGAGCTTGCCACCCAGGCTCCAGACAGGCATCTTCAAACCAACAGAGAGGAGAGGGAGATGAAGATGAAGATGAGGAGGAGGAGAAAGAGGAGGAGGAGTGTGTTTACATGTTTAGATATCCCAGAGGCTCTCCAAAGGTCAACAGGCCGGCGAGCCACCCGGAAAGTCCCGCTACATTCCTCACTGTAGCCCTGCATGTGTGTTTGTGGGGGTCAACCAGAGGCCACGCAGCCATGTGAATGTGAGAGGCCTGACTGCTATTCAAATGCATGCAGCTCTATGTTGTGTTGTGTCAAACTTTGTGTTTCTTTAATCCATGAAGAGGAAAACCGGTTCCTTTTCCTCTTTAATCATCTCCTCTTTCCCTCCCTCACTTTCTTCTCCTGTAGGAATGTATTGTACACTCCTGGGCTGTGTGCACATGAAGATGAAGAGCTTCTCTTCAAAAAATAAATAAAGTGAGGACATGAGCTCATTTTCTTTCTATAATGAAGCCAACTCAAACAACGTTCTACTAAACAGTCAAATATTTTATTTACATGTCACGCCTCTTCTGAGCCTCTACTGGGCTGCAAAGATGAGAAAAAAATCTCATATCATTTTGTGGAAATTCCTTCGGTTGAACGATAAGGCTGATGACACTCTATATTTTTCTTATTGTCAGCAAATCCCATGGAAGGCCAACAATGTGCTAATTTGTCTTTCTGACTTACCTAGCTTGTCTATGGCTTTCAGCCGCCATCCCGTTGGGTCCAACTGAATATGTAAATAATTTAAAACAGCTCACAACACTCTATAGCTTCATTTTTAAAAAAGTGCTCAATAATTTCCTACAACTGCTGGGAACTGTAGTTTTTAGCAAACATTACTCAAACTGGTGGAACTAGAGCAAATGTTGGGGACTATTTTTAGCAGCAGAAAAATCCACATTTGGTGCTCTAGTGAGTATTTCTGGCAGCAGGACAGTGTGTGGGGGATTGAGTCAAAATAAACTGCAGTGTGTGTGTGTTCATGGTAATGAAGGAACATGTCACCCAGTGCAACAGTGTGGTTTGTTGATGTGTTTTTAACAGGATTTGGACAACAGTGGAGCTCCATGACACAGAGGAGTAAGATATATCAGGCTCTGATATACACACAATACTTGTTAGTGGATCAATTCACTGTTGGTTTGGGTCTGCATATGGGATGTGTTGAATAATAGTAATAATAAAAGAATATAGAATATCTTCTCTATTCTCAGTGCTAAGGCCAGATAATGCTGCTGGGGGTCCCATGGAAGAAATTACCCTTCCTGAGTGTTTCATCAAGAGGCTGCATGGTAAATTAAAAAAACAATTAAGCAACAAATGAAGGAATTAGGAATACAGTACAAATAAGCACAAATCTGAAATAATGAGGGTACAGAGCCTCAATATCAGATAATAAAGCAGGACACACCTTAATTAAGGCCCTTAACATGTCAATATTGTGCTATGTGCATATTTCCTCACACAAACCATTTGACACACTGTTGTTGTTCTTTAAACCCTTTCTTACTTTTTTTGTCTTTTTGCTTTAATATTTCAGCTTTAATATTTAATATTTATAGCTGTGGTGCTGTTGCGCAGAATTCAAAATTTGTAAAGCTGCACTGCTTTTAAAAGCTAGAAATGCTGGATGTTGCAGCAAATGTGTGTAATTCACAAATCAGTGAATTTATATCACACATAAAACAGTTTACTGTCAGTCTAAAGAGGGAAGAAAAATCATCTCTGTAGTGGATTGACAGAAGAATCTTTAATTGAGGTAGCTTGAAATAGAAAAAGACAGACAGGAACATGATTGGGAGTGTTTCTAAGGCAGCAGAACTAATAAAACTCAGTCAGTCTGCTCTCATTTAAAAACAACAGACATCATAGAAAAAAAAAAATACCAATGACATCAGCTCACAGTAGAGGTTGACCTTTAACCTGACAACATCACAAATATGAAGAGATTTACTCCTGGATTACGTTTACAAGATACACTTTGAGGAGGACAAAATATAGGAATCTGATATACTTTGTAGGTATTTATTCAATTAGTCTTATAAACATCAAAATTAGGAGTAAAACCATTCACATATTGTCATTTTTGTCATGTTGTGAGCATTTTAGTATTCAGAATAATAGGAAAAAATGTCCCTGATACACACATTTCCCCATAATCAATAATCAATAACATCAAATGCATCCAATAATTTACTCTCAAGGGGGAGGAGACAGGCAGTAAAATAGAATTTCCCCCACTTCTCCAACTCAGCCCTGCTGTCGGACTTCAGCATTTTTTAAGTAGTTTGCTTTAATCTTGACCCCCCTGTACACACACACACACACACACACATACACACACACACATACACACACACACACACACACATCCCGAATTACCCCCTGAGTCTAACTAACATGTCAGTAAATGTGTCACCATTCATGAAAGGTGAAGGGGAACACCCTGGCCATCAGCTCTGTCTAAAATGTTACTCACATAGTGCAAAGACTAGAGCTGAGTGGGATGAAACATACTTACAAAAAATTTAAAACATTAAAAAAAAAATTAAAAATAATAATAAAGGTTTGTGAAACAAAAACATGTACAACCATGAAGACAACAGTGTATTTTTGCCACCAGAGGCTCCCTGTATTTCTGATCATAAGGCTCATTTAGTTAGACTGGTATGTGGGTTTAGGTTGAACTACAGCTTGTTATGTTTTATATAATTAATTCAACATTTTTTGTACATTAACTCTTGGTCATGTATCCCCAAGTTTTGTAAACAGTAAATACAGGCATTTGCGTTTTTTTTTTTTCTTTTTCTAAATTTAAAAAATATGAAAAATAATCTAAATATCAGCAAAAAAATACCTATTATCCACCTTAAATAACCCAATACCAGTTAAACCCTGTAATTCAGACATCATATAAAGATGCCAAAGTGCATCTCATCATCATCATCATCATCATCATCATCATCAGCCTGTACACCAGAGACTGGATTCATCAATTATGTCACACTTAAAAGTAGCCCCCAACTTCCACATTAAGGGGATCATCTTGAAAATAATGTTTTATGTCCAGGAATAATTGACCAAACATTTTAGCTACTACATCCAGTTTCTATGAGAATACAACCCCTGAAGCCACACTTTCTGAGACTCTAATTTAAGTGTCATGGGTCTTTGATTCTCCCTGTTCGGACAGAACAAAGAAGTGTGATCCACCCTGTCAGAAACAGTCCAGCAGGCTACCAACCCTTGTTTGGCTTGTGTTTGTAGAGGTCTGGAGAAGTATATGTATCCGATACTTCACAAAGACAGGAAAATATAGAAACATCAGAGAAAAATGTGTCCTTTTAATCATCTTATGACCAATTAGACTTATCTTAGGACCCAACATGGGGTCCCGAACCCCATTTGGAAACCACTGCATTAAGGTACCTGCAACTGATTTGTTTCTGGCCCACAGCATGAAATGTGTGGTTCCATGAAATAATGTGGTTTTGGTTTGGAAGGAATTTCTTAAGTTTGCAGAATTTGAAGGTATGATGAAACCTACTGTACCTACTTGCCATCCCAGATAATTGACGGGAGGTTTATTGTTTCATTATTGTATTTTCTATTATTTCCCTCCAACTGGGGGCATTTTGCATCACCAACAACCATATCGCATCATTTTGCTTGTGTTGGTTTCCTCATAGTAGGTCCCCTAATCTGTCACTACAATAGTGCAGTCACAATATCCACTAAAGTGGGGTAACTGTCTATTTTTAGTATCCCGCATTAATGCTCTTTGATTTCCAACCAGATCACTGCAGTTGTTATATTTAAAGAAAAAATAATCATTTTTACTCCATAAAAAAAACATCTGTCTAATAATGTCAGTGCCCAGAGAGGCAGCAATAGATGAGATTTGGTCAAGGTAAGTTTTTCTCTCCACACGCTGAATGTGTGAGTTGTCAAAGGGAATTCTGGGACATGTAGGAAGTCAGAGCAGAAGTAGATGAGGGAGGCTGATGATTGGAGGGCTGATTTTCCTCTAAGTAGTATAACGCACAACACGGAATGCATCAAGTATTCTGTCTCTCATTAGTACATGACTGAAGGCCACCTGTTTCCCACAGCATCACATGGTCTGACTGCTCTGGAGAACCAATACTCTACTACGTCTCAGAGCTCGGGGACGCGCCTGGAGACGTGGACGCGGAGGAGTGGTCGGTGTCCTCGAGTTCCTTGTTGAAACTGCTGCCGGCACCGGTATCATAAGAACCGGAGGAGGAGGAGGAGGAGGAAGAGGAGCGCGCCGTGGCAGAGGCGCCCTCCCGCTCGCGCTTCTTCTGTTTCATGCGCCTGTTCTGGAACCAGATCTTCACCTGCGTCTCATTGAGCTCGAGCGTGGCGGCGATCTCCACGCGCCGCGCCCGCGTTAGGTACTTGCTGAAGTGGAACTCCTTCTCCAGCTCCGTCAGCTGCCGCGTGCTGAAGTTGGTGCGCATGGCGTTGTTGTGCGCGCCCGCGAGGCCGAAGTCCGACACTTTGACTGGGTGGAGGAGAGAGAGAAGAGACACACAAGTTGTTATAAATGTGTTTTAAGAACTTGTTCTATTATGTGTGTATATTATTAATCACTGAAAATGCACGTTACATCTTCCTCTATGCTAATGAATAGAACACAGAGTGTATACATTAAATATGTTGTTGTTCTTCACATTCATTGGAAATCAGGAAACAGAAATTGCTTAAGGATCATTTTTTTAGTGTTCATGGATTTATTTATTAATGTGTATTTATGATCATATTTATTTATTTTGTGTGTGAGTACTAATCAGGCTATTTAAATGTGGACTGCAGGTTTCATTGGGCCTATGATGTGCTCTGGTTTCAATCAGTGGATCTCCGGCTGGAATAAATGTGTTTCATGATCTGTATTAAAGTTCTCTCCAAGCCACGGGGGAGGCCGAATTTTAGAGTAAAGCAGAAGTTAAGAGGAAACAACAAAAAAGAAAAGGCTGGTGCACAGACGGGTGGAGAAATAAGACTAGGGGGTGTGATGCTTGGATTGGTTGGGGGGCGGACAGGGAAGGGGGGGGGGGGAGGCTGCTTTAAAAGATAACAGAGCAGGACAGACTTCCCAGGGCGAAGCAACCCGTCTGCTATATCCATTAAGAGAGTAAGAGAGGGTAAGAGAAACATATCAGACGTCGGGGGCCCTCGCTGACCCAGACCAGACCTGCTATCTTTCCTGAGATATGACTACATACTGACCAAGTCCTAAAAACACATAAACGCCTTCATTTTATTCCTCACATTTAAAAGACGAGTTAGATTTACGTTGTAATGAGAAAATGTTTAAGCCCACGTTTCATATGCGGAACAATAACTACGTCATAATTAAAAATAAAACGTATTTCACTTTAAAAGTGTCCTCGTCCAATCGTTTAAAACTATGAAACAACCAGATAAATAAAAGATAGAAAAGACAGATTTTCCTCTTGAGACGTTGAGCTGGTCTTGGTCTTTCCATTATGAAAAGCTTAATATTTTTTTCTTTATTTCTGGAGCAAAAGATGTGTTTTAACAATAATTTTAAAATGCTGCATATTTGATACAGTATCAGCCCTCATGGAGAAATGTTAAGTCCATGACAAAAAAATGTTTTGTTGGTGTTGAAAGTTATGAAATGAAATTCTGAGTCATAATAAACGAGTTATTTTATTTATATCTGACCTATCCTGATGTTGGACAGCCACCTTAAAAAAAGGCTACATCAATGGTACATTTCAAACCTAGCATACATATATATATATATATATATATATATATATATATATATATATATATATATATATATTATCAATTGTATGATTCATCTATTTGTTGCTTATAAACTCTCGGTCAGTTTAGAGTAAATCGAATCCAGACCTGAGTGATTAAGACGAGCGAGAAGAGAAGGCAGGAACAGCAGGGAGGTCAAATTTACATTAGAAAAGTCCAACATCTGTGGTTACAAACAGAGAAAAATGAAAACGAGGCCTGCATGGAGAAGACAGGAAATAAAAAAATCAACATTTTACTCTTAAGGTATAATATTAATGTCGTTATTTATCAGAGCTCGTGCTGTTAAGATAAATTTGCTTTAAAACGCGTTTTAATCAAAACATTTGTCTTTATAGCCTGAGAGCCCTAAGTTTTCTTTCTTAAGTTTGTTGCTGAATACAGGCTATATATATCTCTTTTTCCCTCATCTCAGCTATTCATAAACAATCAATCATTCTTAAAATAAACTACTTCTTTTGAGTCTTTTGGCTGCAATACTTCCTGTGATAAATGTAAAAGAAGCATGACTCCGCATCTTCAGCCTCCTGCTGGAAACCTCACAAATCAAAGTTAAATGCTGCTGGGCCAACCTCTTAATAATGCTGCATGACCTCTAAGTCACCAAAACGGACAAATAATCTCCAGGAAAACCACCAGCCCTCCCTCACCTGTTTTAGGCGGGTTCCTCTTCACCTTCATCCAGTCGAAGGTCTGCCCCTGCCCGGCCTGCTGGCCCTCCTCGTCCTCCCTCTCTCGGTCCTGGGAGACCGGCAGCTCCCCGTAACCTCCCCCCTGTGGAAGCCCCAGGTAGCCCGCTGCGTCCAGACCCCCGCCAAGCTGCTGCGGGTACTGAGACCCGGCTAGGGCGCCCTGAGGCCCGCAGTAGGCCGCGGCCAGGGCCCCGTAGCTGGGGCCGACGGTGGGGGCCGAGGTGGTGAAGGTTGATTGATGATAGTAGGTGGAGGACACAGACTCCTCCATGAAATACTGAGGGTGAACGGTGTTGTGAGGGCCCGTCGCTGCAACATACTCCGAGTTTGTGGCGCACGCCTGGGCCGCATAGGCCCCGGTGTTGCCGGTATTCCCGTTGCTATATGAAGACAATATTCCGCTTTGTAAGCTTTGAGTTTGGTGAAGATGAGGATGGTGATGGTAACTGTTATGCGTCTGCTGTTCATGATGATGATGATGTTGCTGATGATGCTGGGCCGACCCTGTGGTCCCGTGCGCTCCTCCAGCGCCCGTTGGTGCTCCGGTGCCCACGTACAGCCGCCCATCCCCGGTGTAACTGGCTTCCCCGGTGCTGGTGTCACTTCTTGACACGTTAATGGGAGCTGGGGAGCCGCTGTGGCCCGTGTGGAAGGTGCCGGATGTCACCGGGAAGCCCTGATGCTGATCCAGAGGATGGTGATGGTGATGCAGATGATGATGGTGATGGTAACCAGATTTGGGCGCAGAGTAAGCGCCAGTCCCCGGTCGGTTACAAATGGAGTATTCCACAAAGGAGTTCATGTTAGATGTGTCCATGCAGGCCGGAGGCACGGCTGGACTGAATAAAGTTTATAATTATCAGCAGAAACAGGAACACACACAAACGAAGTTAATGGAAATTAGATGAAAGAAAATTTTAAAAAAAGAACTGCATATAAAAAAGTGTTCTAAGAGTAAACTGTGATCTATGTAGAACGAAAAAAATCAAAATAAAAACAGAAACCTCCAAAAAAAACTGTGAAAAAATGCAAATGGGATAATAAGTAAAAAGGGAAATTATCAGCAAAATGCGAGGAAGAAAAAAAAAAAACTTCCAATGTGAAGGAAAAGAAAGCGCAGGCTGCACGTCCCCAAAACTGAAGCACACATGAATAATGTGCTCTGCTGTGATGTGTGTCGGTGTGTGTGCGTAAACGGAAGGCCTTCGCGCTGTCAATAGATCAACTCAACCTGTGATTTCCAGAGTCATCGGTAACGGTGGAAAACAACGCGAGAGGACAGAAAAGAGTCGAGTCACCTTTTCACCTCCACACATTTACACTCCGTCTTCCTCCATTCTGTCTTTCTCCCCTCACATTCCCTGCTTCCCCCTTTTTTTCCGTGTCTCTCTCTCTCTCTCTCTCCCTCTCTCTCTCTCTTTTCCATGTCACTTCTTTTCTTACCTCTAGGGTCACGTGGCTCGTCGTCACGTCGCCTATGGTGACCAGGAGGCCAGAAGTTTGTCAGCCGGTCACGGGAGCGAGAGAGCCACTGTGTGTGTGTGTGTGTGTGTGTGTGTGTGTGTGTGTGTGTGTGTGTGTGTGTGTGTGTGTGGAGGGGAGGAGGGGTGGGGTGGTGGAGCTTTCGGTTTAGGAGTGGAGTTTGCGCGCGCGCGTTTGTATTGGCGCACGCGCCTCATCCATCACTCGCGGTGACATTAGCACGACAAAGAGACTTCAATCAAACCGGCCCATCAATCTGATATGAGCACGGATCTGTCAGAGCAAAGAGAGAAGCAGAGAATAAAGGAGGAGCTGTGAGCCGGCCTGCTGCTCTCAGGCCTCCCTGCAAAATGCTCCGAGAAATAACAGAGAAAGAATAGAAACTCATGTACAGTACAGTGGTACCACGGTATACTTCTGTTACTAGCTACTATTACTACATACTGCTGCTACAGGTCGAGTCAGGCTTATTCACACAACAGTTGCCAATACTATCTACTATTCTTACCACTGCTGCTGTAATAGCATAACAGGGCTACTACACGGTGAAATGATTCTTGTCAGTTAAATTAAGGATAAAATGTGAACTACACAGGCACTGAGAAGGCCTGGAGAAAAGGACTCAAATCTGTAAAGACCTTATATCTGATACGTTTTATTGTCAAAGCTGTGGAACATACTGTATATGCTGTTTATACGTGTAAGCTTGAGTGTTATCCAATATATGGGTGACAATGGAAAAAAAACAAAAACATAAGCAATCAGGCAGGTTTTAAACAAGTATGCAGTATCGAAACCGTTTTATGTGGAGGGGAGAGTTAAAGGTAGCGCACCTGAAATGTTGAATATCATCTCTAGCGTGTGCACAAAAAGATCAAAGACAGGCGGTGGCTCTGTAAAACTGGGTTGAATGTGTAGAACAAGCAGTCTGGATTATAATTTTACATTTCACCTTCGTTTTCTGTCTCAAATATGCAAGTTTGGCTAAGCTGTTTGTTTTCTGATTCTATTTTGTGATTCAAATTCCTTTTTATTAATGTCACTGCAGTCCTTATAGTAAGTTACCTGATAAGTGCTGTGTTATTTTTACCAAGGAGAATGGTGGCCAGAACTATGAAAATATGACCCAAGTTAGTAATAAACCAGAATCATTACACTCTATAAAGTCTCTTTATTACACTTACACATTTACACACACAGCACACTATTAGGCTACACTACTTCCACACTTTGGTTTCACACTTGCAACTCAGACCAGGGCCAAGTGAAAAAAATACAAGGTTAAGAGGATCGATGGTGCCAAAAGAACCAGAAGAACCAAAGCAGTTTTCACCAGACAGTTGTAATATGTCATGTGGGGTGTGTTTTGAAGTTTCTGGCCCTGTCCCTAGCACATGGTCAGACTGGGATTACTCAATAGGTATGTAGAGAGTTTAAATTAGTGCTGGGCTTTCTGTAACCTCAGGTTTGGTTTACCAAAGGCTCGGAAATACAAGTGTATAAAAACTTCTGTGTTCAAACCAACACCGCCAGTGTTTGAGAGAAATCATTTCTCAACACTGAGACTATAAATCTATTGTGAACATGTACTTTTGTTGAGTCTAATAGTGTGCTGAGTGCCAGCTGTTCAGCTCTGACATTTAAATTGGTCAGTGTGTGATTGACTGTCCTCCACTGTAACATCCAGCACTGACAGAGTGAACAATGAGAACACTCAGCAGCCAAATACATAAAACACTGCAGGTTCATCTACCGCTTCTGTTTAAAGACGCTCTCCTCTGCAGCAATATCCCATCAGCTCTGATCAACCGTTCCCATTTCTCCATCCAGTCCCGTCCACTAACTCTGATCCCCACTTTAAAGATTATTGATTTGACTTTATCTCCTCTTTGCACATTTTCCTCACAGGAATGGAGGAAATCTTTCTACGGATCAAAAGGTTTCTATCGATCGTATGGAGAGCGTCACAGACATCGCAGGGACTTTTGGGAATCAGTTTACTTTTCAACAATTGGATTGGGAGGCCATAGATTTCTGATGAAAGCTGAACATGCATGTGCGAGTGCACGTTTGAGTGCACGTTTGAGCATGTGTGTTTGCTAATTGAATGAATGAGCTGATCTGTTACAGAAATGAGGTTAAGGCAGACAGGGGGCCTTCTGGTGGGCCAAGCCCTGCCGGTACAGCAGGACAGGAAACCGGGATCGCCTTGACGACAACACAATGTTCTTTCTGTGAGTGTGTGTAAAACAATGGCCTACAACTGTGCACAGGACTGATCTTTTTTTTTTTACAAAGGAAAGAGTTTTTGTTGAAGTGTATGTTTTGGAGAGGATTTATCTTATATTTTATCCTTGAATTGTTCGAGTATGTAGACATGTTTTTTTTAAAAGCATCTTTCTTTGTTTCTTATCAAAAGGGCAAAATCTCTATATATCAAATGTTTGCTCATGAAGTGTCTGTTTCACAGTTTGAACACCTTCTTGTTACTGATTACCCCCTCCCATTATAACTGCCTCCAATGAACCCGTCATCCATTTCTCTCCTCCGGACCCTCTGTGAAGGACCTGACAGCAGACACACCGCCGTCCCGCCGCCAGGACGAAATCAGGACGAGCGGCGTGGGCGTGCGACAAGGAGGGAAGTTAATGATCACTGAAGGGCTGAAAGGAGAGAGAGGGAGAGCGAGTGGGCAGGAAGTCTGCAGGAACAGACTGGGACAAGAAGATTACATGACGCCCACACGGCTGTCTGGGTGGTGGAGAAACTACAGGAGAGAGAGAGAGAGAGAGAGAGAGAGAGAGAGAGAGAGAGGGCAGAAGGTCAGAGCTCCAGTGCTTCTATCTGTCTACATTTATATTTAATTCCTGTAGTAATTCAGTCGTAATTTTATTTGTAGCTCATATCCACTAGGTGTAACCTGTGATCTGTATCTGGATAATGATGTCTGATCATGGGGCCTTTAAAGTTATGCCTGCTTATGATCAGTGTTCTCATTATCTTGATTCTGTCTGTAGTCTGATTGGATCTCAATATGAAAAATATGGAAACAGACAATGGACACAACTCATTTCTTATTTTTTCTTTGCAGTGGAAGACACAGACACCAGTATGATCATGTAACAGTAACTCTCAACAACTGTGTGATTTCATGAAGTGTAGCATCCAATAACCTATGCAACACTGCTAAAATTCGGTCTTCATTGTCCATGGCTGACACAGAGACTCTAATACAAGCATTTGTTTCATCCAGACTTGAGTACAGTAATGTTGTGCCACATGCTAGTAGTGAAAGTCTTCAAATGATTCAAAATGCTGCAGCTAGAATCTTAAAAACAAGAAAATTTGACCATATTACTCCAATTCTAGCCTCTCTTCATTGGCTTTCTGTCCATGTTAAATCAAACTTGAAAGTGCTTCTGATGACTCATAAAATCCTAAATGGGCATACCCCACCATACCTGACTGATCTCCTTAAAGGTGCAGTGTGTAGAATTTCGTGGCATCTAGTGGAACGGACTTGGCAGAAATGGAATATAATATTCATAAGTATGTTTACATTAGTGTATTATCACCTGGAAATAAGAATCATTGTGTTTTCATTACCTTAGAATGAGCCCTTTATATCTACATAGAGAGTGGGTCCTCTTCCACGGGGCCCACCATGTTGCACCGCCATGTTTCTATAGTAACCCAGAACGGACAAACCAAACACTGGCTCTAGAGAAGGCCTTTTGCAGTTTTTGCGAGTTTTGCGGCCGCTGTATGTTCTCCTACGCTTGGTAAGGGGAGGGGTATTTAGTTGGTTGCAATCTGCAACCTCATCACTAGATGCCACTAAATCCTACAGACTAGTCCTTTAAACCTTAAATTCATTCTCAAGCTCTCCGCTCTCGGACTGCAGGGCTCCTGTGTGTACCCAAAGTTAAAAAGAAGTCAGCAGCAACCTCCCTGCTGATGTCAAGCAATCCGAGTCTGTTGAGTCTTTTAAAACTAAACTTAAATACCATCTTTTTGCCTTAACCTTCAATTAGTTGCCTTTAATTGAGTCCTTAATGAAATTGTACTGCACAGTGGATTGGTTTCAGTGTCAATGAATTTACTAAGTGCTGTCCTGCCAATGAGATTATTGATTATTGTAACTGTTCTGATATCTGTTGCATCTCTCTAACCAACTCTCTTCTTTCCCTCTCTCTCCCTATTTTCTCCTCTTGTCCTCTCTTGTCTTTCAAACATCTCTTGCATGACCAGCACCCATCCTGGAACCGCTCTGCTTCTCTGGCTATCAACAAGGCATTTTTAGATTTTGAAAACATCTGATGCTGAGCCAAATTTGTCCAGGGCTGGATACAACTTGAGGTAGAGAAAAGAGAGAAAACATTTTTTGGGTGAACTGGCTCTTTAAATAGACCAGTTAGAAAGAGGCCCAGGTGTAGGCTATGTGAAGTTCACATCCATGAAGAACCAACCATCAAGCCCCAAAACACAATAATACCACTTCCTGTTTGTGTATAATGATAGACCTATTCGTCCAATCAGGCAAAAACTTAAGGTAAAATAAAAAAGTAATTTCTTTAAGGATTTAAGTCTGCTTCACACACCTGTTAAGCAGCAGAACTGAAAACTAAGATAACAAACTTGACAGGGCAGAGAAATATCTTCAGAGGAGACAGAGTTTAGACTTTTAGCTACTTAAAATAAAAATGCCCTGACAGCTCTGATGGAGTTCAGGAGTCATACTGAGAAGGGCTGCTCATTGTATAAACCTGGAAAGTGTCCTGTCGGATGTGGTAGAGGAACACTGAACATTACCGTTAGATCCTGACCGATCCGGTTGGCGTGTTGGATGAATTTAAATCATTAAAGAAGTTACTGCTGCTGTGCCACATGCCTCTTAATTTGGAGAGCACATATCACTTTCAGCTGCTGTGTGATCGCTGCAAGTAGTTCATAAACTCAAAGGAAAGAATTCTAAACACAGCCAGCTGTGGGCAACAAACAGAACATCAGAACCCATTCTTCAGAGACCTCACAGATTATATTCAGTGACATGTGACCCGATTAATCAGCAAGATTCAGACATTAATCTAACCTGTTACAGACCTGTCTGAATCCC
Organism: Thunnus albacares; assembly: GCF_914725855.1. NCBI lineage: Eukaryota > Metazoa > Chordata > Actinopteri > Scombriformes > Scombridae > Thunnus > Thunnus albacares. The sequence goes on along the minus strand of NC_058122.1, from coordinate 3,118,346 downwards.
ATTAATGTATTGTATTTTGACCGACATTTCAATAGACTAGATGAGAAATACTATAGAGATGTGAAAGAGGCAAAACTCAAGTTGAATTGTGATTTTGCTCTGCTAATTAAAGCCAAGCAAACTCTCTCAGAGCTGAAAAGTGGAGAAAACTTGGACACTGGAAGCAGCAGCTCACTGTAACCTTCCTGCCTGCCTGCATATGTCTTGTCATGTGCATTGATATATTAGTCTCCCCATACCACCAATGATGGCTTCATCCTTCTCTCTCTGGTCTGTGAATAATGTCTGTTCTTGTGTCTTCTCCCGTGTGTGTAAACTGTGTGATGTGAATCTCCCTTGTGTGCAGGGATCCCTTCTCTGTTGCTCTTCCTGAGGTTTCTTCCATTTAGAGGTTTTTTTTTTTTTAGGGAGCTTTTCCGTATTTGAATTGAGGGTCTCAGGACAGGGGATGTTTTATTCCTGTACAGAATGTAAAGCACCCTGAGGCAATTTGTGATATTGGGCAGACAGGTTGTAAGATATATAAACAATAATCTGCCTGAAATAATAATATGTGTGTAATATAATTTTCCTCAAAAACTTAAAATTCCATCTACTCTTTCTCCCTAATTGAAAAAAAGATAAAGATAATTTCACCTTCAATGAAAAGCTCATTCTCAGTGTATGTGAACTGAAGGCTTCAAGTTTCCAACTTGTGTAAGTTGCATACTGGACCACGATTAACCTCCAAATGTTACAAATCTTGCTCGTAGGCTCACCCCTTAAATTCAGACTTTCAGTGAGCACAGAGAAATGTTCCCCCCCTTCAGCAGATGAATATGAAAATAAAGTCTGTACATATATCATTCTGCACAGTGAAGCTAATTGCAAGTGAAGGAACAATAGGAAAAACACATTTTTGAGGGTAGAGAGGCTTTAAGAATCAAACTACAATTAGCTGAGATTCAAAAGCACTACAAAAGCAAGTATGTGTATATATGTATATGTATGCATGTGTTATATTCACTTACTTGTATTTGTGGATGTATATGCAAAATGTGTGTGTGTGTGTGTGTGTGTGTGTGTTTGTGTGTGTCTGGCAGTGTAGCTTTTTCATAAATTTTGTAATAGTTGTATTGTTGAAATTGGGATCTTAGTGTCTCCTCTTAGTGACTATGATTAAAATTAATTCTGAATGAAACTTTTGGGATTATTTTCACATGGAAATGGGAAAAGTTAAAGTAACACTAATCAGTTTTTTGACCTCCTTGGAGCAGAACTCAGTGAGAAGCTGAATTTCGCATACACATTGACATGTATTCATATATGTATGTGAATATAGCTAATGTGTTATCAAACAGTTACCTTGCAGGCACGGAACAACAGTAGCATTCATTTGGAAAATAAAGTTGCAGGTTGTAAAACTAAAACAGTAAGGTAAGATATGCTATAAAGCCTAGCGAGCTTTGGGGAACTACAGAGTTTGTGATAATTATGTGGTTTTGTCACTATGAGAAACACTTTTAACATCACACATAGCCATTTGACCTATTGTTCACATAAAATGTTGATTACCGCAGTTTTAATATTGTTTTCTACTTAAATAAGCAGACTAAACAGTCAGAAACAAACAGTCTGAGGTGTGGATCTTTGCTGATTGCCAAACTCCACTCCTGACCTGAGACAAGACAGAAACCAGGCTGAGCTCACCTAAGGGTCATGACCCCACAGGAGGGAAGAAGGTCAGTCTGCTTGAGTTCCTGGAAACTAAAAGAGCACCAAGCGAAAAACAGACACACAAGTTTATTTCTGGTTTTGATTTTCTTATTTATCAGATTTCAGACCATGAGTGGTGACCAGTGATGTGTACTGCCATGCGTGTGACAATTAATCGTCACTGTTTTTAAAACACTGACATCTATGACTATTTTTACACTACATATACTACATACCACAGAATGTGAGGACTGTAAGGACATGTCAGTCACTCAGGGGTTCATAAAGTTGGTTACAATGTGAATGTTGAAAATACAAACTCACCAGATGGTAGGCAACTGCATTAGCAATTTATAAAATGAGCAAAAAGATTGATGTAAAGATACTATAAATAAAAGAGACAACTGTTATTCAAGAGCTTTCAAGAGCTGTCATATAGCTTTTGGCCACTGGAGGCAGTACTGAGCACACTGCTACTTAGCAGCACTCTGGTCAGTGAGTGAGGAGGAAGTCCTGCACAATCTTTGGTTTAAGTAAATTGTTTGAGCTGACCTTAACCCATAGTGCAGATGTTTTTCAGTCAGGATAATTTGTGTTTTCTTGTTACTTTACACTCATCTGATGTTTTTTTTTTCCACTTTAAAGGCTGAGAAGCGAAGAAGATTGCCTATAACCTAGCTGTAATTCAACATTCTTCCTCTACCATTTTTCTTCTGAAATTGAAATGTCCATCCAGGATATACCATAGTCCTGAATCGGGGCTAATTAAGAAGTGTGATTAGACAACATATGAAGAATAGTGCACAGTTTAAACCTGTGACCATTACATTACACACAGCTTTACAGAGAGGACAGGTAGGATTTCTGTTGTCCTGCCCTCTCCAACTGTGCCTCCTCTAACAATCCTGTCAGACAGGTCAAATGACTCCAGAACCAGGAAGTTATGCTCCAATATTCCTGGAAAAGAGTAGAGATGTGTGTTGAGAGTGTGTGTTATGAGGGGCTTTCTGAAAACCATGAAAGATGATATAGGAGAGAGAATGAAAGAGAGGCATTGACAGAGAGGAGTGGTGCATCCAGACTGCTGACGTCGTTGCATTAGTGCTGAAACCTGATTCACCGATGCAGACACTTAACAGCATCTATTAACCGTTATTAATAACATTTGAACATACACACACACACATCTCACAGATGGAGAAAGAGAAAGAGAGAGAGAGAGAGAGAAAGAGAGAAAGTATTAGCGCAGCAGACTCAACTACTTCATTTTTCCTTCATTGTGTTTAAATGCTGTCAGATTAAATTTGATAAATCTGATAGTAAAACCAGACTCCGGTGTGGTCAGTCATTGATACACACCGGACACACTTTCCAACATTTTTTTTTGTTTTCAGCAGGTAAGTTTTGAAAAGTAAGTGAACAAGTAGATGCTCCATTTACTTCTTTCCGTCTTGAGTTGAAAAACTTATACCGTCTTTTCAGTGAGCTTCACTACAGTCAGAAGATTATTTTCCCACGTCACTGGTATTGTCATGACTTTTACTCTTTTTATATTCCACTGTTTCTTATCTTTCAGTGGAAAACATTAAAGCTGTATTTTGGAAGGCTTCCTGCCATATTTAACCTCCAAACTGACCTGTGACAACCACAGCCACAGTGCACTGTGGATACGGTAGGCAATGAAAACAAGTCCATAGATGTAAAGGGAAGCTGCAGTTTATTACAACTTGGCTTTCATTGTTGTGGCTTTTTCCATTGGTTCTCTAAGTTATGATATGATTGTAGTCACCAGAATAATTGCTGACATCTCAGAGGGTGGTGATGCATAGGGCTCTGGTAAAAAAAATGTTAAACACTCAAGTTTTGGTAGTCAGTCAAACTGCAATGATCAATGTTGTATTTCTACTCTTTATCTTGTCATTGGCACGACGCAAGATAAAAAGAATGCCACTATGATCATTTTCAAGAGTTGTCTTATAGTATTATAAAGCTCTGTGCAGTGTTTTGGCAGTGATGGAAGAAGTATTCAGATCCTTTACTCCAGTAAATGAACCAATACAGGAAAGTAAAAATACTCCATTACAAGTAAAAGTCCTTCATGAAAAATCCTACTTAAGTAAAAGTACATAAGTATTATGAGCTTGATGTAGTTAAAGTATTGCAGTAAAAGTAGTGGTTTGGTCCCTCTGACTGATATATTATGATATATGACATCATTAGATTATTAATACTGAAGCATCAGTGTTAGAGCAGCATGTTACTGTTGTAGCTGCTGAAGGTGGAGCTAGTTTACACTACTTTATATACAGTTAGCTAGTTTAGTCCGGTGGTTCCCAACCTAGGGGTTGGGCTCCTCCAAATGGTCACCAGATAAATCTGAGGGGTGGTGAAATGATTAATGGGAGAGGAAAGAAGAAAAAACAAAGTTCTGATACACAAATCTGTTTTCAGTTTTTGGACTTTTTGTCTTATCTTTGATTTTTGGTGAAATATTGGATCATTTGAACATTTATTGATATGAGCTGTTAACAACTCATAGACATCTGACATGCGACCCTGACTGCTTTTTGTAAGACATCAAAAGCCAAAAAGGTTGGAAACCACTGGTTTCATCTTTAACAATGTGTTGTATTTTAAAAGCTTGTTATATTATCCATTGTGTCAAATCTTCATCTGAAAAGTAACTAAAGCTGTCAAATAAATGTAGTGGAGTAGAAAGTACAATATTTTCCTCTGAAATGTAGTAGAGTGGAAGTAGAAAGTAGCATCAAATGGAAATACTCAAGTAAAGTACAAGTACCTCAAAACTGTACTAAAGTACAGTACTTGTGTTTGCATGTGTCACGCTTTTTTACGGTAGTCAGTTGGGACTGCAATTTTATTAATTCTCTTGGAAGGGAAAAGCTTCCACTTGGACAAACCAGAGACTGTAGAAAGACCAGTAACACCAGCCGTAAGCTGGTTTTAGGACTGACAATAATCAACAGACATGAAGAAGTTGGAATTTAGTTAGTTTGAATGTACTATTCATGTCCAGACACACAGTTATGGCAGAGCCTCCACAAATGATTATCACTTAGCATCAAAAATCTATTAGCTATCTAATAACTACTATCTATTCTTCTTGAGGGGACTGACAAGAATAATATTGCATGTCTGACATTATAAAAATAAATAGTTTGTTAAATATCACATCCTTTTATCAATTTTGAGAAATATGGTCCTTCCAGTATTTTTGGTCAGCAAGCATTTAAAGGATGCCATGTGAGATGTTCCCATTGATTTCAACCCAGTCAGAGTTTTCTTGGATGCAGCATCTAGTGGCCATCAGAAGAACTGCAGCTCAAGATACTTCAGCATTGCCCAGCTGTTGCAGTCGCTACTTGGAACAATAATTATCAAAACTAAAAAAAAAACCCCAAAAAACATCAGTTTCAAATTTACAAACAGAGGTCAAAGGTTGGAGGTCACAGTAGCTGTTATATTCACAGAATGATGATATGAGAATAGCACAGAGCAGAGCTGAGTGAAGTCAGAGCTGGAGGGGATTTTCCTGCTGGCTCACTGCTATCAGCTATCTGTGATAAGACTCTGTCAGCTCGACCGCTCTTATCTACACAACACATTTACACCCAAGCTACGGCAGAGGAGAAGGGCCACAAAGGACATTAATGCCTCCAGCTGATAGCCCTTCATGTTTGTGCGTGGAACTCATGGTAAAATACAAAGCTTAATATTATGAGTTCAATATTCAGTATGTCTGCGATAAAGAATGAAATAGTTCTTAATAACTTAAAGGACATGTCTGGTGTTACTCTACAGTTATCTTACTAACAACAAATCCCATGAAAAACCAACCGTGAAATGATCTACTTAGTATTGTGTGTATTACAGCCTGATGTATATTATTCCTTTTACTGTTCAAAAACTATTAATACATGTCAATGAGCCACACCACTGCACTGGGTGACATGTTCCTTCATTACCATGAATACATACTGTACACTGTAGTTTATTTTGACTCAATCCCACACACACCATCTTGCTGCCAGAAACATTCACTAGCACAGCAAATGGTTCTTAATCCACCACTGAAAATAGTCCCCAACACATGCACTATTTCCTCCTGTTTGATTAATGTTTGTTAAAAATGACAGTGACCAGCTGTTTTAGGAAATTGCTCAGCCTTTATAAAAAATGAAACTATGTGTTTGTGACCCACTTACCATTTACATCTTCAGTAGGAACCAGTATTGGAGATATGCTGTACCAGCAGTCCTTCAGTAGAATGCAATTAAATGTGTTTATTCAACTCAGTCATAGTGACCTTGTGTAAACACCTTGATCAAAATAAACCGGATAGATTAAAAACAAATAATTCAGGAAACAGATCCCTTATTCAATAATTTGACAGTACTTGTGGAAATACTACCATTTGTTGAGAATGACAAGTTTACCTTATACACCAGTATTCCTACTGGAGACAATGATGTCCAGCTTCTCATATCCATTATCCATCAGAAAAACATTTCTGAAATAAATTGGAGCTGAGGTGGGATGAGCAGGATGCGACCACTATGGCTCAGTGTGATAGGCTGGGACACTTATCAGTGTAAACATGTCTATAAACATACCATTTCTTTAAAATGGGAGAATAATTTCCAAAATTGCCATAAAGTAAAAAGTAAAATAAACTAATGATATTAGCCACTGAGACCGTGTGTTCTTTTGGAAAAATGTATTGAGTTTGTGTTTCTAGAGCAAAGTTTTTCCCATTCATTTCAACACTTCAGAGTTTTCTTGGAGCTGACATCAAGTGGTGAGTATGAGGAAGTGTAGCTTAAGGCACAGCGGCTTCAAGTCTTACAACCTCTTCAAGGCTTGCTTAACTGAAAAACAACAGATGCTGTGACAGCACTATACTGTATTAACTGCTATCATTATTATTGACAATATCTGTTATTACTTGGTATTTACCTTTAAATGAACTTGACCTGATGATCTGGCTCTGACAAGGCTAGAGCTAAAATGATCTCTCAATTAGTCATCCAACAGAAAATTAATCAGCAATCATTTTTAAATTAATATATATAATAGTTATATATACTATATATAATGTAAAAGTTCCAACACTCTCTGATTCCCGCTCCTGAAAGTTCAATAATTGCTGTTTTTCTTTACCTGTTACCTGTTTCTTACCTGTCACTGATTGTGAAGTGAATCTGGGAACTTGTGATGGGCATTTAAAAATATGTTTTCTTACATAGACCGAATGATTGATTGATTAATCAAAACTAATAATCAGATCACATCATTGTCAGATTGATTGATAATGAAATAATCATGAGTTACAGCCCTACACATGGTGCAGATTGATTGATCCAAAATTTGGAGCAATAAATGGCATAAACACTGGACACTTCACTGATCTCAGAGCTGCTAACATTGCTAATATGCTAATGTTGCCAATTATTTCCAGCTGAAAAAAACATGTTTTTGAATACTCAATTTGGAGGAGAATGAGCCTACACCGTGTTCATATTTAGTACCTTCATTTAAAAAAATGGTCTCATTTTGCCTGCAAACACATCAGCAGTCGCAGAAGCCAGATGACAAACAGCCACGTTGCTCTGAGTCTCAGCAGCTGAAGCTTCCAGATGGTTTGAAGCTGCTTGATGCCTCTGATCAACTTATGGCTGTTTGGAAGCAATTTCTGTGTATTAACATCAGGTTCATCTGATGACTCCAGTGTGTTTGCTCTTTAAAGGTTCTCGTGTGGAACAGCAGTGTGTTCTCATAACGGGCCAACATGTTTTTAAAAAACATGTATTTACAGCTATGTTGCTGGGAATAACCTAAAATCACATAAACCCAAAATCAAACTAACTCACTACTCTGACACAAGAACCATAAAACTTTCACAGACTATGAAAAGTGACATGAGAGGGCAGTAAGTATGTCAGTGTGAAACATTTAATGTCAGGATAAAAGGTAAGAAACATATACTCATAATCTTTTCAACTTTTTGCCTCTTATATCTTCAAAGTGCCAGCCAGAGTCAAACCAATGCTGTCGTACTCTGGAAATGAAGCTTCAAAAGTAATCAATGGCTCTTTCATGATATGCTTTGTGTGGGCTGACTTCTAAAACTGGAGTGAAATTTTTATTGGGTAATTTTATGTATTTTTTCAATGCAAGTTGAACTTGTGTCAATAGTGTGTTTGTTGTTTATGGACAGTTTTTAGCTTTTACTGTCATATGAACTGATACAGTGTTTTTGACAGATTCAGGTGCCTCACAACCACTCTCTGGACTGGAGTAAAGCCGACTGATTTGCATTAAACATGGAAAACCAAGACTGATTGTGATCGGATTTGTGATCTGGCCAATGAAGACATCCTAATCCTAAGTGTAGACGTTAAATCAAATCTTGATTTGATTCATACAGGAGACCTGGAATGACACTTGAAGTGTAAATGGTGCTTTAGCTGCCTAAACCTATCCATATACCTTAAACATAGTTTATTTGCCACAACCACAATCTTTCCTCAACAATAACAATTTACTCACTCACTATGTGCATAGAGTATATTGAAAAAACACTGAATGTAATAAAGTTAAAGTTGAATGTAAGTCAAAGTTTTACAGAATTGTTCAATAACAGTGTTGTTTGTGTGGAGTTAGAGTTTAGCAGACTTCTGCTCTGCCAGTTTCTCATTCCTCTGTGTTGTTGCGCCTTCCAGATCTTCCTCTCTTTCTTTCTTTCTTCCTTTTTTTATATTGTATATTTTTTGGTTGCCAGTGAACCGACTCATGTTAACCAGTCTGTGGGCATGAAATCTGTTTTCTAAAGAAACAGTCGGGCGTCTGTCTGAGGAGGTGTGTTCATTTTCCCCTCACATTTGATTTTTTTACATTTTCCATAAAGAGCCACTCCAGTATTGGATGGTACTTGTTGTATTAACAAAGGTTGTCCCAGACAGTGCTTACTGTAGGACCTTCAACATGGGAACAAAGGGATGTTACATCATCAAATACCTCTCTATGTCTTATTGATACCTGCTTCACAGTTAAATAAGTTCCATGAGTGTTACTCAATAAAACACAGCTAAATACAGCTGTGTTTTAAAAAAGTTTAGTATTTAGCTGAGTGCCAGCTAACCCCCCCCCCTTTTATTCCACTCAGCAGTCTATTTACTGGCTGTTAATTGGTGCAGTTGGATTGACTGACAATTGTCTGTGTTGGTCCCTTGGTAAATACCAGTAAATCCTGTGGAATGGCTCTTTATTGACCTGTTAGAGAGAGACTGCGGTGGGGGACACATACACAGAGTGATTTGCGTTTTGTGTGTATCCTCCAAGGCTCTTACAGTACCTGACAACTCAATAGACAGTTCACACACACACCAAAGCTGTATTGATGAGGGTGAAGCATTGATCACCTGTTTTTGACTCACAAGTTGGCTTTTTTGCTGTGATTTGAATAAATTCACACATATAGCAGAAAAAAGGAGAGAGAGGGAAATAATTACATCTCTGTACATATGTACACAGCATGTACACGTGTGAACTATGGTTGACTGTTTTTTCAGCCATGACCCTGCGCTGTTCTTCGGTATCCTCTCTTTAAACCTGATCTCTCTCACACCCGGCAGCCATTTTGGCTCAGCATGGAGGGCTGGAAGGGAGTGTGGATGGGGGGGGGGGGGGGGGGGGTGTTGACATATTATACAGGTCCTGAAACTCCTGAAATAAGTGAAACAAAAAGCAAACTAATTCACCTGATGTAGTTATTATGAGAGACCTACAGTGAATCCTATAAATTTGACTTAACATTAAAAACAATATCTTAAAGGTCAAAGGTCACAGGCACAATATTCCTGTGGTCTTTGAATAATTACTGTTGAGGCTGTACTAGGTCACACAAGCTAGAAAGAGGAGAAAATAGATACAGTAGAATTTAATAATTCATTGTTATAAATGCCTTTTATCTGAGGTCAAAGGTCAGAGCCTCTAGGTAAAATGAAATGTGATGTCAGATATCTTGAAATCAGTCCAAATACATAATATTAGGTACACCTGCTAATGTAAGATGTTACAATTCCAGCAGTGCTTAGTTTGATAACATTTTTATTAGTCATTGATATAATCAAATTTACTGAAAATTCAACCGTGATGTTGGAGGAGCTAGAGCAGCAGCAGTGATTGCAGACATTAGCGGCTGAAACAGTTCAAACATCACTGAATTTCAAAAATGGGGCATTTTCTAGCTGTTATGCAAGTCAGAGAGGTTGAGCTGAGCTTTGAGCGTCCTTCGGCTGCATCTCAGTACCTCACCAATCTCACTCCATGAACTCTGTGTCTTTCACATGTCTTTGTAGTCTCTACACAATAAATCTTACCAATGGGGATGACGACGCACACTTTCAGACAGTCTCTCTGCATTCTTGACCTGTGGTGAAATCCCTCCCTCATTCATGCCTTCATCACCCTCTGTATAATAAATACGTCATAGTTTATGTTGAGTTTTGAATTTAAATTTCAGATACTTATAATTCTTCATCATATTGAGAAATCTCTGATGTCATAGAGTCATACAACATTCATGTCTGAAACTGTAAAATATGAAGGATTGGGATTGTTAGCAGAAAGTAGTGCACATGCTTTGCAATGTGCAGCAAGCAGCTATCGGTATGATGAGGCAAAGGTTTACAACCCAGCTGGAAACTCAAACACGACTGATGAGGCACCTACTGTGAAAGCTTTATAAGTAGCAACTAATGGGTTTATTAATAAATAAATAAATAAATCGCAATTAAAAACATCTTTTGGGTTGACAGATTGTCTGTTTGGCTTGTGTTTAGCCTTTCTATTATGTAATAATACAGTTCTTATGTTTGTAATCCACTGATAAATAGTTATCGTGTTTCTTACTTTCTAATAAACCATCAAATCTTCAATTATAAATAAGTAAATAAAGATAAAATAAAGAGTTTTTATAATAACACATGCAGTGTGCAGTTGTAACTGTCACAACGTTAATCAATGGATTTTAGTCTAGATGGGAAGGGAAATGGTGCATAAACACCACTCAGATATCACAGATTTCACAGTTGGGCAATGCTAAATTTCTTTTTGATGGATTATTACTACTCAGTGCCTTATAAAGGACGCATTATTAGAAAGTAGTGCTGTATTTTGCCTTTTTTTGTTGTCTTTTGGGAACAATTTTGTACACAGAACAAGACCCACCATGAAGTGACAGTTCCTCGTTTTCCTGTTTAGTCCCACCACTTTTACTTGCAGGTTGCATTCATGTGTTTGGGTCACAAATGCGTGTGTAAAGTTAAGTACAGCAGCAGTGCAGCAGTACTGTCTGTATCTTAGGGTAAAGTTTCCTCTTGACGCCCTGGATGATAAAAATCCACTGCTCACATATTTCACCACTGCTGCTAAGTGGGTGATCTATCACGCCTGAGTTATGCAATATCACACACACACACACACACACACACACACACAGGCAGAAATCATAACAGTGATGGTGACGATGATGCAAGAGATAAAGGAACAGTCCGCGTATTACAGCATGGCAGCAGGCCGACAGGCGGTGACAGCCAGGAGAGAGAGAGATTATTGGAACACACACACACAATCTCTCCCTCACACACACATACAGGCACTCAGAAGGTGAGATATGTCTCCCAGCATAGAGATGTACTCTGCTGTAATCTCTTTGTCTACAAGATACACTTAGATGGATGGTTATGGGAGAGAGAGAGAGAGAGTGTGTTGCTGTGACAGTATGCCTTACGTCCCAGTCTTCAGTGTGGTAAACCCACTGCCGTATTTAATTCACATTTTACATGAGTGTAATATACAGTTATTGCATTTGTTTAACTTTATGTTTGCCATTTTTAATCTTTTTAAAGGACAGATTTGGATTCTTTAATACAATACTCACCTGCTTTGTACGTTGAAAACATTATTGATTGTAATCATGCCTCCTCTCCATAATGGTTGTGAATTGATTGGTGTAAAACGATGTGGTAGTACCTAAATAGACGACCGTATTTCTGTCCATGAAGGCTAATACTCTGTGACTCTATAGACTTTAACAGTGAAAGTCCAAGAAACATCTTTTGTTACAGTTCGACTTTTTGGGAAATAAGCTTATTTGCTTTCTTGCCACAAGTTAAACAAAAAGACTAGTATCATTCTCATGTCGGCATGGTAAATATGAAGCTACGGTTGGCTAGCTTAACCTAGCTGCAAACAGGGGGAAACAGCTAGCCTGGCTCTGTCCAAAGGAAACAAAATCCACCTGCCATCACCTCTAAAGCTCACCAATTAACACAATATTTCTCATTTGTTAAATCTGTACAAAAACTGACATTTCTGTGTTTGTACTAATTTAATTAATCAATTCTGGTCTTTATGCTAAGCTAAGCTAACTGGCTGCTGGCTCCAACTGCATATTTACTGTACAGACACAAGAGTGGTATCAATCTTCTCATCTCTCAGCAAGAAAAAGTTTAAGGTGACCTAAACCACTTCTGGACTCACACATATCAAGATCTTCTTTTAAAGGGGACCAATTGTGCTAATTTCCAGCTCTATTTTTTTTTTCTGGGACTCCACCAGAGTAGCTTTGCATGACACAGTTCAAAAAACTCCTTATTTATCTTATACTTATGCAGCCCCCCAGTTCAGCCTCTGTCTCTAACAGGCAGTTTTAGCACCTGTCTCTTTAAGTCCCCCCTCCTGATGAGCCCACTCTGTTCTGATTGGCCAGCTTTCTGGAAGCTGCTGAGGGGCAGCCATGGATGTATAAAGAGAACTGGATACAGCAGCGGTGGGGCCCCGTTCATTCCCATGAAAGTTGCTCAGTGGCGCATGAAGCCAGAAAAGTTCAACAACTTCCGCATTGCTTCCGCAACTGTGTTGCCCATAGAGCAAGCACAGTAGTGACTTTCACCGGCTGAGTCAGCTACTTCCAGTTTAGCCCTCCAGCTAACTTGAATGGGGATAGAACAATTCAATCGTGCGGCTCTTCTAGGCTTTTGAAATGTGATCAAACCAAATGGATCAAATTCTGATAGTTAGACAAATCATTTTGCAGGAGTTGTGAAGCTCAAAAAAAATTATCAGCTGATTTACAGACATCTCTTTCACAATGTAAGTCTACGGGAAAAAGTCTTTTTAGGCCAGTGTGCATCACATGACGTTGTAATTACGTGGTTTGGCCTCTATGTCAAATTTGCTTCAAAGCCTGGCGCTCTTCCTGTATCCAGTTCTCTTTATACATCCATCGGCAGCACTATCAGTCGTGTGAAGTGACTGCTGATGAAGCCCAACATTTCCTGATTTACTACTTTGTATTTAAAGTTTTTCAATGACTAAATAATTGGAGACTTTTATTGTGAAAAATTTGCGGGAAATGAAACGTGTTCATCAGAGCTTTGTTAGTGGTGCTAAGATATGAAGATATTTGGAGCTCTTTGTTCAGCGGATCAGTTAGAAATAATGCAGGGAAGAATAGTACAAGCAGAAACAGCCACAGTGATGATGATGTTTGATGAAGAGCTGCAGAAGACCAGTACACCTCCAACAAGTAAACTACTTATTTTACTTTGCTTTGCTGTGTACTGGAGTCATGAAAACAAAATGCCATAATATAAGCAGAGCAGTGAACTCACACACTGTGTGTGGAGCAGATGACCATATATAGAAATCCATCACAAGCTGACATCAGCTCGGGCTGAGAGTAGAAAAACTGTTGGAAACGGAATGTTCAGAGCAGAGTGAAGCCGGTGCCTTTTGCTCACAGGGATTACTTATACATACGTTTACCTCATTATGTGACACTTTGGCCACATTTAATATGAACATCTGACACTGTAACATTATATATATAACTGAAATTAAGGAAAAGCATATTCGGTCCCCCTTAAGTGACCAGCTCCTACTCAGGTTTAGTTCTGTTGGATCTCAGCTCTGTGTTTGACAGTGTTTCTCATTTTATTTTAGTTGAAAGTCTCAAACGGGAGATGGGAATCTCAGGATTCGTATTAAATTCATATGTTTAAAACTTTTCTGTTCTCATTATGCATTCAAGTTCATCAAAGGTACTTTAGATCAGCGTAGTTCCCGAGGGCCCTACTGGAGCCATTAATGTTTCCCATTTACATACTGCCACTCGGTCACATTATATGCAATATAGCTTTTCCTTTTTGTGCAACAATTCTTTTTGTAGTATCCTGCAACTTGAGTTTATCATTGCACTTTTAAAATCCTGTTATTATGTGAACTATCACAGATAAAATCAGAAACCTGCAAACTGTTACATGAGTTTGTCACATCTCACTCACTATCGCTGCCTGAGCCAACCAGAACTATCTATAGACTGCAGTTAGTACAAAACCCCACAGCCAGACTGATTCAGAATGAGGGAAAATGTCATTCCAGTTTTAGTTACAATATAATGTTTTAATGACAACTGAGCTGTCCTGTCTGAGGAAACTATGTTAGCCAGATCAACATCTTCTTTCACATTTTTTTCTTAAGCCATATTTGCTTTCATAATATGAAAGTATATGGAAATCATATACATACACAAAGGGAGCAGTAGTACCTTTGCTGACAGCTATGTTGACTTAAGAACTTCACCATATTGATAGATCCACATTCAGCTTCTTAAGTGAGCACAGTGTTTTATATCAGGATGTTTTCAAAGCACCACACAATAACTGACATGTGACATGTGTGGTAAAGAGAAAAAAGGATGTGTTTTATCCAAACTGTAATATTTTTGTCCTGAATTTTGTCTCCAATTTTGTGTGGTTTTGATCATGTGGCAGAATACCATGATTAGCTGATAGAGTAGTATTTGGGAAGTGGAGCTCAGCAGGGTTATTAAAATATGGATCAGGACCCAAAAATGGGTCACTGCTGTTTCTTAAGGATAAGGATTATTTTATTTCATTTTTTTTTTTTTGGCAATTTGAACAACAGACATGCATCAGCCAATACTCAGCCAACTGTGTATATATAATATAATAACTGGAATTATGCATAATCCCTTCCTAAATTATTAATTTGTTGTGTTAAAGATGTCAGTTTAACTGGATGTTATTTTTCTTTGAATAAGGGCTTGCATATGTTATTATTGTAATTATTATTATTATTACTACTATCAGAAATAAAGCAATTAGCCATAAAACTGTCTTGGATGTGTAGCCTAAAAAGCAAGTTACACACACACACACACACACACACACACACATACACACACACACACACACACACGCCTGTCACAGTGAGCCAGTCATCCTGTAATGGCTGCCACTGCTCATTGTTCACATCCTGCTTTGTCTTCAGCGCCATTTTGACTCCGCAGGAGGAGGAGTAGCTAGTTAGCATCATATCCACACACACTAATGGCAGGGAGCTAGCCATGCTAACTCACTCTCACTCAGCCTACTAGCCTAATACTGGGTGAGAAATAGCAATGCACGTCTTGAGTTGACTCCCACACTCACACACTATCAGTAGAATGTGAGATGTAGTAAAGTGTGGTCTCACGCTGCCAATAAAAGCCTGTAGCTGTTTAGCTCTGCTGTTCTCACACGGTGGTAGCTACTGATAGTAAACGGCCATGCTATGCTAACCATTAACTCAGAGGCACTCCTGCTTATGCAAAGCTAACATAATAGAGGTAAACACTGTGCACTCAGACTGTTATTCCTCGTTTTATCTGCCTGGGAAAATATCTCATACTCTCTCCAAGTCATTCCTTCAGGGTTATCTCTGTGTAAACACACATGAGCTGGACCATACTGGGCCATACTGGGCTTTATCAGGCTCTATTATGCTGTGAAAGTAGACGGCAGAGCATTTTCACCTGAAATCTGTTTTAAGTCAAAATTATGAGCCAGAATTAAAATATATATTAGAAGAAAAAAAAGTAATACAGCAATTCAATGATTTCATCATAGTAAAAATATGTAGGCCTATCTTAATAATTAGCTACAAAAGAAAATGTGAGGTTAATGTGAATAAAATATTTAGTAAATTATATAGAGCCTACAACTAAAACCATATTATTCACTATTATTAGTAACAGCGACCAGATAACTATACGTGACACTGTGTCTTCTTATAGGCCGTTGAACGCTCATTATGTTATAAATGTATTATAAAATTGCAATATAGGTATTATTAGTGTTAAAAGCATAAAAAACAAGTCCTGCATATGTCTTATAATTTTCCAGCACTCCATTAATTTATACAGGATGTAAAACAAAACGACATTGGCAACATCGTAAATGTTTGTGTTTTTATTATTATTATTATTATTCCACTATGAAAATATATGTACAATAAATAATTTGGATTTTCACTATTAAAGAATCTCAATAAATAAACTAGGGTCTAAAACTCGGATCATCAGCAGGGCTTCCCTCTCGTCTGGCCTCGTTCAGAGAGAGAATGAATTCATTCTTCAGTTCAGATTTTCTAAAAGCGGTCCAGCGATCTGCACCTAGACTCCGTGAACAGTTCCTGAGAAGTTATTAAGGATCCATGAAGCTGCACCAGAATGGACTATAGGAAATAAATCCACACATACTGATAACTGATCATTTTAAGAATAAAATAAAAAAACAAGAAAGGCAATAAATACCTGAAATTTGGACAAGGGAAGAGAAAAATCCACAACGTTTTGACCGTTGAAAAAAACTATTTCCCTTCGGTGTAATTTAAAAATAAAATCAACTGGAATTTTTTTATCATCTTAAACTACGTTATAGTCGCAAAATAAAACCAGCAAGAAGACGAAAAAATATATTTAAAAACGAACATAAAATTTTCATTCAGAAATATTTCAGGAATGTTGCCGAGAAGCTTTTATGCTTTTAAAACAGAGTCCTCGCCGAGTGCGTCTCCTCCGCTCGATTGTTCCTCCACACAGTCCCGTCCGTCCCTTCTTCATGTGGGTTTCATTTTTAATGTTGGATTTGTCTCTGAACGTGGCAGCTGACCTCAGAAGTTGAGGTGCTGGAGGTCTATGGTGCACAGTGTGCTTGTGAACAGGTCGAAGTCCTCCTCGGAGAAATCTACCGGGCTATCCAGAGAGCTCTGCAGACTGGGTGACAGGCAGGAGTCCCCGGCAAAGAAGGCCAGGTCTGGAAGCGCGGATGAGGAGGCGGCAGGAGGAGCACACGAGGAGGAGGAGGTGGAGGTGATGGAGGAGTCCCGCTGCTCAGAGTATGCCGGGTCGGACGCTGCTGCGGGCCCGACCTCGCTGAGCTGCATCAAGCCCGAGTTGTCAGCGGAGTTTGTCGCGGTGAACGCCGGCGGGGAGTGGTGGGTCGCAGCGGAGTCAGAGCAGCCAGATGTCCTTGGCAGCGGTGGGCGTTCAGGACAGCTCAAACGGCCGCCCTCCTCCGGCGTGGGCTGTGCATTGTCCCCGCTGTCATTAGTGTGGGCGGTGGGAGCTGCGGCCGAAGATGGATTGCTGCTCCCCGGCTCGCCCTCCGATGTAGCCTCTCCAGTGCCTGATGCTTCCAGCGGCTGGCTTGAGTACGGAGATGAGGCGTCGGCGCCTTCGAGCGGCTCAAAACCGCCCGGGTCGCTGGATTCGTGGCCTCCACCACCGTCCCGATGGTGCGTCTGGCGCTTGTGTTTCATCCGACGGTTCTGGAACCAAACTTTAACCTGCCGCTCGGTCAGATCCAAAAGGGCGGCGATCTCCACCCTCCTGGGCCGGCATAGGTACTTATTGAAGTGAAACTCCTTCTCCAGCTCCAGCAGCTGTGTGTTGGTGTAGGCGGTGCGCAGCCGGCGGGACCCGGCTCCTCCACCATCCAAAGCCGCCTGGCTTGGGTCTGCAGAGACACACACAGAGACATAAAGAAGGCAGATAAAGAGAAATTATCAGGAGGAATTATTGTGCAAAAATCGTTTGAAGTTATCCTCATTTTTTATTTTAATTTTACAATTCCTTTCAACTTCAAATTGCAATCTAGTTCAGGAGGCGCCTGTAAAACATCTACAATTTGATTGCGTTCAGGATTCCCAAAATAAGCTGTTTCAGCAGCGAGGAGAAATCCCCTCGGCTCTTCTGTCTGTAATAAAACAGTAATAAAACACAAAAAAGTCTCATAAAAAATACTCTTTCCAATTACAGCAGCAGCCAAAGCCATAACCGTAAGAGCGAACCAATCTGGTGCTGGTAACAAAAAAAAAAAAAAGAAAGGAAGAAAACCCAAACAAAGCGCTGATAAAGACAGATGATCATAATGTAAAAGTGAGTTCCCCTCTTCTGTAAAAATCTGCAGTGCAGCGTGCCTGCTGTGAGAGACTGCAGCATGTGATCAGAAAAATGCAAAGAGAGGAAAATAAATAAATCATGGGAAAGGGGGGAAATGCGCAAGGAAATGTGGGGATGTCGATGTGAAACGAATGTGGCTGTATCTGTCAAAAAACAGAACGAAAACCAAGAATAACTGAAACGTGAATGAGGTTAGAAAAGGCAGGAAATTGGAAGAGAAAGGAAGACAAGAAAACAAGAATTTCCATTTAAAATGAATGGGGATGGGATTCTGTGTGTGTGGAAAAGAGAAAAATAAGAGGGGGAATTTGAAAAAAAAAATGCATTGGCTGTAGTAGGAAGACACCCCTCCTTCCCCCCAAAAAGAAAAAAAAAATTACAGAGAGGATCTAAAACACAGAAAATGAGAATGTGTGCAGTTGGCATCCTGTGTGCATGTAGCCTATAGCTAACCCCAACCCCCACCCACTATATTTTGTCCGGTCTCTTTGCCTCGCCATTATATTTCCTACAACCATCCAATATGGCTACCATCTCCAGTTGTGTTATGAATATATAATACCAGGGCGATGCTGCTGCTGCTGCTGCTGCTGATATGAAATCACACCACCCAAAAAACAGAATGATACAGGCTGCAACAGCAATCATCTGCAGGATTGGTACATAAAAAAAGGCTGTGCGCGTTTACGCACGATAAATAATTCTATGGACAGAATGCATTTAGGAAATGATGGCTATAGATGTTGCAGAAATAACAGGATGCTGGCCTGCATTTAGTTGAAGCTGAATTCTAAATATTGATCCCTAGAATGACAGAGATGATGTATGCATATTTAAAAACATGATGAGTGAGTGTGCAAAACACTGCAGCATAATGCAGTGGTCTAGATATGGCTTCCCTGTTGACACAGCATCACAGCACTGCACAATACACACACACACACTGAGGATGTAAAAGACAATGACATCTAACCAAATCCGCTGTGTGTAATGAATGGAGGGTTATAACTGTGGTGGAGATAAAATGAAGATGCAAACAGAACATTAAAGAACAGACTGCACATCCCTCACACTCCCAACACACACACATACACACACACACACATACACACACACACTCTGGCTCCCGCATCCCCCAGCATACCGACCTGTGGGTGACTCGATGCCCGCCGAAGCGTACCCGGAGGCGGTCGGCGACGGGGAGGACGAGGCGGGGGGGATGATGGATCCGCCACCGCTGGAGCTGCTGCCAGGCTTGGGGCACTTCTTGGATGACTTCTTCTCCTTCATCCAGGGGAACTCGTGGGCCAGCGGACCGGCCGTGGTGGCCTTGGTGGCCGGGGCAGGGGCCTGGCCAGGCGGGCAGGGCTGCTGGGTGGTTCGGTGGTGCGTCTGGAGGCCATTGGTGGCGGAGGTCCTCCGGTTCTGCTGGCTCCTAGCAGCCGGTCTCGGCTGGCTGGCTGTGCAGGGGCTGAGGCTGGGGATGGTGTGCTCGAAGGGAGGCGGAATTACTGTCGACTCCTTGATTGATGAAGTTTGAAATGACTCCAGGACGGCGGGGAAGGACGTCAGACACTCTGCTAGGGACGGCTGGCTGTTTATAAAACCGATCTCCCTCTCAAATTCAAAATTCATAGCTCCCTCAAACCGGTTTCACCCTCAAACGGCGAGACCCCCGAACAATCCCTTCCCCAAAATAAAAAAAAAACAAAACACATACACACGCGCACGCACGCACACGCACACAACACAATATGGCTTCTTAAAAAAATAAAACGAAATGAAAAAACGCACGAGCATGCAGGCTCCCGACCGCAATGGCGTAAATGCGGTGGCTATATAATAATTGTGTATATTGGTGATATTACTAGCGTATGGGGACCTGGGTAGGCTAAACTGAAGAACTATGGGGCGAAATTGCAGCCAATTCCTGGTCATGTGACCCAGAACAGCCAATCGGGGGCCTGGGCCTGGCGGCGGCGATGGCTGTGGGAAGCAGCATTATTATTTTTCCACCAAATGCTGTGGCAAAGCGGGGCTCTATCACAGGATAGCTGCTATTGTTTTGTCCTAACGGGGGGTAAATTCTAGGGAGAAAAAACCTGAAGGCGGCCGGTCGCCATGTGCGCAGTGTGGGCGGCGGGTCGGCGCATCCCGGCCCGGTGTTACGCACAAACAATAGAGCATCTCTAGGACATTTTTCGGTCCTCTGGGTGATGTAATGACGGTTAACATGAGGAGAGCGTAGCTGGCCAGCACCGTTTACAATATGGCTTCTTCAGAGAGAAAAAAAAAATGTTTACAGCAACACTCAGCTCATTAATCTTATAAAGTGTGACAGAGGCTGAAAATCCCCAACTCAGACACAGAAAAAACTTGGAGAGTGTTTTAGATGGTGCAGCAGCTCAGGAGGAGAGGATGATGAAGATTTCTACTCAGCGGTAGTTGAAGATGAAGCAGATTGGCTCATAACAGAGCAGAGACAGAAACTTAGATTTAACTGTGAGAGGCAGAGAGGGGGGAGCCTGTTGGTGTGTAAGTTTCACATTTTTGTATTTAATAGACTTCCTCATGCATTTGGGATTATACTACTTTTAGAAATTGTTGTGTGTGTGTGTGTGTGTGTGTGTGTGTGTGTGTGTGTATGTGTGCGGGTTTGTAAGAGAGAGGGAGAAACTTAACATTTGTCTAAATATAATCTCATCCTAAAATAGTCTCTGCACACAGGCTACAAAATTCTTCTTGCAAGCTACCACGGTTCTCTCTCATCCTCTCTCTCTCTCTCTCTCTCTCTCTCCCTCTCTCTCTCCTGTGTGATGGGTGAGTGTTAAAAATGTTCGGTGTGTTTACGGAGAGAGAGAGAGTTCACAGCGAGGTCGCTCCGTGCAACTGGGGAAGGAAGGGAGAGCGCGCAGGCCTCCTGTTCCTCCTAATAGTAAAAATAATAATACAGCAGCAATAATATGAACGCTAATAGTAAGTGAGAGTGTGCTGAGTGGCCTTCAGACTCACCAGGACGCACATGGAGATTTTTTTTTATAAAGCTCAGGAACTCGGGAGTTTAGCAGAGGATATTTTGGGGAGGGCCCGAGGAGCCCCGAGTGGAAAAAAAAGAAGTGCGGTGATCAATCTTTCCCTCCCTGCAAAGAGCCTGACAGCAGCCCCTCTCTCTCCCTAAATAACCAGAAAACCTCCCATTTAACTCTCTCTATCTCTCTCCTTTTAGTTACTGTATTCCCCGTGTTTTATTTTATTTTTCTTTTTACAGCGCTTTTACGCACAGAACATACGCACACATGGAAACGCCAAACAGAAATAATCTATTCTATTGAAAAACGGCTCAGCTACCAGGAACAAATGGGTAGAAGCTATTTACGTCGTAAGCCCTTCTCCCTCTCTTTCCCATGCCATTTGGCTTCGCTCCTGGCTCTGAAAAAGAGGCAGAAAAGCAGAAATGTGTGTGTGGGAGTGAGGGCCATTGAACACTGCAGAAAGCGCAGGCAGTGAGTAGGCCGAGACTACAGGAACACACACACAAAACAAACCGAAACACAGCAGACACAAGCTGCCAACTGGACTCCAGCACCCTCCATACACTGCACCACGACGTCGAGGATTTTAAAAAAATATCTATTTATCTATATATCTATCTATATATATAGATAGATAGATATTGTACATTTCTGAAGAGTTTATTGGGAGTTTTTGTGGAGAGAAGAAACTATTTTTTTTCCTGTCAGCCAAACGTGGATTCGCCAGCTGAAGATATTTTTATTCTATTTTATTTTATTTAGCAGTGAATTATTTTGTTTTGGGGTTACTGATAATGGTATGATAAATTATTCCTTTTTCCTTTTAGCTAGTGCTTTTCATTCTATTTAATTCAAAATCTAATGAATAATTATTGATATTATACTATATTGCTATTTGAGACTTTTATTTGCCTTTTCCGATTAAAAAAAGAGTAAAAAAGACTACCCTGTAATAATAATAATAATGATAATAATAATAATAATATATTCATATTATTTACATTATTATAGGGGTTAGGTAAAGCTTGATAAAACAAGACTTCTGATCACAGCAGACAGATAAATTCTTTGGCAGATTTCAGCCGTATTAAATCTCAGTAAGAGTTTCCAGAGCAGAGTCTATATGTACCTGCTGTGAGTGTGTTCTACAGTAGCTCCACTGTTTTCAGCGGTGACAGCGTAGCTGAAGCCGAGCTCTCCGTCTGTTTTTATGAGGCAATAAATTAGATCCAATCCCTGCTTATTGGTGTTTTTATTGTCTGTTAGTCCAACGGAGATGTAAAGGGAAGTACGGCCATTATTTATGGGAGGCTGATTTATGTCCCAAGTTTTATGCTGCTTTCAGGCTCTCAGAGAGAGAGAGAGAGAGAGAGAGAGAGAGAGAGAGAGAGAGAGAGAGAGAGAGAGAGAGAGAGAGAGAGAGAGGTGGGGGTGGGTGGTGGTGGGGGGAGGTTGGAGACCACGTGAGCGGGCAATGGCGCAAGCCTCGGGGCTTTTTTTAGTTTTAAACATCAACACAAGTCACATAGCTATCAGGAGGATCAGTATGTGCTGGTGTGTATAAAAAGAGAGACGAGGACAGGAGAGAGCAAGAACGATGTAAAGAGAGAACATGTTAAGCTGAATTGTCTCAACTACTACTAATAAAAAGTCAAAATGAAAAAATCAGTTTTTCCATGATACAATACGATTACACCATACTGAAAAGAGTCATATGTCTGCTGGACTGTTTGGTCTCTGTAGCTCTGGTTTGGGATCATAAATTGGTCTCAGTAAATAAGTAAGTAAATAATCTCAACTCAACCTGTATCTTCCTCAAGCTTTCAGACCTTTAGTGATTTTATTTTATTTATTTATTTTTGTGGTCAAAACACTGCTGGGCTCAACATTAACAGTCAGACCTCCTGTTCCGCAGAACTGGCTCCAAAACTGGCTGCAAGTGTTTATGCAGTAGAAAACATTTTTCTTGTGAAACGTTCTGATTTTGGCTCTGAGTATGATTTTGTTCTAGAGGTGACAGAGGGTTTTGGTGCCCTGCTCAAGGATACTTCAGCAGCACAGCCTGCGTGTCTAAAGGAGTTAAACCCAAATTGCCTCCCTGCCACTTTGCTGCTCCAAATACTTGGTAAATATAACATGAAAATGAGGCAACATGTTTTAAATCTGGACCTGCATTTATACTCTAAAATTACATCTTTTTTTGTGGAGAACTTAAAGGACCAGTGTGTAGGATTTAGTGGCATCTAGCTGTGAGGTTGCAGACTGCAACCAACTGAATACCCCTCCCCTCCCCCTCCCTTCCCCCTGCCCTTCCAAGTTTGTTAGAGAACCTATGGTGGCCGCAAAACTTGTGAAAAACGTGAAAGGCCCCCTCTGGAGCCAGTGTCTTGTTTATCCGTTCTGGGCTACTGTAGAAACATGGCGATGCAACATGGCGGCCTCCGTAGCAGGGGACCTGCTCCCTATGTAGATAGAAAGGGCTCACAAACTGACAAAAACACAGTGATACTTAGTTTTAATTGATTATACGCTAATTAAAACATATAATATTATATTCAATTTCTGCCAAGTCCGTCCTGCTAGATGCCTCTAAATTCTACACACTACACCTTTAAATGTTTTCTCCAGCATCAGTGACAGATATCACAGCTGACCACGTCTATCAGAAGTGATACTGTGAGGGTACAGTTGACTGATATTGACACTGGACACTAAAATATCAGGTTTTAACACAGAAATAGGTCTTGAATGTGACCTTAAGCCTTGGTTGGGATGTAGCACAGTAGTGGACATTAGCACTAGGAGATCGCTGGCTCTGGTTATTGGTACAGTAAATAATATCAGCCACCAGCAAAATAATATTATAGCTGCAGTTGGTGCATGTCTCAAGTCCAGCAGACACTTTTCCAAGTAAGCACCTTCTTTTTATATAGCTTGTAAACCTTATAGGAGACCAGCAGCAGACTTGATGTTCTCCTAAAGGTTAAAGATGTTTTCCTTTCTGACATGTTACACGTGGCTCTCGGCTTCACGTTTAATCATTTGGAAAGTTTTCTGACAGTGATGCCCTGCTTTAGCCTGAGGTATTGACTCGATATTTAATACTGGCACCAGTGTCAGATCATCTCCCAACTGGATTAGTTTCCCTCCAAACCTGAGAGCTGTTGTTTTAATGTTACACTACACCAGATCCACCAGTTACTCAAGATTATTTAAGACTTTAGCAGTTATTGGCACTTTGAAAGGATTTAGGTAAATAATGTTGGTTGCAGGATTTTATTTAGAAGAAGAATCTGTTCTTCACTGCTGGTATGAACCACCAGAGAACTTGACTTATTTTAAAAGTTAGTCAAGCTCTATTTGTGGTGTGCCATTATTTGCATATTTTCTATTTTTTCCTGTATTTTTAACTGAGTGATTTTCACCACAGCTGGCAGCTTAGAGGAGCCCAGCAGTCAGGTCCAGCCTGTAGCATAGGCCACATAGGACGCCAGATGAGAGAGATGGTGTCAAATAGTGTGAAATGTTTTGGGGTTTTTTTTGTTTCTTTCTTACCAACAAGTGTGCTTGTATACAGCTTTTAGGAAATATGTATGTAAGTAATATTTTTCCTGTCTTTTTCCCCATTAACTTGCATGGGTTTCATCTAATTTAATTTTCCAAAGCCTTACTGTTCAGTCAGTTTTCACATGACAGCCACCAAACTCCATGTGCTACCTCAGGCAAACATTGAATGGCCCCTAAACCCACACTCGCCTTTTTGTCTGGAAGACTGTTAGGAGTTTGTCTGAGCAGGAGGTACCATCGTGGCGATTGATTTTAGTCTGAATTCATATCTGTTCTTGGACTGGAGGTTGCACTTTTTTGCGGGGCACTGATGTAAATCTTTTGGGGCTTCCATCTAAAATCTCGCCTAGAGCACCGACATCATCAGAGTGTTGGCAGGTTTTCACCTGACACTGACACTGCCATAGAGAGTGCTGTATTGTCTTTTCACACAGGGTTTTGTGGGTTTTCGAGATGATGACATTTTGACAATCATTTACCAAAACACAGTGAGTCAAGTTCCTCAAGTTCCTCCCCCTTGAGAATCTTAAAAAAGTGACGATAGCTCTGAATAACATAACATTTTATTAAAGAATTGTTCGACAGACAACTCTCTCAACAATGAAAGAAAAAGGAGCTACAAAGGACAAAGAAAGAAGTTGTTTTTCTCCAAAAAGACTTGTTCTTTTTTCCAGCTAATAGTTTGTCTAAATTTTCTGACTATGCACGGATGGGTTACCAATCCCCATCCTTGCCTTTTTCCCTGTACAAGCCAAGACATTTATGTACAAGGGTCATTATAGGAACATAAAAACTACTTATTTTCTTCTAAAATACACGAACTAAAAAATGTAACTTCAGTACAATGGACAAGAAGAAACACAACGTTGTTTTTTTTTTCTTTCATAACAGGTAAATACTAAAAAAGTACAGTATTTTTTCTCGATATAAATACATGAAGGATAAATAATAATAATACAAAACAGAAAGTCTTTTTAAACGGGCTATAACAAATAAATATTTATATATGAATGTTCACTTGAACACACATTGGCGAAAGACGCTTTGATTGGAGGGCCTTCCGTCTTCAAAATAAGATTTTATTATTATTATTATTTTTTTTTTACCTTTAACCATCAAAATGTAAACTCTAAGTGCAACAATGATGCCCAGATGTGAAAAGCATTTGTGTAAATCTGCACTTTTAAAAACTGTACGACAGGTTTATTGGCAGAACATCAGTGAGGGAAGTGTGGGTCAACCGTGCTCAGCTTGTTTTCACTTTTTAACACTGGCTGGAAGTCTGTGAGGGTTTTGTGTGTATTGTCCCAAACTGCCCTCACTGAGGGTTCAAACAATTAAACCCAGTTGTTTTAAAAATGTGTGTTACACATCAGCTCAGATTTCCGGGACATGCATTTTTGTTCAAATATATACCCTGTATCCACGTTAAAAGTCAAGATATGTGAGAACAAAACAAAACAATATAAAATATGGA
The DNA here is from genome assembly GCF_914725855.1 of Thunnus albacares. NCBI lineage: Eukaryota > Metazoa > Chordata > Actinopteri > Scombriformes > Scombridae > Thunnus > Thunnus albacares. The sequence continues at coordinate 3,092,242 of NC_058122.1, read as the reverse complement.
CTTGTAGCTACGCATTGGTGTCCGCTAATGTAAGTGAACCCTTCCAAAGACAGAGAGAGAGAGAGAGAGAGAGAGAGAGAGGGAGAGAGAGAGAGAGAGAGAGAGGGAGAGAGGAGGGTAATAATGACTTACCCAAACATAAATAAATAGTGTTCTCCACTCTTATTTACCCTGTGTCGATGATGTGCTAAAATAAGAACATTAAAAATTTCTCTTCCATGTCCTCTCGTGTTTGTTTGAAGATGTCAACAGCTGGGCGTAACCTGGCTGTGGATGTGTGTGAAGGTGTGATTAGCTAATGTAGCTTAGCACAGATATGAGTGTAAGTCTATGGGAGCTAGTTTAGCCTTTGAGCTTGTAGCTTCTTAAACCCTGTTAGAGTGATGGGAGTGGTGAGTGCATGTGTGGTGACGGATGTGTGTGTGTGTGTGTGTGTGTGTGTGTGTGGGTTTCTGTGGGGGGATTGTAGAAAAATGTTTGCCTCCTTCAGAAGCGATGTGCTGCTGCCACAGACAGGAGACGGTGGGTTAGTAGTGATTCAGTCTGGACGGACATAGACAGGTACGGCAGGAGGTAAAAGGAGACAGTGAGAGGAAGACGATCCAGTGGTTTTTATGTACTTCGTGGAATGGGGGGAGAACAGAGTGCTGCCAGCTCCAGCCATATATTTCTGTTCTCCCTCTCTCTCTCTCTGGTTGATGGAGAGCAAGAGTCCTCCACATAGCTCAGCTTGGCTGACAACAACATGTGTTGCCTGGAGGGGGAGAGAGCTCATCGTCATAAATCTAACCACCTCGTTAACTGCCCATTAAAATCTCAACTATTTCATTTACCAGGCGGGAGAGCTGTCTGTATATGTGTGTGTCTTAGGGGGGGAGAGTTTATTATCATAGTACAATTTTCAACCACATACTAGCTCTAACAGAGCCATTATGGGCTTTTTTACTACATGCTAGCTGCTGTAATTTGCTCCGCCCACACAAAAATAGTTTGGAAAAGCTTAGTAATGCATTAGAAATCTATGGAGGGCTGCTTCTGTAACTAGTAAATAATTATGCTGCAATTACCTTGCTGAGTAAATTACATGTTACATATTACACAGAAAGAATTGAGATGTTTTAAGGTCACTGACATCTCACCTCCTAACACCGGAATGCAGTCGTCCATATTGCAGTTTTAAGTTCTTTGTTTTTTATTAACGGCACAGTAAATTATCAGACTAATGAATACTGACTCTGAACAACTCTCTCTGCACCAGTGCTGCAAGACGAGCTTTTTGACATTTATTGTCCATGGGAGGTGGGGAGGACAATTAACTGTACACCTTGTCTCCCATGCCTACAATATGCTTGACTGCCCTGGGACCAAGAAATCCACCCTGACTTGAATACAAAAAGGGTTCATGTAAAAATTGTAAAGGTGCATAAAATGAACCGAGTTCTACAACGAAAAATCAACAACTAATAATGTACTCTAAAACATTAAACAGTTTTGAATTTCTAAGTTGATCAAACTGTTTCTCTGATTGGGAGTTAATAAACTGGGTTTTGTTTCTTCATTTTACATAAGAGTGCACTGTAAGAAGATGTGAGGTTTTATCAGTAGAGAGGAAGATAGTGACTTTGGTCCCAGTTATTTTTGGCAACTGTTATTGATATCATTCTTTTTACACAGCAGAGATGTTTCTTTTGTGAACTTAAAAAAAATGAAAAAATGAACTACATTTCCAAGGTGACAGTGAAATTTCTGGCCCTAATCAGACTTGATGGAGCTACTGATGACAGTAGTGGAAATAGTGAGGCTGGTCAACACCAAAACACTGATTGCTCCCCTTTGTGGCTATAGAGCACAGGACAAACCACTGGATCACTCCTTTAGTATCTCGTTTAGTCTCTCGTGCCGTCCCGTTGCAGCAGTAGAGTCCCCACATGTTAGTTAGTCTGTTAGTGAGTCACGTCATGTTACTTGTTCTGTGTCGTCTTCACTATTTCCTACATTGTTGTTTTGTTCCAAACCTGCTACAGGTGAGTGAGTTTGGGTGCTTCCTGGATTCTGCCCTGAGTCGAGGTGTGGTGCGCCGACAGCTCTGTGTACGTCGGGTGTGTGGGCGGGTCACAGGGACCTTGGGGGCCCCCTCCGCCCACATGGTGCTGGTTGGCGGCTGACATGGGCCCCGCGCCATTGTAGTCCATGGTTTGGTGATGGGTTGGCGTGGGGCCGAGGTGGTTTAGGCCGTACATGGAGGGCCCAGAGCCAGGCATGGGTTCCACATAGCTGCCACCCCCCACATACACTGGACTGGCCTGCATGTTGGTGGGTGTTCCATAGCCAGCACTGTTGGCCTGTACTAGGCTGTGGTGGGGATGGGGGTCACCGTAGTCCGGGTCTGGAGCGCCATACTTCTGCTGTGGGGGGCATCCCTTCATGGGAACATTGGAGTAGGCAGTGGACATGGAGTAAGACACTCCCTGGTGAGGCTTGCCAAAGGATGGCGGAGATGGGGCATCATAGCCTGCTCCTCCTCCCCCGCCTCCCCCTACCATGGGGTGCATTGAGTTGAGGAAACTTGCGGAGGACTGCATTGGCAGGGGTGGGGAGCCGGTTGGTGACGGCCCTCCAGAGCTGGAGCTCAGGCCCTTGGACTTCTGGTCCTTCTTGTACTTCATGCGTCGGTTCTGGAACCAGATCTTGATCTGGCGTTCTGACAGGTTCAGCAGGTTGGCCATCTCCACGCGCCGTGGCCGGCACAGGTACCGGTTGAAGTGGAATTCCTTCTCCAGCTCAACCAGTTGGCCGCTGGTGTACGCCGTACGAGCTCGCTTAGATGATGCTGATGACCCACCAGTAGGACTCTTCTCCCCGCTGCTACCACTCTCACCTCCTCCTGATGCTGAAGAGAGAAGAGGAAACATGAAACAAAGAAAGCAAAAGTGAGAAAAATATGGGGGAGTCAAAGAAAAATTGAGAAAAATGACGAGGATACAGGGAAACAAACAGAGAAAAACTAGCAAAAGAAACACGGAGGCACAATCTCCCACCACCCCCTCCCACAGAAAATTGGACACTTGTACAAAAAAAGAAGGAAAGAATGGAAAGGATTAAGAAAAAGATGGAGATAGTAATAGACAGGTAAAAAGATGATGAAATGAAAATTGAGAGCACCAGAAAGGTAGAGACTGCATGCTGGAGGAAAATTGAAAGCATTCAGGTTCTTAATAAAGCAGAGGGGGGTCTGGGCAGGCTGGCCAAATTATCCCTTGATATTAGTTGTCAACACTTCATAACAGTGGCAGTTATTAAGAGACGGAGGCCCTGGAACTGGCCGAGGGCAGCTAAATTGCATCTTGGCTAGAAAGACAAATGCCCTGCAGCAACAGCAGCCGCTGCAGAAGGACTATGAGTAGGAACTGGGCTGAGCTGGACCTGCACTCAGTTCAATCTGCTCGTTGAGAAAAGTCAGACTTCTCATCACATTTATGTGATAATGATAATGACTCCTACTAGAGCTGAAAGTATTCACACTTGCTCCGAGACAATTCGTCTGAATTTGACCACACGTGTTTTCGTTGATGAGGATGATGCAGGGTTATATCTGCAGCTTGGATTATTGTTTTTTCCTACTTGATTTGATTTGACTTGATTTAAATCCACTGTTGTTTGGGTTGAGTGAATTTCATGACCCTTGGGCTTTGGGCACCTGTGGAAACCACCCACTTACCAGCTCACTGTAAGTACTCTTAATGAGGGCCAGTGATTCATGTAGCCTAAATATATTTTTTGAAAAAGGCAAAGGCATGTTCCTCTCAGCAGGAGGCTAATAATTTTGTCTTTAGAACCTGCTAAACCTCAAAACCACCACTGCTTTACAAGACAACATGTTTTAAATTAAAGAGTAATAGTTATCTGACACAAAAGTGCTCAAGTAGACTAACATAGCTGTCACAATTAACTGGTTCAGAAATAAAGTGCACTGCGTAAAATGGTAAAAAATAAAAAAAAAGGATGACTCATATCATCTTTATGCAGGCTAAGAAGGCTGTAAACCTCAAATCTATTAACTATTGTCAATACTTTATCAGTCTTCTGTCTAGACAAACAGACTCCCAAGAATGCTGGTTTACCAACAACTTGGGTGCTAAGAAGAAAAGATAATTCTAAGACTTCTTTCACACATATACATGCTTTCCCCTGACAAAAACAATATTCCAAAATAAATATTAAAATAAGTTTTAGGATCCATAATTTAGGAAGCTTGAATAAGAAATGAAAAACTAATTTTCCTTATTTTCAAACATGCTACCATTCTTTCACAATGCACCCACCATAGTAAGGAGGGGGGGAAAGTTTATTTCTGTAGCTCTTGCCATCTGTTCTATTGATATGATAACCCATTGTACCCATCAAAGTACATACTAAGATCTTGGAAAAATAGGTCCACACCTTGTCAGATGATTGGTCAGTTGTACACAAACCAACAGTTAAGCCAGATCATCTAGAGGCAAAACTGACCAGTAATGTCAGTAATAATCCCTCTTTTGTACGGGAAAAGTTGAAGCATGAAGTTGGTCTGTGATGGATATTTTTGTAATAATTTTACCGTTCACCTTGTTTCAAATAACTCTTGCTAACCTGGGGGTTTGCTTACAAACTGTCTGATCATGTGACCCTTGTGTATGTTGCCTAGCTGCACCTATTTTTAGCGATGATGCTACATTCCGAGCTCAGCAATTACTATGTTGAGTACAATATTATATACCGGACAGAGCCAATGGCCAGAGCAGTAACATTAAATGGCTGCATTTTTATATAGCGCTTAAAAAAACCTAGCTTTCCTTTCATATTTCCAGAATGGTCTCCTAAATGTCAAAAGCCAGTGCCTCATTTGAACCCAATTCTTAAGGTTCCATGTGTCCACAGGGCTTACGTACATGATGGCTGTTTTTTTTTAAACTTTAGTAGCACTGGGCTGGTATTTTTTTTCAATCTGGGATTTATATTAGTGTTGAACTACAGTGCCTCTTCCATCTCTCTCAGTGAGTATGCCAAATACACCATTGTTATGAATACGTTGGTATGTGCCTATGTCCACGCTTGCGATGTGTTCATACTAATAATAGCTGATGCAGTACACTTCAAAGCAAGCACTGTGATCCTATCTCTCTATAATTCTATCTCTCTCTCAACTGTATAAACAGTTGACTCTAGTGTTTATTTCTATGGACAGAGACAGAAAGATGAGAAAGCAACAGAGGTAACATCATCTGTCTCAGAACAGACATCCTCTAAATGATTGTTTCAAATTCTTGTCAATAAACGCTCTAATCTGTTCACAACTCTCTGCTCAGTCAACTGAAAGCATTTTTAAAACATTAATATGAGACTCATGTTTATTATGGCGGCAGAATATATTTTTTCTCATTGATAACTACCAATCCAAAAAACATATCTGTCTGCCTCAATGACTGTTTTCTTTGCCTGTTATAAGACATGCTGATGATATTCAACCTTATCATCCTGTTGTATTTCTTTTCATTTGCTAATACCTTCCATTTCAAATGTCTCCTTGTCATTCTCCCTTTCTCTTGAAATCTTTTCATCTGTTATCGTACATGACATCTAAATTTATCCTGTTGATATCTTCCTTCTTGCAGTGGTTTTCCAAGGAGGATAGAAGAGAGGAAGAGGCCAGAGAGGGAAAGAGGGAGAGTAATGGGAAGACAAATAATAACCAGAAGGTGGAGAGCAAGGAAAGGAAGTAAATAAGCAAATGAATGAATGAAGGTGTACAGGCTATAGGCTGGAGGTTTGTAGCAGCTGGTTAGTAGACTGTAGTGTTACTGTAAAGGACTCTGACTGCTCACTTGCTGTCAATAAGAATGCCAGCTTCAAGATAAAATGCCATGCTGCCGTTTTCTGTTCTTCTACTTAAAATCTGACACAGATTACAGATTGAACACCAACAATCTCTCTCTTCTACCATTCTCTTCTGCTGGCACTGATCCTGTCAACAATATTCAACATATAACCATTTAAATATATATATATATATATATATATATATATATATATATATATATATATACACACATTCTTATGTACATTTTCAGGTGGTTTCATGGAGAGGCACATGCTGCCTAACTCTGCTGTGCAGCATCTTCAGCCACAGTGTGAGTTGTCAGATATAGTCAGTGACCACAGGTTTTAATGCCAGTCTCTGTCCAGGCATGATGGAACCAAACCTGGCGAGCTCACTGTGATGACAAGACTCCAGGAAACGACTGCACCCGGCTGTTTTTCGCCAAGCAATAATTCCAGCATGTGACTACCCCGAGCACCACACTTTGTAGTTTTTATATTTTTCTATGTGTGCAGATTGAACAAAAAAGATCCAATGCGTTAATTAGTTTGGTGTTCGTTAGCTTTAAAGGTGTTGGTAACTTTAGACGGAGCCAGGCTAGCTGTTTCCCCCTCTGTCCATTCTTTAAGCTAAGCTAATCACCTTTAGACTCCATCTCTGCCTATTACACATAACACATGTAAAGCATATAACAGTGGTATCATTTCATGTAACTCTTGAAATTAAAACAAATCCGTATTTTAAGTTTTGTTTAGAGTCTTGATTTGATGAGTCCAAAAATTCATGTTTCATTTATATGCATCATATGAGTAGCAAACTTTCCCTTTTAAGCAAACTATGGATTTTCTTTGCCATCAAAAAGATACATTTTCTTTCTGCTTTTTACTTATTTGCGTGAGCTCTCCTCTAGGTTTGGAGGAATATTTGTCAGACTGCTATGCCTCTGACCTTTGACCTCTTTTACTTTCGGCTACTTGCCACAGTTAGAAATCAAATAGATGAAATGTAAAGCAGATCTGATTTTGCTTTAAGGTTTACACTTTTTAGCTTTCATGCTAAAATGCCCTTTTTGGGTAGATGAATCCCACTCATTAGCCACATCTGCTAATTTAACAGCAATAATAGACGTGTAAAATGACCTTGGACAAGAGCAGACTCACCAACCACAGACTAATATTTACCAGCTTGACTAGTTGCTGGAGGTCATTTCCCTGTCTGAACCAGTAACTGTGGAAACATGTTTTGCCATTATAGTCCAAGAAACCCCTTAAATCCTCTGGGGATCTGGGGTTGGAAAGAGGATGTTGATAAGAGAGGTGAAGAAAGAGGGATGTGGTGATGGGAAGGAGAAGGCGGGAAAATAGGAACAAAGACATTGATGAGGAAGGAAAATGAAGGAGGAAAGAAATGGAGGACAGAAGGAGCTGAGGAAAGGAGTAATGAGAGAGAGGGAGTAGGAGGTATGCTAAGCCATGTTATGGCTGGGTTACTATATGGGGGGAATCAAAGCAAAGACAGACAGAGAGACAGAGACAGGTGTAATCTAACACACCGTTGCCAGAGTTGTTGCTGGGTGAACAGTTTTTCTGCTTGGTCGCCTGCCGAGATTCTTTCATCCAGGGAAAGATGTGCTTGGCCAAGGTCGGGTTGGGGGGCAGTGAGGAGGAGGATGATGATGTGGAGGACGATGTGGAAGAGGAGGAATTAGACGACTTATTGGGGCCTGATTTAGAAACCGAGGAGGCTCCAGCACTGCCCCCCGGCTGCTGAGCCCCAGTATTACCGTTGCTCTGGTTGGGGGGCAATGGTGGGGAAACTTGGGAGCCTGGGTGGTGCTCAGACGGCAGGCTGGGCCGCATGCAGCTGCCATTCAGCTCCTTGGTTTTGGCTAGCTGCTGCTGCTGCTGGTGACTGCCATTACTGCCCAACGACTGTAAAGAGCAGGCAGAGCGCTGGTATGAATCCACGTCCAGATGGGTAGCCGACTGGAAGGCCGGCTGGTGATGGGACACTGGGACCGGGGCATCGTAGCCCCCAAAGCCGTTGGCGGCTGCTGCTGCTGCCGCTGCCGCTCCCTGCACCTGGTAGGACGAGTAGCCACCGAAAAGCGTTGAGGAGTTGTCGTAGTATGTTGTCTTCTGCATTTCTGAGAGAGGTGGCGACGTCTTCTAGTGCTCCGGTCCTTGTTGAGAACCACTGCCGGAAGACCATTTGGTACCGGGGGTCACGTGACGGTGTCTCTCCAACGGTCCCCTGCAATCTGACCTAAAAGGTTAGGAGAGGCAGAATAAAGAAATGAGAGAGATAAATCCATCTTCCTCCAATGAAAGGCGCCATGACATGAATAGAAACCACTGCTTTTCTTTCTTCACTCCCCCCTTACCCTCCCCCTCCCTTCTGAGCCCAGTGCACAGCCTGCAGATGCTCTAGTGGAGGGGGCACAAGGAGGGCAAACTGTGTTCCCTCACCCTGTACACACACACACACACACACACACACACACACACACACACACACACACACACACACAAAAGACATACACATATTCCATATCATTCTACACATATGTTAAATATCTATAGAAATGTTATCTTAATTCACATAATACCTAACAGTAATTATTATTCTAATTAATGTTATTTTAATAATCATCATTGTTTTTTATACTACTACTACTACTAATAATAATAATTATTATTATTAGTATTAGTAGAAGAAGTGTATAATTTATTAATAGTATCAATAGTTGTAGAATTTTTAGTTGTTATTATTGTGTTATTTAGTAATTATTCTCACTGTCCAATAAGTCAAAGGATGATGACGATGCTTTTTTTCTTTTCATTTGAAAATAAAACATAATAACATTTTCCTTAATTATCATTTTAAACATGGCTATGTATCATATTTTCCTACTTCTTAGATAAGTGAATTTTATTCAGGATGATGTTTTGGTAATAAAGCTGCTGTTATTCAGGCTGAACGTGACATTTTGTTGTGTAATGGCGGCAGTGAATCGGCCTGTGTGTATTTTCCTTTGAGACTGATGTAGCTAGCCTATTTCTGTCAACCCCTGCCTTCCACATATGATTTACTGGATTCAGGTCTGCTCTGCTGTTACCTCACTCATCCTCATTCACACAAGTCTATCTCCGGAAGCAATCGCTGCTGTCTAACAAGGTTTTCGTGCATCCCTGTAGATTTTACAGGGCAGAGAATACTTATAGGAGTAATACTTATTATTGTTAGTTATTAAAATTTCAAGATTTTCTAAATTGAGAAACGAAGAAAAAACGTATTAACGTATAGGTTCCATGTACATGCATGTATAACGTATATGCATTTCTTTTATGCTGAAGAACGTGATCACGAAAATAAACTATCCTATTACTTAAAATATATTTTAGGGATTTTTGTTCAGGAGAAATCGGGGGAGATTTCAGTCTGTAAATGATTTATGGACGCTTCTGTTTGGTCGAAAAGAAACGGATTAGATTTAGAAGGATTAATAGGGAAAAAAAGCGGGGAAGAAACATTTGAATTTAGGTTTAGGTTTAGACAAAAAAGGCCACAGATAGATAGATAGATAGATAGATAGATAGATAGATAGATAGATAGATAGATAGATAGATAGATAGATAGATAGATAGAGAAAGAGAGAAAGAAAAAAAAGAAACCCCGGAAGAAGCTTCACGAGTCAGTGATCCATTAGGGTCGGATGGCCAGAGTACTCTATCATGGCCCCTTAAGGGAAAAAGAGACGAAGAAAAAAAAAAACAGCTGTGTGAGCCCCCTTGGACACCCTATCTCGCGCTCACCGCTGGGGTGGGCCTGTGGCCGCGAGAGGCCGGGTTGTCAGGCGCGAGAGAGCACCTGGCATTCATCCCTCCTCTGGAGATAACATGTTTAACTGCGAGACGCGGAGGGGAAGCGGCTTTGTTGGCTCTGCCATCAAGAACAACCTGGGCCTGTATGCTGGCGCTACAGCTAACTACTGAGACAGTCAGCAGTAAGCTACACTTATTACCTGCCTTCATATCGCAACAATATTTAGCCAACTATTCTCTTTAATAGTGATATCAAATTAAAGCTTTTCAACGACTTCATCGCGGCCCGTGTAAAGATAACATGACACAATGACACCGTCAGATATCAGGCCTAAAATACAGAAAACTACGCTGAAATCTCTCTGAAATAATCCTGGCCTTTTAGAGTTTACACGATTTGTCATTCATATATAGGCTACGCAGTGCACATTTAAACGTCAGGACAAATCATACTTATTTTTTTATTTATACTCTTATAAATAAATAAATACTGTCAACACAAACTTGCTTGTAAATAGACGAAAAAAAAACCTGAGAATGCAAGCCACAACAAGAGGGATTTGTTTCCTATGTAAAATAAATAAATAAATTAAAAAAAAGAAATAAAAGCGACAGCAAATAAATGAATACTGAGTGTTTTCATGATGGGTTAAAATTGTACTGAAATAAAAATAAATAAATCAATGATAAATGTACTCTTATTCATTTATTTATTTATTTTAGATGAGACAGTCCAGCCCTTCTCCTGCTCTCAGCACGTCACACATGTCAGCCATTTATCTTTCTGGTAGACAAGCTGGAATCCTAATTATTTACTCAGAGGAATAGTCCCAAGGAGCGAGAGAGAGAGAGAGAGAGAGAGAGAGAGAGAGAGAGAGAGAGAGAGAGAGAGAGAGAGAGAGAGAGAGAGAGAGAGAGAGAGAGGCCGGGGCAGTGAGTGTAGGAGGAATATGTTATTAAATCATATCGCTGTTTCGCCATTAAACGGGACACGTAATGTCTCTGCCCCTGGCTTGTAGGGCTACAGCTTAATACAATCACCAACTTTACTAGACGCCTCCCTGAATAATCCACTTATACTGACAGAGAAACAGCCACCCAAACAAAAACAACAGAGAGAGAGAGAGAGAGAGAGAGAGAGAGAGAGAGAGAGAGAGAGAGAGAGAGAGAGAGAGTAAGTGAGGGAGAGCTCGGTCTCAGTGTCCAGTGTCTGTGTTTTATCCTGGGATATAAAATTACAAATGGCGCCTGCCATGAAGAGCTATGCAGGCAGAGAGACAGAGAGAGAATGCATTAAGTTGGTCAGTCCACGTATTCCTTATATCCCATTAACAGACAGGGAGAAAGAGAGAGAGAGAGAGAGAGAGAGAGAGAGAGGCCAATTATATGGAGCCGAGCCCAGAAACAATAAAGGACTGGCCTGATCAGAGCTATTGTTGCTATGTTCATTGCCTCCATGTAGGCTGAAATCACCAACCAGTGATGTGTGAATAAAACTACATCTAAGCATTTTAGTGAGAATTAAAAATGTTAGATATGAGCAAAATAATGGAACGGAGGCCCGTGGGGAGCAGAGAGCGTAAGCACCAGGGAGAAGTAGAGCATCCATAATAGAAACATACTCGGCCATTGCATTGTAAATAAATTGCTATATGTGAAGAAGAGGCATGGACAGAATGGGAGAAGAAATGAGAAGAAGAAAAAAGAGGAGAAAGAGAGGGACAGAGCTGGAAGGCCAAAAGAAGGGGGGCTGCTTGTGGCGGGTAGCTACGGCAGCTTAAAGCATTGTGAACTCTTCTTGAACCGGGATTGAAGTCATACGGGCCATAAATCACTGGGCCAGCCACTGCACAGCGAGAAAACACACTCTGTATTTCTGGTTTGTTGTTTGAGCTTGTGTAGCCTATTACCGGCTGGCCTGTCGGTGATGCTCCTTACCTTCCTTAGCACCGGTGGTCCCGGTCCAGTCCGGCACGGACCCAGCAACACCGCATCACAGATTAGTCCTCACACACGCTCAACGGGTAGAATCAATAACAATAATAAATAATCAAATAAATAACGAATCCGCTCGTTTTCTCTCCCGTTTCCTCTCCTCCTCTCTTCCTCTCGCCACAAACCCGCTGCTCCTCCGGTGCTGTCTCGAGACTAGCACGGCTGCTCGCGACCACCACCACAACAACACCTCCTGGAGCCAGCGGCTGCAGCGGCGGCAGCAGCGGCGGCAGACCAGGCTGCGCGGAGGCGGTGAACCGGACACCGTGTGGCATGAACGGCTGGTGGATGAGAGAGCCGGGCGGACTCAAGACGTCGGTGGGGGGCTCGATATACGGGCAGAATTAACGGACGGGCTCGGTATAGGCTAGCTAGCACACGAGCTGAACGAGCTTACCGGGAGCCTGCCTGCTGCCTGCTCGCGCCCCCCACCCCCCACCCGCCCTCCACCTCCACCCTCCGCCCCAGCACCAGCGCTGCCTGCACCGCTGCTGGCTGATAACAATGGCCTCAAATTTCTTTCTTTTTTAGCCTCTGTCGCTCACACAGCAGCCAACAAACCAGTCAGTCAGTCAGTCAGACAGACAGTTTCTGAAACAGCTCCGCCACAAAACGTCACCCCATCACATGTTTGGGTGGTTGTTTATCCTTATTCCATCCCTCTCTCTCTGTCTCCCCGGGTCTCCTGTCTCTCTCCCCCCGCGTCTTCCTCTCTGTCTTGGGTTTGTGCTCCCGCCTCGCTTCGGTCTGTAGAAGGCTAGAAGGCTTCTTCCACACGGCCAGCAGCAGTAGTGATAGCCTACAGTAGTAGTAGTAGTAGTGGTAGTGGTGGTGGTGTCAGTCTACTACAGATCTTCATTATGTTGTAGCTCGGGTATCAGCAACGTTCACGGGGTAACGGAGGAAATAACGGGGCTTGACTTGTGGACGCGTTGATTCTCCCATCAAACAGCTCAGCGTCACTCACAAATTATGCTAATTTCAGCGGCTGGAAGTCAAAGACGGAGGCAGTTACGTTACGTTAGCCCTACAACCGCGCAAACACACTACTTTTCTACGTGCCACCATTACTTCAGAATTAAGTGTTAGAAATATGACTTTTTGTAAGGCAGTTATGTTAACATATAACCTACAACTAACATGTAACTACAACTCACTTCTCCGGGTGAACTTTGGCATAACTTTTATATAACCTCATAGAAAATAATTTTTTCATAGTGAATTTGTGGAACTCGTATTTTCCCTCAACTATTCTCTTTCTTCTCTAATTGGTCCAGGCTACAGGCTACTAGGCCACAGATATCTTGCATGTAGGCTACAAGGTTATTTGTTGCCTATGATATTGTTATATGTTGGGCTAGAGTGGACTTAATTAATTTTTCTAACTGGATATGAAGGAGAGAGATATCAGCCTGAAATAATTAGTATTAGTATTAGCCATAGTTTAATTTTACAATCAAGTGTTAGCCATTTTTCCTTGCTAACTTTTGCTGTAGTTTAAGTTAGTATGTTATTTATCTATAAGGGGACATGTAAATTAAAATAATAGGTAGCCTACTAACATCAAACCAATTTGTATCTGTTGACCATGAGCCTACAATCTAACACATGACAAAAGTAGAATATGAAATTATGCAAGCTAACATAGTAACTATCACAGGAGTTGTATTACATTGTAGTCCTCATTTCAAAACATTATTATTAACATTTTATGGACATAAAGACAGTTTAAGCCAAACTAAAAAGGCTAAAACAAAGAGTTATATCATTTAGCTCTTAACTTATGTCTTTCATAATGTCTTCCCTGTACATTTGTGATGGAAATGTTAAGGTTTCAATAACAATATCTTCTTAATATCTATAAAGATATTCATGCTTTTCATGTTTTAGCCATGTTGAAGCTGTTACTGGACATGTAAATAGAGTTGAAACTATATTAAAGCCATTACATGTATGTGTTAAATATGTTAAATAGGTCACTATTCGAATAAAGTTAAGCGAGGATAAGAAGATATATGTTTACTACTCACTTCCTTTAGACTACAGTGTGCTTGCCATTCACCTGTTTGTGCCAATCTGGTGAATTCATTTGGTAATATCTGGTGATGATTTAAAGGCAACATGAGAGACTTCCTTTTTCTCTCTCCCTACTGAATTTCCAGGAAATGTGATTTTTTTTTCCTTCTTTTCACAGAGCCCCTCCTGCAGCTCATTCCATGTCTCCCTGTAGAAACTAGACACGTAGTCTGTATTGTTAAGATTTCAACACCTCATCTTCCCCTGCTGCTACTTATACACAGAAAGAAAGTAAATAAAAAAAAAGAAAAGAAGGCCACAGTGGAAGGGAGGAGACTGGGAGAAAAGGTAAAGACACCAGTAAGAATGCAACAAATTAAGACAAGAGTAAAAAAAAAATCTAAATCTACACTTCCAGGTCCAGAATAAAAACATTACAAGAGAGTGTGTGTTTTGACTTTAACACACATGGGAGGAAGAGAGGAGCAAAGTGCAACAACATTTGAAGAAAGAGGTGAAGAAAAAAAAGGAAGAGTGACAAGAAAGCCCAAAAGGAAAGAGACACAGAGAAGGTGAGACCAAAATGGAAATGAAAATATGAAGGTGTCTTACAATGTTTTCATACCCAACACCACACACACGCACCTGACACACACACACACTCTCTCACTCTCTGTGTCTCTGTAGCTCTCTCTCCCACTTCCCTCTATTTTTATTATTCAGGACGCTACCCCTGTCGTTTATGGCTACGTAAGATTTATGAGTTCTCTCGCACCCAGCAGCGTGTGTGTGCGTGTGTGTGTGTGTGTGTGTAAACAGCCCAACTTTAAAACAGATAGCATTCGGTGTGGGCTGCTGAAATGAGAGGATGAGCTCCGTGTAGGTGGAAGGTGGGAGTCTGAAATGTGTCCGTCTGCAACTTTTCCTTCAAACCAGGCTTTGTATACGGACTGAAGGATCTGCTAACTGCTGCTGAAAAACCTCATTACTCATTAACCAAACACCTAATCAGCTGTTTTTTTGTCTCTGTCTTTCATTTTTTTCCCCCCTCTGAGCAACAGTGTGAGGAGAGACGTGCATGTGGAGAAATAAGCAGTGCGGATTACATGTATGTACTGACTTGTAAAAGCACGCCGGTGCTTGTGAAGGATGGCGGTTATTCTTTATTTTCCTTGGATGGCAGACGCGCATCGACGGCTCCGTGTTTCGGATTGAGTCACGGATATTGGGTTTCACAACTGAAACTCCGTGCCTCGCGGAGCCATGGAAATCCTCTTTCCATTTTCCCCCAGGACTTCAGACATGAAGGCCATTGAGGATGACACTAAGGAATTTCCTCTTACTATGGGATTTTAAATCGTATTTTACCCAGAGTTTGACTGGCTTTAAACACCGAGTCGTTGTAAATTCTATTTCTAAAATATACAAGTCAAACGAAAGCTACTTCATTTTAATGTGTGCTCCTTTTTGTGGTCTGAAGAATTTTTTCAAAGCATTTCTGGGATTGTGAGCTATTTTATGCTGCTGTTAGTGCTAGTTTGACTGCTGTTGCTGCTATTATTACTGCTAGTGTTTGCCATTAGTGTCATTATTGCAGTTACAAAGTGCTCTTTTAATAACTGTCTTATCAAATGATGAACTGACCATGGTATATTTCCTGCTGCGGTTGTAACCCGCGGCCATCACACTGCCCTTCACACCTCTGGATTATATTACATTAGCACGTGTCATTACATTATATTACATCACACACACACACATACACACACATGCACCTAACATTTCTCATGCATTCAGCTACACCTCTTTGGAGATTTTCAGCCGTTTGCTGAAGAAAATGAATTAGGTTTTAGAAAACAAATCGTCTCCATTTAAATATTTAACAACATGACCTACAGCCATCCCCACATATTATCCACAATTATCCACCATGGTTATGGGAACTGTGAAATTCCAATAATAATAATAATAATAATAATAATAATAATAATAATAATAATAATAATAATAATAATAATAATAATTAGCCCTACGGTGCGTCTCAAAATGCTTTTTCAAATAATAAATAAATAGTGAGTTGAAGAGGATTCTCCGTTCTGAAGGGATTTAATAGTTGAGACTTCAGACTTCAGCTCTGTCCAGCGATTTAAAAGCACACAGATCACTTAAGTTCAATTACAAGGTTTTTAAACGAATTCGGCTCATCCTACACAGCTTGTAGTTCACATAACATGTCGCTGATTTACACTACAGATGCACATTCCTCATCTCAACATTGCATAGCAGTACAAGGAAGAGGCTCAAGTAAAACAGCATAACTCACCGAAAGATTTCCT
The DNA here is from genome assembly GCF_914725855.1 of Thunnus albacares. Lineage (NCBI taxonomy): Eukaryota > Metazoa > Chordata > Actinopteri > Scombriformes > Scombridae > Thunnus > Thunnus albacares. Next base: position 3,076,214 of record NC_058122.1, on the reverse strand, counting down.
CTTATTTCCTGGTGTTTTGATGGAAGAAAACGGCTTCCAGAAAGCTCCTAAGAACTGCAGGATAAGAGGAGGGAAGTGGGAGAGAAGGGAGGGAGACAGAGGGGAAAAGAAAAGAGAGAGATATGGAATCAAAAGGTCTTGGTAAAATCCGATACAGAGCAGAGACCTCTTGTAGTCTGATCGAAAGGCTGGGACAAGAGCAACCGCTGACAGGTACTGCTGACCTTAAATTATTCCCGGAATAAAAGCAGAATAAGAGCAGAGAGAAGAATGAAGAGTGGCGGAGTGATCTGAGATGATATTGATTCTGGTTATCATACATACTATTATCTATATTTACCATCTTTTCCCTGCGTTTTAAAAACGCTGTAAATCTCTGATTTGGGGTCGGGAAAGTCTTTAACATTTAAGGAGGGAAAATGGCGCTCCTTCCCGTCAGTAGGCTCGTGCAGATAATAGTCGGACGGGGAAAAAAAACGAAAATCGAAAATGTTGGAAAATTATCAAAAAATTCATTTGAAACTATATTACTATGATGAACTCGTGGAATAGGCCTTCTGTATGCTGCAAACAACCGGAATAATAAGAAAATAGCAACGGTAAAAATAACCAACATGCTGCTTAAATACCTTAATTAAATTAGATCTTATTGGAATATATAGCTGTGAGATGTTAAGACATAAATTGATGCATTAATGCACAAATATCAACAGTAAAAAATATAGTCAATAAATAAAACAGAAAAGAAAGAAAATGTGAACAAGTCTCCTGTGATGCATCTAAATCCTGAATCCCATTAATTTGAACAATAATTGTGATATTATGAATAGACTATCATTTAAATCCTGGTGTGAAAACCTTAACGTTGACACGTTTAAAAAAACAAACAAACAAAAAAACTATTTGCATTAATATTGAACACATCCAGAACAATCACGATGATTCATAGGATTAACTTTAAAAAAAAAAGAGAAAAACTCATAAATGTTGCTGCGCCCGACATGAGAAAAATGAGAGTCAAACGAAATGGAGAAACGGCCACATAAGGTGAACATGTGTTTCCCAGCGGCTCTGCATACACTCAGCCCATGAATAACTTCAGCATCATTCAGAGAGAAAACACACATCCCGGACAAAGTCACTGTTATTGGCCGGTTATCCTCATGTGGGGCTCGGGGAGAGCAACAACACCCAGAGCAGGAGAACGCATCCCGGCCGGCCAGACAGACACTCAGCGGCAGATAAGCATCCATCCGCTGCCGTGGTAGTAAACACTGCGTAAAGGTGAGTTGTATAATTGTGTAATAGCATCCACAACCGCAAGATGAAAAGCGCTGTCCGTGTTGTTGCATACTGGCTGTTATTATTAAAGTGCTGGAATAAAATCGCTGGCCCGCTCTGCTTCTGTTTCTGCTCCTGACAGCTTCCCCCAAACACATAAATCAAAAGCAAGGATCCCCCGACCTCCTCGTACCAGCCTACATACACCACCATCACCACCACTACAACTCCTACCACTGCTATAAAGTTATTTATTGTTTCCGTCCATGCACTCACGCACAGCTCTGGCTGCCGTCCATCCCCATCGCAGCACCAGCCGGGCTTTCCTCCCTGTGTCCCCCCTCAGCCCCGCGGGTAAGTCGGAAATTTGGAGCCACGGAGCAGGAGTGGACTAGTCTAAAGTTGCCCAGAAAGTGATGCAGGGGCCGACTAGCTTAGCCAGCTAGCCTATAGGCCGAGACAAAGGGAGGAGGCCGCCTCCATAGCTCCAGAACAGCTGATGAGCCAAATTTTGAGTGGAAGAGGAGGCTGAGGGAGAGGGAGAGAGGGGGAATTCACATGAAATCAGGGGCTGCAGGATCCTGAGTCCAAACGAAACAATGTAGATGGGTGTTTTTTCTCAGGTTGGATGAAGTGAAAGTTAGAAATTAACGAAAGAGCAGCAACAGAAACAAGGGTGCTGCTGCTACGTGGAAGTATTATAGGTTCTGGTCATTTGAACAGAATGCACATTAACGGAGTGAACAGCAGGTTCAGGCTCCTGGGAGAAGAGTAGATCAAAGCACATTTACTCAAATAAAGCAATTTGTGACACTTCAGTGTTTACATATTTTTTTAAATATATATTTTACCTAACAATGGGATGCAATGTTTTTTGTAGGTTAATGGATGTATGATGATGATGATTTCAGGGTTTAAGATAAAACAGTAAAAATGAAAATTGTTCCAGAGAGCACTTTTGCTTTTGATACCTCTCTGCATCTTACTTCAAATATTTTCACAGTTGACTGATGTTTCTGCTTACTGCTGCAGCTTCATTTCAAAGTCTCACATGATGTGAACAAACTTTATCACTACTCTCTGCTCTTATCTCTGCCTGGTCTGGTGCCGTCACCGGCCTGCCTCTGCCCACACACACACACACACACACACACACACACACACACACACACACACACACACACACACACACACACACACACACACACACAAAGCTCCATTTCACCGTTTCATAACAGCATAACACATACTCACTATGTTTATCAGAAACCTTGTGCTGGATATAAATAAGCAGCTGGAGTGTTTTTTTAAAGTTCTCCTTTAAGGTTTTTTTTTAAGTTTCATAGTCTACTGCTTTTTTATCCTTAATGCTCTTTTTTTAAAAAAAAAAACATAGATTAAATCAAAATGCAACAGAAACAAAACAAAAAACTACACCACAGTTACATGAGCACTAGTATTAGTAACAGTGCTGTGACTTTACCAATTTGAAAAGAAAAAGTACCATGTGGTAACATGGAAGCCCCCACTGAAGCACTCACACAGTGACATATTGGAGCACAGCTCTCCAAGAGTGACCTTTGCCCCGGAGGAGCAATAGCTCAGCACTTTAATGATCAACCCACTGACAAAGTGCTCCAGAATCTCAATTTCATCATGTGCAATTTTATGTTTTAATCCAAAAACCCCCTAACCTCTCCACTTGAAGAGGATTTACAGGAAATAAGTAGTTTAACTTTCATTTAAAATCATTGCGTTTCTTTTTGTTGCTGTTCATGTAGAACTGTAGCTGGATGCTAACAGGACAGACAAAAACAAAACCATTAAAGGCCATTAAAGTCATCCTTGTACTCCTCCAGACCGAATAATGTTGTTTAATTGTTCAATTGTTTAAAAGATAATAATTCAAAACTTGCATTACATGTCATTGAGTTTGTTTGTGTAATTATGAAGAATTATTAAACATGGTTGTTGACTGGAACGTTGTTGGTTGATGTGTCTGTGTGACTGCGTTGTTTATTTGAGTTAAGTATACAGCACTGTCTACAACACCCAACTGTCAGAGCTCCAACATTCTGCTCTCTGATTGCAATAGAATCACTTCAACATGGTTGGAAACGGTGTCATGGGTCTATCAGTGATTTTGCAGGGGGGCAGTAGCTCCAGAATGAAAGAAAAAAAAAAAAACACTTGAAAGTACGGTGGCCTCGAACAACCTATCTGTTGAACACCTCCTCTCATGTGTATCCCATTTCCAGATTTGACGTCATTTACTGCAACATCATTGGGCTTTCTGGCCATTAACATTCTTTCCAAGCGATTTCTGTGGTTAGAATTTCATTTCGTTTGGAGGATTTATCACTCTGTTTGTTTTTTTCCCCAGAAGCTGAACTCCCTATTTTGGCTTCACTTCAATGGCAATCACATTAAAACTTGTGAATTACCCACAGTGTATTTTTTTTTTTTTTTTGACATGTGTTGGCTCACAAACATAGGTGTTTATAGTTTGTAAACAAAGTAGCCTGACAAACAAAACGTCAACAAACAAACAAGACAATTCATAAGCAAAAACACTAATTATAAAATCCACATGCTGACTCTGGAAAACCTACTTGTCTCCAAATAGCACACATGCTTTGAGTTTCATATGAATATATTTCAACAATTCATTTTTTGTACTGCTCATAGTTTAATACATTTCATCCAAAAGACAAAAAAAAAAAAAATACAATACCTGTCTTCCCTTCACCTTCGCATAATTCAGTCTCTCTATGACTTTTGACCTTTTCGGGCCACCGGAGGACCCAATGCCATCAGCATCAGCCTCCCCAAAAAAATCAGTCAATATCCATACTTTTACCCAAAGAGAAACTTTTCATCAAGTCCATTTGAAGATTTCCTTGAAGTGTAATGAGGTTGAACGGCCATGCAGCATCATCACCAACACCACCGACACAGACGCACCAAATGGGCAAGCGACGACAAACCTAGCACTGCAGCACATTTCATCTCCTCCCCTCCTACTCCGGGTGGATGACACATACGTTTCAACACTGTTTTTCAGAGGGCATATGCGCTACAGAAAGAAACTGAGAGAGACATCTGTCTTGTCCTTTTGTTTCCAGTCTGTTTAATTACACTGTGGGTTTCAGTGGGGCCAAAGGGGTTTTAGATTGTTGCCCACTCACTTGTCTCCCATACTCAGTACAATTCTAATCAATTCAACTGAACAGTCATGAACCTGAAGCTATAATCAACCTCAAAAAGAAAAGAAATTCAGTGCATTAGCAACTTAGTAACTTTACTTTTCTTTAGGATGCATGGAGAACGTTGACTTCTCACTTCTGTGAGATTGGTGCAGAGAAACTTTTATTTCGTAATGTTGAGAAAAGTTTGCAGAATTAACTAACATGCATTCAAGACGAACAGTGAGCTGGCTGTCCCTGTGAGTACACATTTAAAGCTGTTCATTTCACAACCAGACTAAATTACATAACTTCCATGGGTGTGTGCAACCATCTTTCTGAGGACTGCAAGCCTGCCTTCTCTCAGTAACATCCAACAGTTTTACATGTGTTGTACACCAGGGTGCATGTTAGCAGCAAAGGCCTCTTCTGATGTTATGATTTGCATCCCTTTAGTTTTTTTTTTTTTTTTTTTCATTCAGGCTTGTGAAATATGAACAACTCTTCTACTTATGAAGTCTGTTGCTCCTAGCTGTAGACACATAACTGAGGCATTACGCTCATCCTGTGCACAAAAGACCTATTTGAACCCTCTGCTCAAAAACCAAGTGTGTTTCCAATTCATGGTCACAGACTGTGGATGAGTTTTGCAGGGATCATGAAGAAATTTAACAATAATGAGAGCTGGGCTTAGACTTCAACTGATCATCAACAAGAGAGGAGGGGGGAGGGTTGGTTTATCATCATCTTTAACAAAATAACATCCCCTTACCTTAAATCAAAAAAGACCCAACATTTAGGCATGTTGCAGTACGTGTGTGTTATCCACTGAGCCAACATTTTACCCCAGTGTCTAACCTCCTCCCCTGCTGCAGGCGGTTCACCCTGAAGTGCTCAACCCCTGTGTCACCAACAGTCCTGCTCCAGAAACTCATGCCATCAGCGCCTTCCTTTGACAGAGAGTTAATCTTTATCAGAGATGCTAATCTTTAACCTCAAACTCAAAGAAAGCCCTGACACCAGGACAGATAGAGAGAGAGAGAGAGAGAGAATGAGTGTGTTTGGGGTCTAAGAGGGAGGTAGGGTGTGGGGGTCAAATTGCCCTTTCTACTCCTGGGCCATGAAAAGTGCCAAGCTCACCAAGTCTGTCAGGGATGGTAGAACGGGGATGGATGTGACTGCTTGTGTGTGTGTGTGTGTGTGTGTGTGTGTGTGTGTGTGTGTGTTGAGGAGGGGTGGGGGGGATATAGATAGTAGTCATGAATGGAAAGGTTTGTAGAGGACAAGTTGCTTTTCTGGCTGAACACCAATGTTAAAATAAAGTTGACGAGCTGCTGATGATTATATTGGTTAAGGTTGGGGAGTACTGGAAAAATGGTGGTGATTTGAAGGTTCAATACAGTGACTGGTTGTGGTTGAATAACATGACTGTAACTGTGCCACACTGCTCTCTGAGGAGCGCTCATCACAACAAATGTCACCATGTGTTGAAATACTGCAGGCCGCTTTCTGTACACTCTATTGACTGGATAGGTGGTCCAAGTCTGTGTGGAAAAAAAATGAGAGTAACACTCAGACTGTATTTAGAATAGTCGCAGGTTAATCATGTTGAATGCACTGCAGCCGTCGTGCACAGGTATCATTGCCTGTGCGTTCCGGAGGATTAGAGCAGGGTGGTTGTAAATGTTGGCTGTCCTCTGCATGGAAGCCACTTTGTCCATTGACTGAGCAGGCATTTTCTCATTGTGTATCCAGTTGTCTGACTAAAGATGGATGTTGGAATTAAGGACCAACAGCCACTGTGGCTGCATTTTGGTCAAAAAAAGATCATTTCCTGCAGTGCAGTGTCAGTCTAGCAGGGACACTAGCACTCAGTGACATGTATCTGTAGTCATTTGTGGTTTGGCAATGCCTTAAAAATGGATTTTCCTAAGTTGTGATTACATTGCTTTGAGGCCTCATTACGCTGAGTGTTGAACAACCTGCACCGATACAACAGGGCTGTATCCATTTCCTAACAACATGCTCCTCCTATGACACATGGATCAGAAAAAGAAGCCAGTGATTGTAATATAATCAGGCCACTTGGCCCAGCAGCAGACAGGCCTGCTATTAAGCCTGTTACAGCAGGAGAAAGCAGCTGTATGGATCTGGGCCAGACCTGTCAGGCTTTATACACTGCGACAGTATTAGGCGTGCTTGCACCCACTATTTTACTCTGATCGGTGTTTTGCCCATAGTTTGTCAGTGATGTATGAAAAAATCAATTAAATCACGGCCATGTTGGAGTTGCTGTGGGTTTTTCATGAGTTTAAAGTCTCTGTTCCCGGAAGTGAGCAAAAACCGCCAAGGTTAAGCAGACTGTCCAGCTATTACTGGAGATGACGTACATATAGAGCAGTTGTTCCCAACTTTTTTTTGTCTTGTGATCTCCTAAAATGAAGGAATGGCAACTCAAGACCTCTACTCACAGATTATGGACTTAGTGGACATGACTGGTGAACAGTTCAAACGAAGAGTGATTATATAGCATTTCACAAGAAAAAAGCAAAAACAATTAAGCTTTTTTTGTGGAAGAGAAATATGTTCATATATTGTCATTATAATAATCTTATGACAGAACAGGGTTATTCTATTTATTCAGATAGCCATGAGAAGACAAAATATATGATATAGAGCTTTAAATCATGTCTTAGCTTAAGGGTTTAGCTGCCATAAAATAGAAGAAAACCACTGAATGTCACTGGGTTGTCCCATCCTAAGTGAAGCATATAAATGTGGCTAGGAGTAAGTCATTTTGGTCAGACTGGGCTTAGAGACAGGGCAGTAGTGTCTGTTGGACACACAGAGGTCATGTCCTCTGTATTTTGCGTGATATGGGGATTTAGAAACCTTTGGGTAAATGTACATTTCATCAGGTGTAAAAATACATAAGTACTTTTATTTTATACCTATATCTTATATCTCCTCCTCCAGGATGTCAGATACCACATATACAATACTGTGCTTTGGGGGGATGTGTGGTTTAAATAAAAATCACCTTTTGTCACATTGATTGATAAAAACAAATTAACATTAGAGATACTATGTCAGCCCATACACCTGATTTTTTCTCATATATTGTTGCAATTTAATCAACATTCACATGAAAAAATAAGGCATTCGGTTAAATGAAACATTGGTCACATATAACACCTGTTGATAGTAAACAACATGAAATTATATTTAATAACAGATTTAGATGCAACTTATCTTTCTTTGTGGTCCTGCTCAGTGATTGTGACTCCTCTGCACTTCTGGCACTTATTTGACTTTTATGCCACTAAAAATGTCCAAAAGTCCATAATAGTCGCTCATGTTTTGTTGGTAGATGCTGTTTCTCCTGTGCTGTTACAGTAATGCTCACTGCTAAACAGATCTGATGATATATTATATTGGAAAAGGGAAAAATATATAGCCCATATAATCAGATTCAGATTCAAATAGTACAGTTCAGTACATCAACAATATGAATGAATAAAGTAATTTATAGAAATCTTGTCCCCTCACAACAAAGGGATCAAGAGAATTAAGGCCTGCTGGCTGGTTGGTAAAATTATATTTGCTACACATATATTTTGTATAGTTATGGACATAAATTCTTCCATTCAGTCTATGAATAATTGGATTGCATTCCTCTTTTGCTTATTGCATTTCTCCTTTGCTTATGGTGCTTTCTGAATTGAATGAAGCTAACGTTACATCTGGCCGGTATAACAATGAGAAACCCAGCAGATTAGACAGACTATGGGTTGATTGGGTCATTATGGAATAAACTTTGTTTGTAATAATTCAAATTGAACTAGTTGTAATTACACATGTATTTATAACCATTACGTCTGCTCTTGCTTAGATGTGGTCAAAGGAAAATTCTGTTATTGTAGGACCATTTGTGGATTTGTTGTGTGTTGTGTGTTGGGGGGGGAGGGGGGGGGGGCGTTGCAGGGAAGAACATGAGGATTTGTGGATAAGAGAGAGGGAAGGAGACAAGGAGAGAGAAAGAGATGGGGGTGCGGCTTCTTGAGTAAGCAATCTTTTCACACTATCATAAATCACAGCGTGGCTAACATGAATCTTCTTTCTTTACACATAGCCGTCAGGTTCCTATTCACTACGACTCATTCTCTCTGTGTCATGGACACACACACACGTACCAGACGCACACCTATCTCTGTCCAAACCGCTGCAAGTAAACTTCTTTTGAAATGACGGAGACGAGAGGAGAGACAGAGGTAGAGCATGGCGAGGCGTCCTTTTCGCCCCTTGTCTGTTACCTATTCTGAGGCATCTGTCTGCAGCTGCCTACACACACACACACACACACACACACACACACAAACACACACAAACACACACAAGGGGGGAAAAGTTTTTGGCAGGCAACAGAGCTTGCACGCGGGCACACCCCGCGGATGCCTCTGCCAGTTCGAGAGAGACCACGGTCACACAACAGATAATTAATGACATGTCGAGCAGCGGAGCGCGTGGGATGGGGACGCCTCGGGAACACACACCGGGACACTGAGCGAGAAGCATCCCGGCAGACCTTACCTGGTCTTTCTCGGCGTGTCTCTCCTCCTGGATCTCCTCCTGGTGTTATATTTTCCCCCGGATGCAGTATGTTTAGGACACGGACGGACACACCGGTTGGAGTAAAGAAGACCACAGAATCCCTTCTCTGAAAACCTTGGACGTATTTTCTTCGGTGATTGCGAGTGCGTAATTACGCGCTGGCGGTCCGACAGTTTGGCTTTTTTCTATCGTGTATTCGGGTCCAAAATGGCACTAAATAACACATGGAAATGCATTTAAGTCAGTCAAAAACGGCGCTTACGCCGTACTATTGCCAGTTGTTATAATACTGCTGTATCCATTCCAGTACCACTACAACATAACGTAAAGGAGACGCCAAGCGTTTGCATGCCCGGTTTGGGAAAAGCCATAAATCTTGAGCGGCTCCACCATAAATCTGCAACAATCAGTGCCTACCTACAGCACACAGGCTGACGGGGACTGCTCAGTCTGGGGCTCGCTGTGCTACTTTACCCTAAAAAGCACACCGCGTGCGCGCGCTCACCCCCCCTCCGCCTGTGCTGCAAAATTCCCCGTATAGCGGGTCGGTGCGTGCCTGGCCAGTACTACGGCCAGGGCTCGCGCTTTTCTTTTCCTGAAGACTTATCTACCCACCGGGTAGCCTTATCTCCCCATTGGGCACAGCGCAAGCTCCGGTGGGCCTGCAGTAGGCAGAGCGAGCCTCCAAAAGAAACCGGTTTCTTCTGTCAGAGCTTCTCTGGCCTGAGTGTGACGCCGTATTCCCTGGGCTCTCTTCTTCTGTCTCTATCCTTCTCTACCTCTTTCTTCCCTCTTCTTCTTTATCTTCTTCTCAATACACCAAAAAATAGGAGCAAAGTCCTTCTGTGTCCTCCTGTCTCCTGTCGTTCCTTGCTTCTCCCCTGACGCCTGGTATCTTTTGGTCAGTGATTCAAACACACGCTGATGGTGTTTTGCTGTTGCTTTGCTAACTAGTAGCCGTTAGCGCACCTTGCTGACCTGTAACCTTTGTGGACCAGCATATGGTAGATTTGTCTCTCAGAAAGTCAAACTTGCCATTCATTGCTTCATTGATTATCTACGGAACACTGACGACTATCACATTCACATAAACCTGCTTCTTCCCTTCCTTTCCTGCAGTGTTTCTCCCCGCTCGGATCTCTGACTAGCTTGCTCGGTCGTCCTTGCTTTTGTCCTGCGGGGGAGGCGGATTGACACCGTGAACTGTTCCTGAACCGGGCTGCGGACTGACAGCTACACAGGCCGCGAGAACCTAGGGAGTCGGGGAGGGGGAGGGGGGGTTCTGGTTCTTGTTCCTGTCCAATCGGGGAGTCTGGTTGAGGTGCGCCAGGGGGTTAGCTAGGTTCAGCGTGACCTGCCTGTCTGTCCTGCCTGCGCGCGGGCCAGATGTTGGTTATTACATGGCGTCAAACTGAGAGCGATCAGAGGAGAGGAAGAGGGAGAAGGAGATTGAGAGAGGGGAGGAAGAGCAGAAATTCCGCTGTGATTTGACCTGCTCGTCCACACAGGGAACTGCTTCCGCTGTTCGGCTTGTTTACAAATTCAGTGGTAGAATCTGCCCTACGGGCCTATCAGATTTTGGTAAATTACAGTCAAAACCATACATTATTATTATATATTATTATTATCTATTATTCATACAGTAGGCGATGTGCGAAAACCATGGTCAAAACTCTACACTGGCCTAAACGAAACCAGATTTAACTAAAGAGGTTTCAGCGAAATATCTTAGGCTACAGGAAATGTATGAAATCGGCCTAAAAATATCAATAAGCCTAAAAACCAAAATAATTTGGATATGAAACCGAACTTGCCCATGACGACCAAAACTTAACCGAACACAGATGTCACGGCAATTGTGTAAATATTTGACAATTGCACATATTCACAGGAAGCACAGTAGCTTATTACGACAAAATAAGAGTGAAAAATAGCCAACTGATGTGGATGTGCTCTGTATCTTTTCAGCCTGTCATAGACGGATTTTGGGACATTTCTGGACATCCTGGACATGTTAGTGGATTGTAATTCTTTATTTGTGAGGATTTTTGAGCGCTGCTGTCCTGGCGGTATTGACATCATTTATTGTTAAATGTACAACTTCAATTAATCTCAAACCGATACACTTGGCTTTGCTGGACTCTCTCTCTCTCTCTACCTCTTTGTGTGTATTTGTGTTATCTTCCCACGCGTATAGACATGCCTTTACTGCCACACACGCGCACACACACACACACATACACACACTGAGAGAGTGAGAGAGATAAAGCAAGGAAGAGGGCGACGAAAGAGAGAGAGAGAAGTTCAATTACACAAGAGCAAAGCGTTATTTTTAGTTGATAAAAGAAAGAGAACGGCTCCTCGTGGAAACATTTCCGGCTGAGCAACTTGGTGTATCTTATCGCTCTCGTGCATGCTGCTCTCCGGCCCGGTTGAAGAGAAAAAAAAAGCGTCGCTCGCGGGCTCTGGATACGGTTTCAGTCGCTCATTTTTCACGCGCTTTGAATCACTGCCCTCGCGCAGACGATTATAAATTAGCACGAGGCTTCTTATTGATTTATTTCCGAACGGGTAATCATCTCCGCGCGAGGAAGAACCCGGGAAGTACCTGGCGCATGCATGGAGCACGAGACTGGATATCTGCGCCCTGTAAGAGATAAGGCAATAGACTATGGGTTAAATAATAATAATAATAATAATAATAATAATAATAATAATAATAATAATAATAATAATAATAATAATAATAATAATAATAAGATCCTAATTTTGTTTGACCTGTTTATTTGTTTTTATTATAGTAAAAAACGCAGTAGGCATGTAAAAGAACCCCCCTCGTTAAAGCTGATTTAAACACATGTTAACATGTTTTGTTAACATTATTTTCCCCACGCTTAAATCTTTCGCTCGTTAACGTTCAGCGGCTGCAGATTTATGACGCGAGCGGTCCGCTGATTTATGTTTGGCTGTTTGAAAAGAATCCCTGCTCCATAGCCGTTTTTAAACCGAACTGCTTTCATTGCTGTCGTGGTTTTGCCTTTTCACTTCACTTCAGATTAAACCGTTTCTTCCTCCAAGCAATTATTATATGCCTAAAGCTTAATGTTAAATGACTCCGCGGCGTTTTATAGCCTAGCTGAGACATAGTTAGGTACCGATCTATGGATATGGAATACATTTTCACTGCCGTTCAAATCCACAATCACATTTCCTTCCTTAGATTTATTTTTCATTGTTTAAATGCTTCTTTTTGTCTTTTTAAAAATTTTCTTCTTGAATTTTTATTTTTTTTACGGCGGTTCTTCTGTATAGGCGGGATATTTGCAGGTAAACCTACATAACAGTCCTCACATTGTGCATTTTAAAGATGAATACAACAGAAAATATTTTTGTACTTGTAAATTGGCCGCTGCCTTACACTAATAGACTAAATGAACACAGACATGAGTTTACATGCTTTAACATTTAAATTAAGCTTTAAAACAAACGCACGTGGGCTGTTTTGTTTACTCAAAATCTGTGTTAGAAAACGTGTCCTGTGTTATGTGTGGCATGCTCATGTTTAAGGTGATTTTTTCAGTATTTTGGTCTATTCTGAACAGTTTTAGATTGAGCGACGTTTATAGAGATAGTGGCTTATGTCTCAGACTTTGGGTTATGCTGAATTAGACGCGGTGTTAAAATTGCGTAGCTCATTGAAAAAGTCACTTTTTAAGAAGAAATGAAGGCATTTTTCGTCGTTAACCGGAAAGGTCGCAGGGCGCGTTGATAATATTTTTGCGTGGGGAAAGAACAGTGAAGAAGACAATATGGCTGCCAGCCCCGGTAGTGAGTGGGAAGATGCGCCTTGTATGAAGTCTTGTCCGCGTGCCTGCTTGCTTTCATGCGTGTCTGTCAGACGCGTGGGTCTACAGCGACCTTGACAATAAACACTAAAACCATATAGCTCTAATTGCGGTGGATTCAAACCGTTTGAGTGTGTATCAGCCTCAGCTGTTTGGCGTTTCAGCCACTGTAGGAGAAACACCGTGAGCTACTGCTGCATCTTCTTCCGTTTAACCAAGCTTTCCCCTGAGCTCTTACTGCCCGGTAAATCAGTAACAAACAATACATTTGGAGTAAAGACCCTCTCTCTCTCTCTCTCTCTCTCTGTCTCTCTCTATCGCTCTCTCTCTCTCACACACACACACACAGACACACACCATGCTGATCTGCATGCTTTGCTTTTTTTGCTAATGCATTTTAGATTAGAACGCTGGGTCATGAAGCGAAAAGTTTTTGTTTTTTTTTAATATTCATGATAAAACATGTATTCATCTAATGAAAAGGAAGGATCACTTCTTTAAATAAACTCTTTTAAAGAAGTGATCCTTCACCGAGATGTTCATACAAGTCGCTTCCATTCAGTGATTCCGCTCCGTTCTATGTTTATCTTGAACTAACAGTCATATAAAAGGAATCCGTGTTATTTTAGGTCAGTATCATGTTCTGCTGCGTCCTTAATTCCCCCGATGTCACAATGAGTTGATGATGCAGCCATTGTCCTGCAGCAGGTTTCGGTGTAAACATTAATTTCAGCCTGTAAATGTATTGTGGTGTCACAATAGGCTACAGATTCTTTGAAGATGCAGCAAAGTAAAACATTTACGCAATTTCTCTGTGTTTTCATAGAGGGAGTAACAAACATAATCCTTTTCACATCTGGATTATGAATAAGGTCTGCAGCAGCGGGGACAGAATTGTATTTAGTGAGGCGTGAATAGAGAGAGTTGTGAATGCAGGGAGGCCTCGCAGGAGTTGAAATCCCCCTCCTGTAGCTTGGATAGCAGCAGCAACAGCAGCAGCAGCAGCAGCCATAATGGATGTCAGACAGGGAGTGATATCATTTCTCAACACCGTTTCAAATATTTGAACTATTTCTGCGGGGTTTGATGTGGAACTATCTTGCCAGACAAAACACACTTAACAGTGGACACATGCCTGGGATAAGATAAGATAAACCAAACGCTTCTGCTGTCGTCTTCCCTTCACTGTGTGACTTAGGAGCATTTTAATGCAACAGTTTCAGCCACTTATGATTCAACTAATTTTTAAAAGTCAAGTTAGCCTCCCTCTAAACTTCTCCCCCTCTACACGGCCACGCTCACAACCTGCAGCAGCGGGCGGCCTGGCTGGCGCTTGGAAATATATTTTCAACGCTTCGCTGTCACCCAAATCAGATATGAGGTCGAGATACCCGGCGAAATATATAAATATATATGAAAAAAGGAGGAAAGAAATCATGTCACTCCCCCACTCTCTCTCTCTCTGTCTCTCTCTCTCTCTCTCTCCGTCTCTTTCTCCGTCCACAGAAATGAGGCGGGATATTGTTTTTGACACGGCGGCGGACAGCAGGAATACACATTTTGAAAAGCGCTGCCTCTTGCTGCTACTGCCATTATTATGTGATGGGAAGCCGTGGAGGCGCTCTAATTTGGTTACACTAAGGTTTACACTGGTAGTGATGGCCGAGTGGGGGGAGGGAGGGGAGGGAGGGCAGAGAGGGAGGAGAGAGGATGCGGAAGAGTCCAGCCTTGGAAATGTAATTGTAAACTGATTCCGGGTGCATATCCATCCATCCATCCATCCATCCATCCATTCATTCATCCATCCATCCATCCATCCATCCATCCATCCATCCATCCATTCATCCATCCTTCCATTCATCCATCCATCCATTCATGCATTCATCCCAATACTTATCCCAACTCTTTAATACTCATCTGTTGTTGTTGTTATTATTATTGTTATTATTATTATTATTATTATTATTATTATTATTAATAATAATACTAATAATAATAATAATAATAATAATAATAATAATAATAATAATAATAATAATAATAATAATAATAATAATAATTATAATAATTATAATAATGCAATGTCTATAAAAAGTATCTTGCAAACTTATGTTGTATATAATAAATATGTATATAATAAAACCATTTGATGCTGCGTTCACTGTCCTCTGTTCTTATTGCACTTTGCATAAATTACCAGCTGGCTTCACACCAAAACAACAACACACTATCACACAAGCGTCACTTACTATAGTGAGTTATGAGGTTAGCCGATGAAATTACGTTTACTCCATCCCACACCCCACTTGCTCCTCGCAGAGGGAAAAGGCTAAAAATGGTACCACAAACCAATTCACAATGTTTCACTGAGTCATTTGGTTGGATTTTCCGTTGCCATGGGAAGAGTGTATATTGGAAATGAAACCGAATGTGATATGAGATACATGTGAATACAAACATGGGGTTAAAAAAGGAGGGAAATGCTCCCATCTCTGCATCTTATTTTCCTCGCCACATTTAAAGAAAAGAAGAAGGTCTGATTCACGGTGAAGGATTTGAGCAAAGGCAGAAACACTGAGTGCTGACATGAATAATGGCGCCCAGTTCCATTCCAGCAGACATCCAAAGAAAACACATTTGAAAAAATGCATGGAAAAAAAAAACTACTTCTAAAAAATGAACTCAGAGACGGTGTACAGTCTGCTTTTACGCACAAAGTTAACGGGACACTATACAAGCACCTCTGGTCCTGTGACGTTTCATCTTAATAAAATAAGCAGCAGCAGATGAATCATAACGTAGGAGATCTTTACTAGGCTACAACAAGAAGCAGGTAGTATTGCTGGCATAAAGCCCATTTAAATTCCAAAGCCAAGTTGATTCTCATTAGATAGTTTCCGTCAGTGCAGAAAACAGTTTTCTGATTGCATTTCACTTTAAAGCAGGGGCCTATGGGCTCATTGTGCTTGCAGAAGCCATGGACTCGAACCGGCGTCATTTAGATCTTCAGCCTGGCTCCCATGACTGAGCTACTTGGAATCACTCACACCTCCTGGCTAGATGGATGAGATTTTCCTGGCCGGCAGGTCCTTTTTATGAGATTTCATGGCGGCCGAGGCGTGCCCGGTGTGCCAAATTTAAACAAATCTCCCGTTAATTGGTCGCCGCAGTAATTCAAGACCCGGAGCTACAGCCAGCCACTGTCATACTGAGCAAGAAAAAAAGAAACACCCCTAGTAATAATCAAGTGTAAAAGGCGGAGGTGTGTGTGAGGGCATGGAGGAAAGGCAGGCAGATATAGAGAAGGAGGGGAAAGAGAGCAGGGCAGTGAAAACAGAGCCGGAACAGAAAGAAGAGCCCGTGGCGGCCGTGGCGACATCTCTTCCTCCTCTTCTTCTTCTTCCTCGTTCCGGTGTATCATCGGTCCATCGACCGTCATTTTTTCGCCACCGTCTCCCCACAGCAGAGGGAAACATGATTTATCGTGGGCAGCACCATAAACAACAGCACTCCCTCACAAACACACAATGGCAGCCGCGGCCGCACGCTGACACCCTGCCTCACTATAAATCAAGAGAAGTAGCTGGCTGGGAAAAAAAAAAGAAGAGAGGGAGAGGGAGAGAGAGAGAGAGGGAGAGAGATGGACAGAGAGTCAGGCAGATAGAGAGAGATGTAGAGGCAGACAGGAGGTGATGGGAGAAAGATGGAGAAGAATATCCAAGTGCTTCTTAAAATATAAACAGCCATCGGCTAACATTGCATTGCTCCCCCCCTCTCTCTCTCTCTCTCTCCGGTTTGCAGGCTGCGCGGCTGCACCGCTTCAACCTATAAACAATGGCTGATGATGATGGGTGGGGGGTGATGTGTAAACAACACGACAGCAACATGCACGATGAGAAAACACGGCGAAAGATGGGTATTTTGGGGCATATTTACCACGATGTTAAAATAGCCTATGATTCAGTGAGAGGGATGCGGGCGAAGGCGGCGCAGCGGCGTAGAAGATGAGGAAGAAGAAGTGTGGTTTCCCCCCATGCAGTTCCCTTCCTTCCGCAATACTCACGGTGTCCACAACGACCCGCAAGACGCACACCCGTCCAAATTTGTTTTATTGCAGCCTCCTTCTCTCTTTTCTCTTCCTCTCTCTCTCTCTGTTGGCGTTTCTCAGTGTCTCCTCTTCTCCCCCCTCTACCTCTCTCTCTCCTTTTTTCTCTCTCTCTCTCTCTCCCCCTCTCTCCGCTGCTATAGGGGGGCTTGTATCTTTTTTTTTTTTTTTTTTTGAAAGGACAGTTGAATTTTCCACGTCAGACACACACACACTGGAGCAGCACCATGTCTTACCGTTATATTCCTGACGAATACATATCTATTCTGCAACCTCTGCATTAATTATTTAATGAATCACGTGACGCGTTGGTCGGGGGCTGGGGGGTGTGAGGTGGGGGCAGTGGGGGGGGGGTATCCGTGCGCCTCTCTCCGTTCGTGGGACCCATCCGGACCTGTGCACGCATGCAGGGGTGCTGTTCGATGCAGGACTCTGTTTAAGTTATAAAAAAAAAATGAACATAAAATTCTATGGGATGACTTCTGCTCACCTTTCAGCCTTTTCAGTGGGAGGCAGTGAGTGGTGTGTGTGTGTGCTATAAAGTGTGAGGTGGAAGCAGGGGTAGGCCTGTGGCGGACAGAGAGAGACCGATAAAAGATGATTGTCACCGACTATGTTCGTTTTAAAAAATGACTGCACGCCTCAGACTCTTTCTTCGTTATTCCTCACTGTCATCTCTTTCTCAGGTCGCCGTTAGTCGGCAGAACAAGGGGAATTCCTTATATTGTCCTGTCTTATATTTCAATGTATCTGTTCCCAGCATTTGGAAATATTCGATGTTGAGGGCAAACAGCACGAGCATATTTTTATCAGACTATTGAGCATCACAGCTGAGTTTATTCCTCCTATGTGGTGTCATATTCACGCGGCCTGGAGCTTAACTAAATATTTAACAAACACTCAGGCCAACTGTGTCAGTGAAAACAAATCGTAAAAGTGTCTTTTTTTTTTTAATAATTACAAATTCATCTTCCGCATCGAAATGTGAGTTAGGCGGCTGGAAATCAAAGAGAAAATGGTGTAAACCCTGAACACAGACAAGGCCATGCTTTTCTCTCATCTCTTTGTAATAATACGATTTAGAATGACATATTTAAAAAAAATATAAATAAATACATTGTTCAAACGCGCACCTTCTTTTAGCCTTTTAACAAGTTCTCCTGGCGGGGTGGCCGCAGAGGAGAGGGAGACAAGGAGAGAGGGAGAGGCACTAAGGAGGCAGAGAGAAGAAGAGGGAGAGAGAGAGAGACAGACGAAGAAACAACGGAGAGACAAAAACCCCCGTTGCGAGGCCGTGCAGGGCAACAATGGCACGTTGGAGCCTTTTGGCTCTGTCTCCCGGTTGCACAGCTCCAGCCGCCTCTAACAGAACAATGGAGCTCGAGATTCAAAAAAAAGTGCTCCGGCTGCTATAACAGAGCTAACCTAGCTACTGAGTATCTAAGAAGAAACACTTCAAGGTCAAACAATGGGCCTGAAGACACGTTGCTGCTCCTCAGAGGAACACAGCACCGCCGCCTCTCCGCCACACTACCTGTCTCCTCCGCATAGCCTACATAGACTTCATTTCTACCAGGAGTGTCAATTCAAACTTCACCAATATTGTTTTGTATTTTATCCAGCTAATTTTTTAAAGAAGTGGGACGCCAGAAAGGGAGACAGAGAGAAGTAGTGACAAATAAAAGATGGTTAATATCTAATGCGATTAGCCAGAACTACTTTCTGGTGAGATCAGAGCAGAAACGCAATCGGCCAGTTTGGATTGTTTGTTACTAAAAATATAATCTGCAAGATGACAAAGGCATAAAAACAATTAGGAAGAAGGAAACAAATGTAGTTCTGAACCTATTATCGGTGAAACAGTTGGGTGGTAATTTATTTATTCCACTTTTTTTTTGACGCACTAACAACGCACAGATGAAGTCCTTTAAACTTGCATTCCAAGCACCGCGGCGGTTCCATGAGATTTTACCCACAACAAGATTGAAATCAAACATTTGCGGTGGTGATGATGGCGTCTGTAATGACGGCCATAAATTATAGCAATCACAGTGTGAAACAACAGCAAAGATAAGTAGCAGCAGAGACCTGGGCCGGCCTGACAACAGCAATAGGAATCAGCTCTGTAAACTTGGCACAGCCGCATATAAAGCTATTACACACAGAAAACCATTTCAATAGCCGGAATATCTGAATTATGATGGGCGGGGGGGCTGCTAGAGTCAACTGTAGTGTTATAACGCTGAAGATGAACCATTATAAACATGCATTTAGTGACATTAGACTGCCGCCATAGCTGCGTCTGAGTAAACAAACAGGGACGTCTTAGTGACATGGCTACACCACTTTAAATCATTTATTTGCACTTCAGTATTTTAATATCATGAAAACAAAACGACAGAGATATTTTAAGTAGCTTGACAACACTCTCTCAATGTAACCAACTAATACATAGTATAACCACAAAATACAAGCAGATAGTGTATACAGGAAGTCAGCATTAAAGTATGGCTTACAGGTTATTCTAATGGTTATTTGAACATTTCTTATCTAAGTGCAAAATAATAGTAAGAGCCAATAATAGAAGTGATGTTAGAGTTCTTTGGGATCGTGGGGGTCTCTTGGTCCGTGATGGATTAAGACAGGTAGATTCTTCCTCCTCGTTAATGATTAACTAGGCTTTGAATAAAAAGAGAGAAACTGAAAATGTCTCTTTGTTAAGATGTAGAATGGCCATAAAATAAAAGTGTCCAAGGCCTGTTTAAGAGGTTATATATTAGATCAGTAGAGATGTTTTATTAATAATGTATTATTATTATTATTATTATTATTATTATTATTATTATTATTATTATTATTATTATAGACTGATTCGAAAGAGAAAGAGAGACAGAGACAGTAAGAGAAGAGAGAGATTGATTTACCAAGCCCCGACATCTCGCCTTTTACTGCGGCTCGTAAATCTGTCTCGAGACGGCAGCACGCGCACAACCGGTTTTTGAAATATATTCTTCTGCTGCGCGAGACGTGAGGTCTTCCCCTCCCCAGTTATGGGATTGCACCAGAGACATCCCCGGCCGGTCTCCCGGGCGGTGTAGCTTGGCCGGTGGAATCCCATAACCCCCCTCCATTATTATTGTTCTCTTTTTATCTGTTAAGTAAAGAATAAATCAATAACCTATAAATAACATTTGAGTAATTAAAAGGTAAATATATATATATTCATGCACAAAGCCAGGATCCTTGATATTGTAATATTTGCAAGCCGTCGTCTGTACTCTAAACAGGCGATAGAGCGCAGTTTAATAGGCTTGTGTGAGTGTTTTGTTGTCAGACATGACAGGATCAATGACTTTTGAGCAATGTTCAAACTGTCTCGCCATTGTGGACTTTATAAAGCCTGGGAGAGATCCTGCTGAGTTACAGTACACTGTGGATCAATTACACCTTACAATTACACTTCTCATGTTGGTCTTTTAATTGAGTGATTCACACTGCTCGTAGATTATAAGAATATAACGATCTGAACAACCATCACAATTTGTAACACAGTTAAGCCACATGCTTTTGTTTGTTTTGGTTTAATACTAATGGATAAGTACCTCTGGATTACTGGTAATATTAACTGTTGGCTGTACTGAGTGATCTTGAATGTAGGCTACAGCTCCAGTCTTACAGAGTAACTGACAGTAAACTGGACGCACGCTAAAAACATTTTGCAACAAGCGTTTCATTTGCCAACATATTTATTCATCTACATATATGTCTGTTTTAAATCATGGTCCATATAGGACAGGGATAACTGGCGAGTATCAGTATTAACAGTAAGGAATTTTACATCGTCTTTTGGGTCCTTAGGATGTTTTTACGTTATTGAGGCTTATTATCAAGCTTTTTTTGTGGATTTCTTGTTCCTCTACTTTCTATTTGTGATCTCACTACACGACCAGCAACAAAATCACTTCTAGTAAACTGTGAAGATATGCGACAGGCTGATTTTGTCAAACCCGAATTCTAATCTTTGTGTGTTTGAGATTTTCTGTCCGCAGGATGTTATTATATATGATATAACAGCAGTCAGCGCGTCCTTGTCATTAGGATATTGATAAGTAAAAGGTAAAGAGGGGCTGAGGGGTCGTTTAATATTTTACTATCAACACGCTGCTGTACGGGCCTAATGTCCCAACATTAGTCATAAAGGCCACAGATGCCTATTTATCACTCACATCTAACGGATATGAGCGCTGCTGTAACAAACAGAGGTACGATCATCACACCGCAGGCCTGCTCGCCTCCATTCACTGAATGCAGCATCGCTGATACCACGCTGTCTAACAGCACTATCACTTTGCAATAAAGGAAACTTACAAGGTGCATTATTAATCATTAATAATTCATTTATTATTGAATCAGTTCAAGTTAAAAGGCCCTATGATGCTTTAATACACTATGCAGGGTATTTGGGTTGCCAGGTTGTGATACAACTGCTGATTTGATGTAAAACGATAACAAAGAAAATTGTTTTCCGATAAACAATCAAACCAGTTAAAAACTTTTAAAGTAATTCATAGTTTTGTAAAGATGTTGTGAGTCAAGAGTCCACTAAAAGACTCTTCTTCCTTCCTTCCTGTTGCTAACAAAAGAACAAGCAGTGCTGGCGGGATGCACCAAGAGATTTAGTTTGGATTTTTAAATTCTTGTTTGCATGAAGACTCCGATATCATAATATATAATCAGTTTGAATCATTTGAAATAACTGCTGATAATTGATATTACCTACTGACTAACGTTACACTCGGAATCACCGCCATGCCACAACATTTAACAGGCTGGCCGATAAACAGAAATAGTGTATGTGGCTGCTACAACTTGGCAACCATTATTTGGCTCTCTCTTTTCAATATTTAATACATGTCTACTTTTAAATGGCTCTCTCTCTTTCACACACACACACACACACAGCCGGTGCAGTAGTAAAAGCCTGGCAGCCATATATCTCTCGTGACGACCTCCTCCTGCAGCCCGCGCGCCTGCACCGTGACCTCCTCGGCTCCTCGCACTCTCCAGAATAATAAATTTCTCGGGCAACGCGGCTGCAACAAGCGCGAGGGGGAAAAACCGCGCAGGCGATTTGTCTGGCAATTAGCAAACCACCGCGAGACTCCCCGGGCCAGAGAGGGAGAGAGAGAGAGAGAGAGAGAGAGAGAGAGAGAGAGAGAGAGAGAGAGTTGTTGTGACTGTAGTTTTATGTGTGTGTGTGTGTGTGTGTGTGTGTATGTGCCACACACACACCGTGGAGACATATTTGGTGCTTGTCGTTTTAGCATGCATGTCACAGTACATGTAAGTGAGTGTGTGCATGTGTGTGTTTTTGTGAACCCTGAAAGCTTGCAGCTTCCTGTGTTAAGCTGGCGTTGAAACATCAGCTCCATCAGCTGGTTCAAACCCTCCAAACATCTCAGTGACAGCAGACTGTAAAGCTGAAAGCAGCTTCTCTATAAACTGCAGGTCAGAGTGAGAACCATATCTCACCCGCCTGCCTGACCCCTGCTGCTTCATGCTTTTACTTTACAGTTATTTAACTACTAATACCACTGAGATTACAAAAACAAATCTCCTTTTGGATGGGGGAGAAGCACAAGGACGAGTAATAAAGCTGCAGAAAAAAACAACAGTGTGTAGCAATGTGCAAAGGCAGAAACACACTTAAAATCACAAAAAAGTAAAGTCTGGTTTCATTAAATGAGAGCTCAGCGGGCGTTTATGCAGCGGCAGAGCAGCAGGAGTTTTAATTTAACAAGCGTGTTTTTAATGAACCTGCGTGAGCTCAGGGCAGAAATTAGATTTTCTCCATTCAAGGTTTCAGGATGAGAAACTTTACAAACTACTGCAGAGCATTTCTTTATAAAGCTGAGGAGTGAAGCTATAGCATCAATACTAACTTTTAATTTACCTGGGTATATCATATTTATAACATCATGTCACCTGAATGCAAGATTTCTCACTAAAATGCATAAACACATTGAAAACATATGAAGTTTTGCTTTGAAACCTGCATCTTCTTCTCTTTGATTAGTGCACTGCTATTACAAGCATTACAGCTATCAATTTCTACTGCCAGTAGCAGACATGTATAAGCTCATACCTAAATGACAACATACACTGTTCCTCAACACTTTGACCACCCAAACCTCCACATCATACACTGCACTGCACTGGGAATTCCACATTACTGTAAACACATTGTAATGGTATCTGAACAAACAGCCAATGTCGTGCGTGTGTGTGTGTGTGTGTGTGTGTGTGTGTGTGTGTGTTGTGTTAGTTCTTGTACACATGTCAACATAATACAAGATACAAACAACACAGGAAGCTGCTGATCGTCACTTTGCTCTACAGCACCACTAGCTTTCAAAAACTCCACAGGGCAGCTTTAACCATACATAATATACTGTAACTTCAGTCAATATGTTTCCACAGCAACATTGTTACTTTACAAAAGTGCAAAATTACAGTTAAAGCATATTACAAAAGACAGTGCTGGAGGATTAGCTTGTTGGCACATCATAAAGAATATTATGAGGATGAGTTGTATTTTCAGTGAGTGTTAGAGAATTGTTCTATCTATCTGCTGGTTATCTATTCTATCTTCAGTCTGCTGAATGAAGCCACTCTCTTCTATCTGTATCAGTTCAATACTTTGTGGAAACCCTTCCATGTCCCATTTAACAACAAATACACAAAGTAATAATACATGCAAGGGCAAATAACAGAACCACAATAAAAAAAAGCCACATCTGTTTGGTTCCCTTTATCATCATTCTCCATCATCAGTGATGATTCCTGGCTCACCAGAATCACATGTAAAGGTAAACCTGTAAACCTGTGGTTGAAATATGTCCGTGGCACATATAGAAAATGAAACGCAATAGAAAACGGTTTAGTCTTGAAAGTTGGCACTAAATGCTTGGTAGATTAATTAATGCTGTTACTATTTATTGCTTAATCAAATATTGGCTTATTTGAATTATACTTTTGAAATTCTACAGACTGTAAGTTATTTGAATACTTCTAGTATTAAGATAAATAACACACTGATGCAATTTATATATTTAAGTGTATTATATTCAGTGGAAAAATAATGCTGTTGTAGGAAACGTACTCAGCTATGTAACATTTATCTTGAAGTGGGTCCTGGCACTCAGGTATCATATTTACACTGGTTCCTTAGGATTTTTAATCATCCCCAAAGTGCTGTGACCTCTGACCTTTCATATTATATACACCCCTATATACCAAATGATGATATTGAATCATCATTAGCATCTTGTTTGCTGTAAGTGGACCTTTCTGAAAAAAACACAGAGCTGGGAGAGCTGTGTTTGGATGATCTTTTTGTAAGCAACTCTGTGGCACATGATTGGCACATACAGTATTATTGGACAAAGTTTAATTAAATGTAACAATCTGTCTGCTCTACATCTTTCTGCAATACATAACCATGCTGGTAAAATTGCAACACCACAGATCTGATGCAGCTCTTCTTTCTGCCTTACAGGTGAGCTCTTCCTTCAGCAACTTACACAACACACACAGAGCACTGAGTGGCTGCTTTAGTGTGTTTTAATACGTGTATTATCAAGGATTGGGATAGTAGTTTAAGAGGACAATTAAGAGAACAAAAAGTCACAGGAGTGATCCCATCAACAGCCATGTGTCCCATTAAAGAGTCCTTGAGGCAATACTGAACCACATCCTGCTTGCACCATTGAGAGCAGCAGATCAAAATCAGAATATTAAATACTTCCAAAGTCAATTGACGTTTCTGGATTGCCACAATCAGGGCATGTGCTGCATGTGATATGACAATATTTGTTGGTGTGAATTTGGATGAGGTACAGATGATTATTAGACTGATTTAAATCCCCTTTAAGACAAAATTCCCCATAATTCAATTTGATCTGGTGTCTTTGGATACTGACATGGATCTGAACAGAGCTTTATTTCACAGCAAGTCAGTGTAAACATGGACCCATCAGTGGGTCTTGCAAGGTACCAGAGTTTGTATAGACAGTACAATCAAATGTTGCATGTCTAATGAGACCTTGGTCAAATGTAGAACAGAAAATACAGAGGGAAATCTATGCTATATGGGAAATATTTTATTGCAATGAAGGCATAGTGGAACCAGAGTGGCCTACAGTATTTCCCCCATATGCCATTGATTTGATTAATCAGTACCCAACCAACACACACACACACCATCCCTGCCCGTTGCAGGTCGGATTACCCAGCTGGAAAATGACCAGCAGCCACCAGCCCAATGCTGGTAAATAACTGAATTGCACTATGATAGTACAACTTTCGCAATTCTGATGTATTTTATGTTATTCTTTGGCTACTATGAATCAACTTGTCAAAATGAGTGCTGTTATCCTGAATTTGACCAAACATAAACTACAACATGGTAACAGAGCTGGAACTGGCTTGGAAGTTAAAAGGGCTGCTCAGCAGCTTTTCAGCAAGGCAATCCGGAGGGGCAGGCTGTGTTTACACTAAGCTCCCAGTCTGTCCAAATACTGTCCAGTATCAGGCTGCACATTCTGAGCCCGTCTAACAAGCCTGGCTGATTGTTTCATACCAAACCATACAGTTATACATCTGTATGAGTGCCCAATGCTTTAGATTGAGACAGAGGACCAACTTTGAAACACTGCTGGGAGGATATATTGACCGAAGGTTGAGAAAGCTACTCTAAAAATGATAAAACATAAACATTTTATTTTGGGCGAGGTGTATTTCATCTTTTATTTTTACATTTCAGCCAGCCTTATTTAACTGACAGTGAGCAGTGGCCTGTAGCTGACCCCTGCCTAGGTGGTTGGCTTACTTGTCATCCTGTCTGTCTGGTTGTTTGGGTGTGGGAGCGGAGATATCGCCGCCGTGCCCCCGGGTTACAGTGCCCTGAACTCGGCCTGTTATGACTAAGTGGCCCGGGGGCTCCGGAGGTCTGGGAATGTCCAAGGGAGCGGAGGGTCCAACAGCCTTGCGAGGTCAAGGGGGACCAGGAATGATGGGGGTAGGAGTGGTGTGTGTGTGCGGGGGTGGGGAGGGGGACTAACCACGGGTCAGCCTCTGGCTTCAGAGCCAGTGGACCTCATCGGTCAGAAAAACGTGTCCTCTGGTTGAACCCTCTGTGGCCGCAGCTTGGCCATTCCACTGCCCCTGCATGACCATCGATTTTTTTTCCTCCTCCACCTCTCTCTCCCTCTCTCTCTGCCTTTCCTTCGATACCAGCCACTTATATTTCTACCATTTGTTTCTCTTACTTCTCCACGCATCGCATCACGGCACGGCCTGAGTCCCCATGAGAGGCCGGAGCCCCTCCACCAGAACCGCTGCCCTTTTATTTTTAAACGCGTACAGATTGATTTCTGAGGGGGTCAAACAGGAGTGAGTGCGCTTCCTGCGGCTGCTACTGCTCGGATCAGCAGATACCGGAGGCCTGAGCGCGCACGGCGACCGGCGATCGTTCGCAGTTCATTTGGAAAGCCTTGAAAATCGTTTGTTTTCGAGGTAAATTGTTTTGGAGCGCAACCGAGAGAGTATCCATTAACCAGCGCTCAGCTCACTTCTTTTAATTTTTCTTTTTCACCTTCCCCCTCCCACTGCACCCCTCTCTCCAATTGAGCGCCGTATTATTCATATTCCCACCGCAGTCTCTGTAGCCTGTTTGCACCTGGCCAACAAAACACACGCGCGCGCGCGCGCACACACACACACACACAAACACACACACAACTGTATCTCATTAAAAGCTGCAGGCCTAAACCACAGCAACACTTTATAACCACAGAAACACAGCCAAGACAAAATGCATAATAAGCTCTGGGTGAACCAGGAATTATTCACGTGCGCCATACTGTCATACAGACCTCTTCTGAATTTTCCTAGAGTAATACGACCCTGAATATGCAACTGCGTTACTCTCATAATGCAATTGCATCATATAATCCATTTAAGCTGAATCTTATAAATTCCACATAAATCCCGTGCGTAAAAAAAACACACACATACGATAGCACATTTTACGCACAACAGATGCTGAAGAAGCGGCAGGCCTCATGAGTGGCAAACAGACGCTGAAGTGACACCACCGCAGCAAAGGGGGGGACGGAAACAGTTGCACAAACTTTGGAGAAAACAGAAAACAGCACAACACAAGCCCGTCATCTGTAACTGTATACATTGCATGCAAACACACAGTCACACACACACCTTCCAACACAAACATGCAGCTAAAATCAAAGCCCCCACGGCCATACATGCCCCCTTTTCCTGACCTCGCCAAATGCGTAGGGGGGCAATAAAACCATAAAAACGCCACCGAGCCGTCAGACACAGAGGAGCAAGAGAGCCAAAGACAGAAAAGGGGAGACAAAATGAAATTCCCAGGCCTCTTACCTTAGACGCCATCACTTTCAGGACTTTCTGGACCATTTTCTTCTTGTGCTGTGAGGGCTCTCTGACTGGTTTGTTGCAGGGATTTTCTTCTTTCCAGTGAGGAAGAAAAACTTTTTTTTCTTATGGTAGGATACTTGTGGGGTGTAAAAATAGCTTGTGAATGGGTGGGAAGGGGAGGGAAGTGTATATGAGTGTTTATGTGTGTGTGTGTGTGTGTGTGTGTGTGTGTGTGTGTGTGTGTGTGTGTGTGTATGTGTGAGGAAGGGAGGGAGGGAGGAGGGGGGGGGGGGGGGTGTCTTCCAAGTGTCTTCCAAGACGTCTTCTTTTTCTTTTCCTGTGTCTCTCTGTTCCTTGCCCCCTCTCTCTCTCTGTCTCTTTCTCTCTCTCTCTCCTGGCAGAAGGGGTCTTGTGTGTGGCTGCCGGATGACAATAGAGAAGAAGAAGGAGAAGAAGTGTTTAAAGAAGAACAAGTGATTAATGATTTTTTCTTGTATAATTCTCGCATTTTTCTTGAGGTGCCGTCCCCTCTGTCCTGTCCAGAAAATAATGGCGGTGAACTTTTTCGGAGGGGGGGGGTGGGGGGAAGGTTGGGGGTGGGCATCCTCACAAAAAAAATCTGCGCCCATTCACAGAAGCAGCAGAAGGCCCCGGCTGATAAAGGAGGCTAAAAAAAGAATAAGGATTCCTTGGTGGATTTTATTGTGCGCGGTGTCACCCTGCACACAAATTCATTTATTTCAAATCGGACTGCAAGTGCTCAGGGGATTTAAGGGTTATTGTGAAGGCACATATGTGTGTACATGTGTGTATGAATATTGGGGAGGAGGGTGTCGAGATGCTCCAGTATAGTACGGATGGTAGTGTTGCGAAAATTACAGCATTTGGACACAAATATTATCTTATGTGAGGAGGAGAGGTAGACCGCCTGAGGGTTTGCGTGTGGAGGAGGAGGTATTAAAGCTCATAGCATTCTATAGAAGAGCAAAAATATATATGTTGCTCGTTCTCAGCAACTGGAAATTAATATTTTCTAGAAAAGCTACAACTAAAGTGAAACTGGAGTGAAAACGTGCTATAGTCCATTTGGAGCAGAGTGTTTAATATTAAAAAGGGGAAAATAAAAGAGTTAACAGGAATGAAACAATGGAATGCGCGAGGGTGCAGGCTTACAAGCCTGTATACGAGCCACCATATGTAAGGCTTCACGCTTTTTGGCGCAGTGTGCGCGTGTTTGAGCAAATGTAGGTGTACAGTTTGATAGGAGGGCGGTCTTGCGCTGGAGGAGCCTTTCATAAATAGGAAGAAAACAGATAAATGGGCAAAGGGAGTCTCTGTGGCAAGAGGCCCAGGGAGAAATCAACCAACAAGTAATAGGGAATCTTCTCTGGGCCGAGGAATACGAGCGGACCAATTTGGGGGGCAGACTTTTTTTGTTTAAAGTTCATCGAGAGGAATGCTATTTTCTCGTTCTCCCCCCCTCTTGCTCTATATTTTTCGATACCTGCTCTAAGAAAAGAAAATGAAAATTAATACAGGAGCCGAGCCTTACAAAAGAAGCCATTCGTCTTGTTGATTATCTATTTGGTTGTCAGGGTTTGAGCTATGGCGCCGGCCCGCTCCCTTTTTGTAATATATAAAAAATAAAACACACATGCGCGCACTGCACCGATGCAGAAAACACAGACAGAAAAAAAAACTGTTGTGCAAAAATTACACTCATTAAAGCATTAAAAGACCACGAACCGAGAAACTATTTAATTTTTTTTTTTCTTCAGAAACAGAAGAGTAGGGGAGGGGGTGTCCCGTACTCTGTGTCGGGCCGGTGCAAGCGCGTCTGAGCAGCCGTTAAATTAACGGGAGAACGGGAGTGAAACGGAGGGACGGTTTGTGATTTAAAACGAGATTACAGGACGTAATGTACCAAGATCACTCACGGCCGGGACAGATTAATCATTGCAGGCCCCTGATTTCTCAAGACAGGTTGCGCTGTGCGATTGTAGGCAAAACCAACAGTGAAATTAAATGAAATTATTTATTGTGTGTGAATGTGGAAGCGTGAGTGTGTGTGTGTGTGTGTGTGTGTGTGCTTTATATGCATCCTTCACCCTTAAATTTCGCTGAGAGGAGAGAAGAGGGCGTATGTTTGTTCTGTCAGACCTGCAGTGCAAAGCAAAATGGAAATTATTCTCTTCTAAGAATATAAAAATATATAAAAAATTAAACCTGTAATTTAACAGGTAACATTTAAAAACGTGATTTTATACTTAAACTATACAATTTTATGAGCGTTTGCATAACTCCAAACCTCTTGACTTGGTAATATTTCACAGCAGATGTTTCATTTTAGAACTGACACCGAACAGAAAATGAGTTTGAGAGAGGAAATGAGAGAAAAGGGTAGAAAACGATACTTTTTCAGCCATTTATTTAAATTTCTATGAACTATTTACAAATAATAGGAAGGTAGACACACTGAGGAGGCATAAGCAGAGAAAGGAGCAACTTACATATCGGGGGAGGTAACACATGTTCAACAATACCATCATTATTATTATTATCATCATCAATAACGATAGAAACGGATCTTTGGAATGTAAATAAAATAACATCAATTTTTAAAAAAAAAAACACTTGCAGAATAAAATATCTAAAAAGTGGCACAAGGTGAAAGAATAGAGGGAGAGGGGTATAAAGAAGTGTGCGCGCATTTAATGTGCGGGGAGAGACATAGAAGAAGAAATAGAAAAATAAATCAACACCATTCAGACATGCAATAAAAGGCTCCTTATTTTTCTGAGTGTCCCTGGCTAGGACAACTGCTTATAATTAAATTACTTTTTTTTTTTTTTAATTTTCCACTTAGCCTACAAGAAATGAATAGCGCTTTTTGTATTGCAGGTAATAATAATTATTATAATAACTCGTCACACAATTCCAAAAATATAAAAGCTCGAAAAGCTGTCACTTCATTAAACGAGCAAAAGAAAATAAGATGACCAAAAAAATAAAAAATATATAAGTACAACTGAGGTAATAGGTAGTACATTGTATAGTGCTGCGTTTATACTGTGTTGTGAGCTATTTGTACCAGGATTTTGGTTTTGGATATTAGTGTCCTTTGTTTAGGCAGCTTCATAAACCCTGTTTGGAAAATGCCTTATTTGAACTTTATTTGACTTTAGTCACCCTGTCAGTCTGTGTTTCCCTGTATACAACATCACAAAATGAACAATCAACGGACCACATAAACGCTCCTTGTCATTCTCAGCAATAACAGCATAAAGTAGGCTATCATTTTACAATCAACACTGAATTCAAAAATAACTATAATTAAAATTTAAAAAGCTATATTTTGTCTTTAAACAAAACAGAAATATCGACAGTTAAAATTATAACAACAAGACAGAAAACTGCCTGATGTCATTTTGGATGATACGGAGGTTATATTTCATGTTAGAGTGATGTAAGGAAGGACGGGGGGATATGAGCATGCGTGGTTTTTGTATGCGTGTGTGTGTGTGTGTGTGTGTGTGTGTGAGGTGGGGTATAAGAATACTATTCTTGACGACACGATAGTTCCATTTATTACACGCGCGTGTGCGTGTGTGCGTGTGTGTGTGTGTGTGTGTGTATGTGTGTGTGTGAGGGGGGGTGCTGGGGGTGAGAGGAGCAGTGGTGTGGGGAGGGGTTCAGTGGGGTAGGGGCGAGGGGTAATGGGCAGAGCCGCGGTTCACCCCTTTGCTTTGTACCCGCAGAGTAAACATGACAAATGGGCCCCGAGTTTGGCATGATTAAAGATGAAAACGAGGATCCATCTTCACCAAAAAAAAAAAAAAAAAGTCTAGAAAAAAAGGAGTAAAGAAACCACACACACGCAGGCATATCTCCTGCCTGCCGTGCTCTGTCAGAGAAAGAAAGAGAGGAAGAGAGAGAGGAGTATAAAAAGAAAAAGACAGGAGACAGAAATATAAAAAGCAGAGAGAGGCAGGGGGAGAATGGGGGGGGTAAAGCAAAGAAGCGGCCGCATCATTTCCTCAGTTCTTTCAGTCTCGTTCTTCGCCTACTTTTGTTCATTTCATGTTTTATGAATGGGAAATCTCCCCTCCACCCCCCTCCCGCGTCATAACGTCATATTAGTGTGTAACATCAGCACAGATCAGGGCCGAACAGGCGGCAATGACATTCCTCTCTCCCTCCAGAGCAAAGGCGTTATTCCGGTCCAAAGTGCAGGTTTCGGTGGTTACAAGCGTGGCTGTCGCTTCGGCGTTCAGTTTGGGAATTAGAGAGGAAAGGGGAAACATCAGACAGAGAGCCAAAGAACCGGGCTGTAGGGGTCCGGTAGAGCGGTTCTAAGAGCCGGTTAGAGCCTGGGAGTTTGTGTTGGTGTTTGTCCCGGAGCGGACCTTGGTGTTGGGCAGCTTGTGGTCCTTCTTCCATTTCATCCTCCGGTTCTGGAACCAGATCTTGATCTGCCGCTCTGACAGGCAAAGCGTGTGCGCTATCTCCACCCTGCGCCTGCGCGTCAGGTACCGGTTGTAATGGAACTCCTTCTCGAGCTCCAGTACCTGCTGGCGCGTGTAGGCCGTCCGCGAGCGCTTGGGCTCACCCCCTGTGTAGTTTGAAGAGACTGTGGGAGAACAATGGGAATAGATGATCATCACAACATTAACTACTCAAGAAAAAAAGAAAAGAAAACACAACAACCACAATACCATGATCCCCAAAATACAACAACAACAATAATAACAATAATAATAATAATAATAATAATAATAATAATAATAATAATAATAATAATATATTGGCTGTTCTATAAAACAGAGTATCAAGACACTGCTTTCTGGTTTACAGCAGTAGAAAAACAGCTACTTGCACTACTACTACTACTACTACTACTACTACTACTACTACTACTACTAACAGTGCTGGCTTGCGGTAAAAATACATAAAGTGATGACGCAAGACTGTAGTCTATGGTAAGTGAAAACAGCATATGAAGGGAGGGAGAGAAAGAATGTGAGAGTGCGTTATGAGCATGCCAACGAGGAGAAATAAAGCCGCCGGTTGGACCCACAGAGATAAAAAAGAAAATGGCTGCAACACTGGCGGACAATTTATTGACTGCAAACATCATTTATCCCACAATATATTTCTCCGTGAATTCAAATGCAGTTGTGAAAGCTGAGATTGTTTATTTTACAGCATGCTTTGCGTTTTCAGTGAATACATGTTGTCAGGTGTCATTTTAGGCCCTGCGGCGGTGTGAATCCTCGCGGTACAGTCAGACTGACGCTGGTGTCCAAATGTTGTGATATGAGAGCAAATCGGGGCCGCGGCCGCATCTAAGGTGGAAAACTGCTGTTCTGACACGTTTGCGCACCCACGGCCAGGAAATATAAATAGCCTACATGAACACAGCACGAGCAGCGACGAGCCAAGCATATCAGATCAGTTACTGTTCTTTCAAGGGCCGTATGCACAGACGCTATGAAGTGAGAGAAAGGATGGTAGCATTGTCTGCTCTGTATAAATTGGTTGTAGAATAAAGGTGGTGGGGGTGCAGCAGCTACACGGCGGAACTGAATGGCCGACTGGGTAATGATTCAACAAATCCCCAAACTACAAGCGGACAGCAGAAACCAAACATGCTGCCTTGAAGTCCAGTGTCTCCTAAGACAGGACAGATAAAATAACAATGCAAAGAACATGCAAGAAAGACTTTTCTTACCGAGTAAACATCCAGTGGAGTGAATGCATTACGGTGACTTTGCAAAAGTGGCATTTTGTCGCTGCGCGAGCATGAGCTCCGATTATCCCTCACGCAATAGGCAGCAAGTCTATTATAACATTACAGAGAAGCCATAATAGACTGGAGCTATTCGCTTTTACATTAGTGTTTTACGGCCGGCTCCATAAACATGAATATTTCAGCTGCCATAAAACTTTCCCTCCCCTGGAACAACGAGTGGGGAGGGAAGGCTCGACAGAGTAAAGTACACCGTTTATACAACCCGACCACTTAAAATCAAATTACCAAAGCATAAAAGCTAACTTATGGGCTCGGTCTGAGTTGTCATAAGGCGAGGAATTAGAGCAGAGGACCCTAAGATCGGACTTCAAAAGGCACCTCAGCGGAGAGGTGTAATAAAAATTTATGGAGGGTGTAATTATATTGGCCCTGCAAACAGACGATCGTAAATCTTGACCCAAGGGCTATCGTCTACTTCTAACAGAAAACAGGGAGGGGAAGCCGTAGATTTTGACGGTGGACACCTAGCTGACGGCATGGGTTTCAACTGCAGGCACAAAGGCGCAGCGAGAGAGAGAGAGGGGGAGAGAGAGAAAGAAGTTTGCATGCAGCACTTACCGATGTTTACATGGACTTTCTTCATCCACGGGTAGACTACTGGGTCCTTACGAGTGCTCGCGGGGGAAGAAGTGCTTTGGTTGTGGGGCGTTTGGCCGCAAGACGGAGGTGGAGGCGGGCTAGGTGTCACCGAGTCGCAGCGGTGGCTCTGCTCCGGGACGGGGGTGGTCTGCAGTCCGGCCGTGGGGAGGACGTGACCCCGAGGCGACATCACCACCGAGGCAGGCTGCCCTGCACGCTGGCACGGCGTGTACGGCGGCTCGGCTCGCTGCTGCTGGTGGTTCTGGTGGTGTGGGTGTTGTTGATGGTGGTGGTAGACAGAGTCCGGATGAAAGGCAGCAGGCTCCTGCCTCTGGGAGCTGTAATAGTCCGGAGAGTGGCTGGGTAGATAGTCGCTCTGTGAGTATTCCTCGCACGGTGGGAACTTCGGGTCCACATAGTTGGAGTTGATCAAATAGGAGCTCATGGCCATTAATTTCAGTCTTTTTGTGGAATTGCACCTACTCGGAAAATATATAACTAAAATTTATATCTCATCCCTTTACTCTTCGGTTATTCCTGTTCCGTTGAACCCTCCTACTTTTCTGTCAAGTGAACAAAGTTAAGAAGACACGTGACGGCAGCCAGCCAATGGCGCGGCTCCAGGACGAACCCCGGATAAGGAAATGGGATTAAGCATATACACGGCCCCCGCACGCGCATCATCATATGGCCTCAGTTTGTGGGCATTCACAGTGTTGCCATACTTTCCCCGCTCCCTCCCCGTCTCTCTCCTCATGCACCGTTCTCTCTATATATCTCTCCGCCACATGTCGGCACGCATGCCGCCCTAAGCAGGCAGAGAATCACAACAATAACAAAGCGCGTCCCACATGCTGAAAATACATTCCGCTGCAGCTGCAGCCGCGCAGAGGAACGCGCGTGCAAGGACACACAAGAGCAACAGAGTACAGTAGAGATGACAAGTACTCCCTTATTGCAAACGAACCCTTTCCCCCTCTTACGCGTCTGGCTGGAACTTCAAATAGAAAACGAAGGAAGCAGAAAAAAGCAGCAGAAAGAAAGCGCTTGGGGGGATTTAAAGTGGCGCCTACACCACCCTCTCTGTATATATTTGGGGGTGTGTGTGTAGGGACGTTCTTGCCAAACCTTTTTTTTTCTTTCTCTCGATTCTTTTAAATCACTAATAACGGGGAGTAGGAGATTGGCCTGGCCAGGCTGCTGCGCCGCCACCCAGCAGCAGCACCTTGTCAGAGATAAATCTGGCTTGTTTAGGATCGATAGAAAATTCATCAACTAATTCAGGTTACACGGCCTCCTAAATCACTAGCAGACCTTTGCATTAGGAACGAGCATCCAGCACCGTTTCCCTCTTTTTTAAAAACCCGTGTTGCTCCCAACAGGCGCCCATTCCACATTTAACTCCCCTTGCATGATAATTCAGCCTCAGCCAGACTCGCTTTTTGCTTTGCATGAATGAACAGGATTTATTTCCCCCCACTTCCCGATATTAACATCACTGGCATGGTGAGTCCATACTCCCACTCCAAGGCATATGCCCCATCCAGATTGCGCGGCTGCTTTTGCCCTTGAGCTGTGGCATTACTGAACTGAGATACACCACTCTTTGTTTTTCCTCCTGACGGGAATTCATTTTCCCAGCCGTGGCCCACTCACACTGGCTGCCACAGACTCACATAGCCAAATATACCACATAACACACAGTCTCTTATTGTCACTTTCATATTGATAAAGCCTTTAACAGATACATCCCACCGCCCCCCCACCCCCCCGACCTCCCAAAAAAAACCCCAAAACAAAACACAAAAACAAACAAACAAAAATGTTTTGCGTAAAGACACAGAGAAACTAGACAGAATTATAGAAAATATTAATAAGATTCTTTCCATGATCTCAGCAAACAGGTTTTACATGAATCTGACTTTAATGCCAGTAAACCTGCTCGCTGCATTCAACATCATAAAGACGCCAAATGCATCACAATATACACAAACTGCAGCGAAACAATAGAATAGAAACGAATAGAAACAGAAAATAATAGAATAGAATTTATTAGAGTTTTTTCTCAATCAAAGCGATTGTGTTGAGCACTTTCTAACTAAAAGTGGGCGCACACACAGACACACTAGGAAAATGATGGAGATATCCAAGTCCTTTGTTTCAAGAAAATTGACTGTCTCTCAATCGAAACCTTACACCCTCCCCACACACACACACACACACACACACACACACCCAACCCCCCAGTACGCCTAGATGAACAGTAAAGCCAACCGCATCATTTTTCAACAAGACAAATAATAAATAAAAAGAGTCCAATTCCACCTGGAGTTGGCCTTTAAAACTGGCGAGGCGGGCGGATGATCGAAAAAAAGAAATAAAATGTACAAAAGTTGAATCGAGTTTCCATCACTTAGGAGGAGAATATACACAACAATATGCTGGATTCATACAAACGCTTCAAAATCAACGCCAGCTATCATACAGTCCTGAAATAAATACACCGGCATGTGTCCACTTTTACTGAAAGCATTTTCTTCACCTGCACAACTCCACTTTTAGACTCTCTATAAACAAAATCAAATGTAAAGCAGCGACTGAGTGATGAATAAAAGCGTTATAAGACAATGATCACAGCTACAGGCCTCTGCTGTCTGTGTTGGATCCATCGCTGCCGTCGTGTATAAATCTACTATATACTCCCCTAGAAGCGAATTTGTGATTGTTCTAATGATTTTCACACAAATCCGGATCTACAGGGTAGATATAGAAGACAGCGGCTCTCAGGAGGCAGAAGGTTACACCGTCGATAGACTTTTATTGCTTTCATAAACTCCCTGTCAGCCACACTGGAATATTTTCATCCATCTGTACTGTTTCTGACCCCTGACCCGCACGCTGCTGGTGGGGATCTGGGAAATGAAGTTATAATGCTGTAACACGTCCTGTAAGTCAGGCGCGTCCATTAAAAAGCTAAGTCGAAAACAAAACAAGAAGGTAAAATCAAACAAATATGTTGGCGTTTTTTTTTTTTGTTTCACTTGAATGCAATAGAAAGTGATGAGGGTGTGGAGGAGGGGGTGGGGGGGAGGACAGGTGGGCTCTAAGCTGCGTTACAGGCCCGTTTAAATGATCTTTCCATACGACTTTAAATGCCAAACAGCGAAATAAATCTTTATTATAAAAATCTCGGCCTATTTTCTTTATTTCAATTGGCTGTGCACTGAATATTTAATCGCTCGTTGCTATTTTTAAGCTTTTACAATGACGAACGAGAG
This sequence comes from Thunnus albacares, assembly GCF_914725855.1. Lineage (NCBI taxonomy): Eukaryota > Metazoa > Chordata > Actinopteri > Scombriformes > Scombridae > Thunnus > Thunnus albacares. Next base: position 3,039,057 of record NC_058122.1, on the reverse strand, counting down.
TAAAGCACACAGGCGGCTAATATTAGGCCCCGGAAATTGTGAAATATGATTTATGATATAAAATAATACTATTTATATCCGGTATAATGTTAAATACTAGTATTTTACTATTGGATTGTTTGAAGAGGACATCCGGCCTCTTTTAATAGCAATTTGTATCTGCTTTTTTTTTTTTTTTTAATCAATTTGATTATTTCCTTGGTTAATTTAATTTCTCACTACTGCTTTTAAAACGAAAGTTTTATTCAAAATCAAAATATCAAACTTTAAATAAAGCACACAAGATTTAAATAGAACTAGAGTTATAATTATCCAAAAGAAAAAGAAAAGAAAAAAAAACTTGGCAGCGCCAACCGTGGACCGTTCTAACAGAATGAGCACAATTTAATGAAAGAAAAGACAAATCGCTTGGCACGGGGAAACACTGTCCTATCAAAAATTGTTCTGAATGATCTGACTGAAGAATGGATGGACCAATGAATAAATGAATAAATGTCCCCTCAGTATAGTAAATGAATTGCGGCAGCCTGTCTCCAGAACTCTGATTTTAACTAAATTAAAAAGTGATCTGACCCGCGCACACAGGGCCTGCACTCCTTATGATGCTTATTTATTTTTCTTTCCAAATAAATAAAATAGATCAGAGTTCAAACAAAGCGCAGGAACATATTTATTCTATTCTAACTAAAAGCAGAAGACATTCTCTCTCACTTTCATTTGAATTGTATTTAGCCTTGAGCTAGTTTACGTTGTACATTGTATTTGAGTGCATATCATATCACAGTGATCGGGTTAGAAGATATATAATTGTCTAGAGTTACACAGATAAAATGATTGATACATGAGAATGCTGCTGCTTGTGGTGCATTCTGAAGCTCTTTGTGTTTTCATGTAGAAATGTTTTCCTTCTATATTCTCCATGTAATTTCTATCGGGTGTTGTGCTGCTCCTGTGCTGCTCCCACATTGATTTTGTGACACTGACACTCCCTCCCTGCTGCAGGCAATATTGCTGTTCTCCGTTTCCTCCAAAAGTTGCTCATACATCACCAGACTGGACAACAAAAGCAGAGAGCACGAGGCTCTTCAGGCTGGAGGGAGAGGCACCGTGCTTCCAATCTGCATCTTTTTCTTTTTCTTGTTCTCAATCTATTCTTCATACTTTCTATTTTATCTTCTCCTTCTCATCTCCAACATGAATCTGCTTTAATGTGTAGTGTTTAGTTTCTATTCTCTTCTATTCTATTTGGCGCAGGTGTGAGCGTGTTTCTGTCACCTTGACCTCCCGCTCTGCTGCGGGTCATCTCAGGTATCGATCAAGGTGTGGTGAGTCTGACTGCGGCACTTCCCTTCCCTCTGTCAAGTTTGTCAGCAGCCGCCATTCAGTTGAGTGGGAGCCCATTGTTTCCGGCTACAGGTAGAGGTCAATGTGCTAACCAAAGATCCAGACACACTCAGACATATTCAGGAGAAAAACACCAGATAGATCTACAAGATTCAGATAGAATGTAATGTGATAACAACAATATAGAAATCTCAGCATCCGCTCAAAAACAATTACTGATGTGATTGAAATGTGCTTTTTCAAGTAATCTATGCAAAACAAACAACACTCTTTGTTGTGGTTTATGTAAATATTATAAATCCGAACCTCTCAGAAAGATAAGGACCTCTTCACTATAGCTGTAGCTGAAAAACCGGACTGTCCTGTTTTCAAACCACACACATAGTTTATTGATGCAAGCACACGCATGCACGACGAGCTGCTCCAATAATAATAATGATAATAATAATAATAATATATTTTTCTCTGCTGAAACATTTAGACATAATATCAGGACACATTTCAGTGAAGACACTGAGAGACAGAAGATGACATACAGCGGGATACAGTGAGGAGTGGGGGGGGGGGGGGGGGGGGGGGGGGGGGGGTGGATTTAAACATGTGACTTTTATTGCGGGTCAATTCCGTTTACTCCTCAAACACCAACAAGCTCAAACGGTAACTTCCCGAGGTTGAAAGGTTTTTGGAAGGGAGGGGGTGAAATAAAAAGCAATAAAATATTCAGGGAGCGGAAGAGAGCCGGGGTGAATAAATAACTTTAGAGTCCCCCTCACAATTTATGACCTTCTTAACGAGTTTGTCCCATCAGCGGACTACAAACTCAGTTTGTTGTTGGCAAAGCTGCTTAAAAACTGCGAGACCTGTCACTCTGCAGACTGCGAGTTACGATAGAACTTCTCTCTAAAATGGATTAATTTTTAACGCGCATTAAGGTAAGATTTCACTGTTTGTATAGGCTGCTCTTTCCAAAATGAAGAGATAAATTGTGAGATTTAATAGTGAAGACTGACAGGACACACTAGAAGAAGAAAAAAAATATGCTGCGTATAAATAATATCCCAACAGACTAGATTTTAGTGTTCATATGTCCTTTTTAAACTAAGCCTAAAGATGACATTAAAAAGCGGCAGATTTGACTGCTATGAAGACAATGAGAAAATGAAAATGAACATATTGAAGGGTTGCACGGCCTCATTCTCTGCGGCGACCGGAGTTGTCAATGTTCTGAAATATTACCGAGGACAAAACGCTAAAGGGACAACGACGAAGAAGAGAAATGTGATTTTGCCCCTTTGTGCAGTTTGAAAAATAAATCGGGATCCATTCTCCTGGTTATTGTCATGCAAAGTAACGCACAGAGGAAAAAGAATGAAGCGCTGCAGAGGCCTGTCCTTCCGTTTGGCAAGTATTAATCTCAAGGTGTTTTCGGGGACATCTATTGTGTGGAAATTGGAAGCTCGGCTCTGAGTATAAAACTAAAATCATTTCACAAAGCAGGCGGCGGAGCAGCAGTCTGCAGCGTGTCAGGTAAAAACAGCAGATATTTAAGAACGGGCTGAAAAATAGAAATACTGTTGCACGTTCATAAAATCAAATACAACTCCGCTCTGCCGGTCACACCTCTACTAGGTCCTTTTATCTCTTACAAGTCAAATCAGACGAGTGACAAACTGTATCTCCCATCAAACACAGTTTCTAATTTCCTCCACTGCACTATGTTACACAACTACGTCTCTGTCTTTATACTGAGGAGGAAAAAAAAAAAAACGAAATTACAAACATGCTTTCAAATGATAAACACACACACATCCACTGTTGATGCTAAACAGCAGCACATCTTAAAGCCTCTAAAATGAACTACTGGCGTATTTAGACTGGTTAGTCAACGCAGACTTTATGCACAGCACCAGCACAGTGTTTGTATCGAATGGGCAGCATAAATAGATGAAAAGAAACAAATGTTCCCTGAGGAATCAGAACATTTGATTCCACAGCCAGCTTATAATCAGAGAAGCAGCACATTAACAATCAGCGGAGGAAAATAAACAGCTGAAACCACTGCCGCTCTCTACAAGCTTAATACACCATGTGCTTATACATCAACACCACACATCTGGATGAAAATAAACCGCAGCAATGCACAAGTCTATTGCAAAAAGACTCGCTTCACACACACTCCATGTATTTTCTTCTCCACTTTTGTCTACAATTATACCACATGTGGGGCATTACCAACGAATTTCTTTGTTACTGTTTCAGGAATGTTTACAATAACAGAAATAACTGGAACATTTTAAGACACTAAACCTATTATAGAATATTATAGAAGTGCGTTTTTCAAAAATGAATTTAAGACTAAAGGAGGAGAAAGTTGGTCAGTGTGACCTTTAACCTTCCACTGGCCACGACCTCGCCTTCACCCTCGGTAGCCATATATAGTGTGTGTGTGTGTGTGTGTGTGTGTGTGTGTGTGTGTGTGTGTGTGTGTGTGTGTGTGTGGGGGTGGGTGGGTGGGTAGGTGGCGGTGCATCCAGGCCTCACGAGGTTAATAAAAACACTATCTATCAATATTGATTTTAACCATATCATACCATATCAGATCAGATCAGATCAGATCAGATCAGATCAGATCAGATCAAAGATGAAGTTCTTCAAAACTTAAATTCTTGCCACCAAGCGTTGGTCCTCCCTGAAGTCACACAGCCTTAAGTTGCTTAATTAGACTAACTAATGAAGCAGCAGGATGGTGAGGGTACAGTGAAGGAAAGGAAACTTGCAAAGAGAACACACACAGTTCAAATATCCATGGCGTGACGTGCACAGCCTCTAATCGATCAAAGATGTTAATTGATCCTTAAACTAAAATCTTAACATGGAAACGAGGAAGAGGAGGAAGGGGAGGAGGGGGTTCTGCAGCAGCTCCTGCAACACGTGGTCTTCCCTTTCCTCCCAGCATGGGCAGAGCACCTGCCACACACACACACACACACACACACACACACACACACACACACACACACAACCATATGCAAATGAGGCAGCTTCTTCTTCTACAAGGCCATTTGTGTTTTTTGTGTACTCACTCCTCTGTAGCGCGCGGATCCGCCTCTCCTTTCTGGAGTCGTCGTCACATCGACTTCAAGCATTTTTCCTGTCCTCATCATCATAATATCTTCTTCTTTTTTCTTACTCTTCTTCTTTATATGTCCAACAAACCGCTCAGCCGACAGCTGTGTTCCACTCCTTCTTTTTCTTTTTTTTCTCTCCATAGAGAAAACCTTCCTACTTCAGCATTCACACCTCAGTTCCCCTCTCTCTCTTCTTCCGACGCCACAGGTTTTTTTGACCTCTTCGGGATTCTTCGTGATATCTAAAAAAAAAAAAAAAGAAAAAGAAAAAAAAGAAAAGAAAAGAAAAATCGTTGTCATTTCCGCGGACACCCCCGCTCTCATGCGCGCATGCACGCACGTAGAGACGCGCACCCCTCCGTTCTCCGTTAAAGCTTTAAACACGACCGTATCCGAACTGCGTCGCTCAGAATCTGAGTTCAAATTAACGGAGTAATACCGTTTGGTTGAAAGCAATTTGACGGTGATAATCCAGCGAAAACAAAGGCAACACGTCACCGTAACGTTGCGACACCAGCACCGGGAGCTCCGCGCGTAAAAACCCTGATCAAATCTGCCTTAAATGATAAGAGGAAAACCCCCCTCACCGGTGACCGTTCCCCGTGTTTCCCGGTGTTAAAGCCAGCGGTTTGGGGCTGAGGGAGACCGAGCAGGGCTGCTGTGAAGACTGTGGGCTCTTTAAGGCATTAAGTGTTGTGTGTGTGTGCATGGACTCAAGTTTTCAAATTAATCTGCCAGTTTGGCACACTCTTTGTTTAACGGGCGAGGCGTGTCACCCCGCGTCCCCGGTACACATTTTAATATTGGTGAGACGCGCTGACCTCTCGTTCACCCCGAGCACAGCCAAGCCCCTCGCTCTCTCCCCCCCCCCCCCCCCCCCCCCCCCCCCACCCCCCCTCTCTCTCTCTCCCTCTCTCTCTCACTCTTCCTCCCCCTTTCCCATTTCCACACCCTTTCTTTCTGCCATTTCTTCTCTCTCTCATCCCCCTCTACCTCCCTTCTCTCCCCCATTCTCTCTTTCTGTCATTTCGTTCTTCATCCTTCCTACTCTCTCTCTCTCTCTCTCTCTCTCTCTCTCCGTCATACTAAATTGAGTTGGAGTCATTACTTTGAAGAAAAATGGTCAGTAGATGTGGAGGAGGGGGGTGCTTTTTTCTTTCTCTCCCTCTCACACACAGATTTTTCTTTTCTTCCAGGATCATTTCTCCTTTTCCTTTTGTTGTATAAATATAAATGACACCGCCGTGCACGCTGACATGTGAACCCACAGCGTAACCGCACCATCACTTTAAAGACTTAGCTATCTGAATATAAATATAAATATAGAAACAAATGTGTTGTATGGCAGCTTAGGTCGCGTAAACAACAGTTATTTGTATGCTTAACGGGCTCTGAGCCGTGCGGGTATCAGGCGCAGAGGTATCAGGTGGATTTATATTGATGTTATTCGACTCTCTGCAACCCGCCGATGGATTTTTATCGAGTTAACTGCAGCCATATGTCCACACTTCTCCCCACGCATTTCACTACTACTACTTTCCTTATATTTCCACATTTTATCACTATCGTCTCGGTTACAGAAAATAGATGCGTATCATAGTCTCGTCTGTTCATTTCCATTTCGTTTTACATGTTTCTGTGAATTATAGCAGCCTGGCCTGTAGCCTACAGATGGATTTAGCCATATAAAAACATATATACATATATAAAAACACTCTTTTTCATATGTGACGTTTTAGAAAAGGCCGTGCACGCGCAAAGGGTATAGATTACATAGACAGACCGACAGGCGCGCGCTCCGACCTAAACTGGATTAATTTGGTGAACTCGGGATGAACCCGGGAGAAAGACGGAATCTGTAACGTAGTTATTCAGCCATTACCTTTTTGGGGGTGTGTGTGGAGGGGGAAACCGGACCGTGCGGAGTCGCGCCAGCTTATTTACGTCAAAAAAGAGGGTTATTTAATTACTGAATGATCATTTTGCTCTTCAGTGGCAACTCATTTCACCTCCTCTCTGCCGCCCCTCCTCATGTGAAGCATAGCTCCAACAATATGTGTCCGAACGGTGATTCAACCGGAGGAGAGATGAAACGACTTGGAGTTTGTTGCATTGTTTGTTGGTGCTGCTGGAGGTCAAAGCAGTTAGTTCAAAACAGGCCTGGCTTTCCTCAGGCTCGCTTATAAGGTGACAACAACATGGAGAATTTTACTGTCACTAAATTGTATTTTTCAGATTTAGCCAAATTATTTTATGATTTATTTTATTTGCCACATCCGGTTAACTTTGTATGAATTTCTCATGATACACTGTGATTTTCCACAAACTGCAAAATCTGTAAGCTGGTTAGATTTAGGTCAGTTTATAAAGCTTATTTTAATAACAACAATGACAATAATAATAATATCAATATTAACAATAACAATAAGGGTTATGTCATTAGAAAAAAAAAGAACTTTTTCTCTGCAGCTTAATAGCAATTTCTACTATTGCAAGAAAGAAAGAAAGAAAGAAAGAAAGAAAGAAAGAAAGAAAGAAAGAAAGAAAGAAAGAAAGAAAGAAAGAAGGGGAATGAATGCAGGCAGAGGAATGGACAGAAGAAAAAGGTTTAAGGCTCATTCTTCTCAGCTAGAAAAGTAAACAGGGCCAGACATTAATCTTGCTGTGGAAAAATCAGATAAGAAGAGTAATATTTTTGGGATGGAGCGGGAGATAAGAGTTTACTTTTGACAGGGTTGTACTGATAAGGCTGAGGAGAGGAAGAGCTCTGCTTTGCTAAACTCCCTCTCAAAAATTGTTTGGGGATATATAAATAGCTGTTAGCTCCAAGCATAAAACCACCACTTTACCACCACTAGCCTCAGGCTACACAAGCATGAACACACACACACACCTCTAGTAACGCGGTATTACCTTCCCTCTATTAAGATGTATTAATAATATATCTTGGTGTAATACATTTTTGAACATGAAACATCATTATACACTACAGGCAGCCTCATTAACTTACTCAACTATTCTTGCATTTGAACATCTGAATGTTTTACAACCACATGATATTTTCAGTGGATATTATGAGGATTTGGACAGCACGTGTACTCAGACCGGCTTTATATTGTCAATAGTTATCAAAATATAAATGATTATAGACGGAGGTGAGTTTATACAACTGCATGAATGACTATTGCGAATGTAAACATGAAATACATAGTAAGTGAGGCTGAGGCTGTTATTTTATGGCCTATTATTCTTTTTCAATTAGAAACGTATTTAGATCTAGTTTCAGCATCCAGTGGTAGAGGTAAATGCAATAATAATACTAATAATAATAATAATACGGGGATGATACAATTTTATTTTTATTTATATATATATATATATATATATATATATATATATATATATATATATATATATATATATATATATATATATATATATTGGGCTACCTGCCCCTTTTTCATTTTGGTTATATTTTTCTTTCACCCAAGTAAAATGACTAAAATATCAAACAGGGTAATAATCTTTGGCGGGGAAAGGTGACTCTTTATAGGCCTATATGAAATACAAATGTTAACCGGTGTGAACAAAATGTGCAGCCAAACACCTGCACTCCCCCCTCCCCCCCCCCTCCCCCCACCCGACGACATTCACCCACCCACCCACCTCCATGTCACCGAATACCTTCCGCCCTCCCACCACCACCTTCAACCCCTCCATTTTTCCTGTCTTTCTTTTCCCTTCATCTCTCTCTCTGTACATTGCGGCGGCAGGAGGAGCTTTGCTTTTGTTACCGGGGAAGGGAAGGGAAGGTCAGGCCTTCACCTCTCCTTTGCCTCCTGCTATCATTTCTCTCATCTGTACCCCCTCCCTACCTCTACTCCCTCCCTCCCTCCCTTCTTTTTTTGCCTTTGACATACAGCAATTGGTCTAGAGGCGAGGGAGTGAGGAGAGGCGAGGGCGGAACTCACGCACGACGGTGAACTTTTGACCCTTCAACTCCGTGAACCCAGCTGTAGGCTGGCTTGCTAGCTTGGACGTCCAGTCAGGCTGTTCTCTTGATAATAGCTGAATTCTTGCTGCTCCGCTTTAGGCAGGAAGACAGAAGGAGGAAAAGAAGGAGAGAAACAGCAACAGACTACCAAGTCTTAATTCACTTGCTAGCTGACGAAAAGCCTATAGCGGCAGAAAATCATCGACAGCGCCTCCTTAAAATGGCATTTTTTTAAAAAAAATCTTTCTGTACGTTACACTTCAAGATATACTCGTGTGTCTCTGTACACTCACCATGAATCATTTGCAAAAGACGGAGACAGTTCTGACAGTTGTGTATTTTAACAGCGAGGGAGAGACGGGAAGTTGTTGCAGGTTATCGACGGTTAGGATTCAGACGGACGGGGGCGCGTGCTTGTTGGGAGGTGGGAGTAGAGAGGGGCTCGCGGGCTGGCTCGTGCTGTCCTCCTGGTCTGAAGCGGGCTCTGGTGGTGGCGGGAGAGAGCTGCATTCACTGCGAATATATAGGCTATATAAATATACATATGTAAGATACGTACATATGTGTATGTATGTATGTATGTATGTATGTATGTATGTATGTATGTGTGTGTGTGTGTGTGTGTGTGTGTGTGTGTATTCCTGTACTACTAATCATCGTTATATATATATATAGGCTACATATATATAGTAATAGTTCACCCTAACATCCCTTTAATAAGACCACAGCCTACATTTACAGACTATATGTGTAGCCCTCAGTCGCAAAAGCCGTATTAGCAAGCTTACATAGAAATAACCCTTAATGTTAAGTATTTTTTAAATCAGTCTAACTACTAACTATGGTCTATCAGTAAGAGTGTGTTACCCAGACGTGCATTTAATATGGCATAACCACAAAAATAAACATAATACCCGCCCATGACCAGGGAAACTTGAAATATTTGCAGGGTTATCGGCTTGTTATAAGCCATCGCCAAGACAAACAAACCCCATTCTGGTTTTATCCAGGCTGTGTTCACAATCTCGCAAAGCGGCGCTGATAAAGGCTTTTATGGACTGCAAACACTTTTAAAATAATAACCCAATCAAGGCTTGTTTCCCTTCATTTCGACCATTCAACGTTGATTTGAGACATAAGATTGGTTACTTTGCAGATTAATTCACACAGATAAGTGTGTCACCGCTTTATACTGAAATCTTGTGAGACTAATGGTAAAGATGTGTTTGCATTATTATAGATATCATGGCTGTAAGCCTAATTGTGTGCTTAGCCCTATGTTGTGTTTTTTTCCTTTTCTTTGTATGTGTGTGTGTGTTTGGCGTGGTTGAACGGTCGGGTTACCACCGTGTATTTACCCAGCCAGCCTGATTTAAATTGTGGAAGTTTTTCGTTTGTCTGAGGCAAACTTCTCTCTCTTCCGACCCGGACATGTGAAACACTGACGAATAAATAAAAGCAGACAGCTGTTAATTCCTTTCCCCTCTGTTAGAGAGGTAAACAAACGGACACACAAACACACACACACACGCATGGGGGGGTTAGTGCTGTTCAATGAGCCTTCTTCCGTCTCCTGCGCCTGCGCGGCGGTCTCCTCGTGCAATGCGTGGCTCGAGCCTGTCTGCTGACCTCGCGCTGACTCCTACTCGTGCATTATTCATGAGCCGTGGCCGAGCAGTTCACCCCTATCAGTATGCAGAAGACATTAAGGCTTCGCAAATGTCGATTTAAACGTAAAGCAATCACAGGAGATGCTGCGATGGGAAAAAAGAGAGAAATCAGTCAGAGCAATGAGTGTGCGCATGTGTGTGTGTCATTGCAGGGGACAGAGAATAGGATTTCTGCTTTTTTTTTTTAAAATAGACTAGGCTTCATAATAACCCTAGCTACTATTCACAAAATGGGATTTTCTGTAAGTATAAATACGCAGCAAATAGTCCAAGTTTAATGTACTCACCCCAAATGATCAAACTGGGACTGAGCAAAAAAGCAACCAAGTGCTACACGCCAGTGGTTTCTTTCAAAACACAGACAGGATCTTCCCATGCCCGGGTCATTCACCTTTCTCTCTCTCTCTTAGCTCTCTCATGCCCTGCCAATAAACCTACCAAATACAACAAAACACACCTCAGTCACTCCCACACAAAGTCTCTCACACACAGATAAACACACACCTTCGCAATGCAATGGAAAAAAAAGGGCCAGTCGCATTAGTTACTCACCCCACTCATCATCACCAACACACAGACTGTAAAGCCAAACTCAGCGCCTTGTGACAGCCTCGACAGGTTCAAAGGAGCAGCAAGCCAGTACACATAATACACATAATGCACATAATGCCGAGGAGAGGCTGGAGCTGCCCTGTGTACATAAACGGGAAACAGATGACACACACAGCAAAAACAAAGGAGCCCATACAGAGCTGCTGCTGCGCCTTCATGTCACAGCCTCTCTCACTTATACCGACAAGAAAAGGAACTACAGTTGTGTCACGCATGTCATGTCCCGTCTCTCTGTATGTATGTGTGTGTGTGTGTGTGTGTGGGTGTGTTGAGGGGGATCCGCTGGAGCTGTGGGGGTGTTCCTGTATCATCGTTAAAAGGAGGAAGTTGATGAAAAATGAAATGGGGAGTTTTTTCGTCTTCCTGTTTACTGAACTGAGACTTCCTCAAGGACCTAGGTCGCTCTGACACACACACACACACACACACACACACACACACACACACACACACACACACACACACACACACACACACACACACACACAAGCTGATATAATGTATATATATATATATGAACCGTTATCTCACACCGGAAATACAAAATTCATTTTTGTCACATGGTTGACTCAGCTAAATTCATAATTATTATTTTTATTATTTCCCTCCTGTTAATATTCGTTATTATATGATATATTATAGGTTATGACTGTTTGTTTTAGGATACTATGGATAATTGTTGCAGATATACGGTGCATGACACCGTATATCTGCCGTATATATTCTGTAGGTACATATAAACAATATACTAGTACTATTTAAAAAAAATAAAAAACCTTCCCTTGATGAAAGTCATGAGATACGGTTGAAAACGTGGGGAAAAGTTAGTAAGTGGACCTTGAGTTCTGATTTTTTTGCCCGCATTGTGTTACTCATATATACGAAACGTTATAGAATACATCTAAAGCATATTTTTGAAAGAAAAACAAATCAATAAATACATGGAAGTGCGGTGGCATCTGTTGTAATATAATTAACATATTTCTCAGAATTTTACAGAGAAGAAGACCGTCGTCCTTCATTTTTTTCCTTCATTGGTGTCTGAATAATTTATGGTATCCCGATCATAACATTCTTGTGAAGCTTGTGAAAAATCATTGTGATGGCGGAGGGCAGCGCCAGGAATCCCCAGACTGAAAATGCATCGGGCAGTCTGGCCTCACATGTAAAGTGAACATAATAAATGAGAGTTTGAGAGCGGAGAGGAACTTCCGAAAGCAGAATCCTCCTCTCTTGTTAGTGGAGTGCAGCGGACACCAGATTAACTGTGTGGTCGAGACGAGGAGAAACACACTCACATTTGAAGTAGATATATAAATACTGTAAGAACGGGTTTAGTTTAGGTTCACTTCGACTGGGAAACACTTTGTAAAAGAAAGAGGGAAATCAGCTACTTTATGTGAGAATGTTAAATAGAGTGGCGGGAGAAAATTAAAATTTAAAAAGTAAATTGCACTCGGTTGAAAAGGCTTTGCAAGAAAAAGACATTAGAATCCATCTAAAACTGGGCCTATATTTTAACACAGTAAATCAAGAAAACAACTCAAGGTCCGTTACTATTTTTTCCCGAAGCTTTCAGCTGCCTTTCAACTGTTTTCTTCAGCGGATGGAAGTTATATTATATTATTTTTTTCTGATTGTTGCTGTCAACTTAATTCTTAATCAATCCAAATATCCTCTATGTGTAGTTTTAGTATCTCAGCGCTGGGAATCATCCGTCTCTCCATACTGTGTGTTTGTCGGCCTCCTCAGGGCGCCATGTTGCTGTTGGCCTTCACACAAAAGAAGCACTATTAAATTTATTGTCAGATAGTGACGTAGCACAGCATCGGCTGATAGTAATCTATCGGGGTGCTTCCGCATTGATTGAAGGTTTTTTTTTTATATAAAAGTTTAAAACTCCACTCGGTATATACCGCAATGTGAGCTTTCGCAGTGACACGAGACATTAAACAATTTACATGATGGATCTAAGCAATAAGGAGCGAGCGTGCGCGAGGCCACGTGACTGGTAGCCGGACTGTTTGACAGCTTCGGGCCCGCTTCAGACATCAGAGGCAAATAGTGTAGAGAACTAATAAAGATTTACAGGGTCAGACACTGTACTGTTAACACCTCTGCCTTCTCCCCCTTCATTCAGACCCCTGCCTGCAGTCATTTCACTACTGTCTCAAAAAAAAATGCTTCACTTGTTGATTTATTTTGCGGCATTGGCACTCTCCACCAATGGCGTTTTTTGTTGTTTTTTGGTGTCTAAATACGGTTTAAAACAATTACACTACTGCTGATTTTAACGGGTAAAGGATGTCTGGATGCCACGTTGTCAAACATGTATTAAATTAAGAAATATTTTCAGTATTTGCTTTAGAATCATGTTCACCTTCCATGCTTAAAGGATGTCATTTCAGCCGTTTTTAAATGGATAGATGTGCTCTTATTCTATTTTATTTTATTTTTTTCAAATGTTGTTTTATTATGAAATTAATAAGCGTCACTTGTGTATCTGTGTTATTTAACTGGTGGGTTTTGGAGTGGCGTCGCGTGTGGTCTCATAGAAATCAATTACTGGTTGTTTTAATGGACATTTTAGGCGTCATGTGACCTCAATATTGCTTTAAAGAATTCCATTAATATTTAATTCTGTCCAGTCAATTCCGCGTACCTGCTGGTTTCTATAACAGTTTTATAAACGTGTACTTGGCTGTTAAATGTGATATGAAGGCTGTTGCACGAGCTTCAATGGAAAGTTTTGGTGTCGCTGTTATTTTTTTGGATTCTAAGTTTTAGGATCATGAATGATGTCTTCGTGTCACGTGGTTTAATCCGCGAGTAACAGAATGTGATTAATTCTGCTTTCAGTTGGGAGTGTTGTTTCATTTTGTTACATCTGTCTATTTTTCAATGTATTACAGCAGTGCCCTACTCTAATAAATAATGTGACATTTTTTGGTTCAGTGCAGAATTTTGCCTTTACGCAAAATGTCAGTAGCACATGGAATAAAAACTTTTTTTCAGATGACAAACTAGCGTCTTGGAATTCTGTATTACAGTTGGCTTAGATTGTGAGTTTTTGTGCCCCATGGAGGTTTTTATCAGTCTGGGATTCATTTTGAAAGCTCGATAGTTTAATTTATAGGCTTTTCTCTGCGAAAGCAAAGCTTGAGTTGTGCGTATTTGCTGAGAGTCAAACAACAGGCTGAATCTCTGGCGTAAAATAACCTGCAAGGACCCTGATGGTGAGGGAGCCTTGGGAATGTTTGTATCCACGACGCTTTTTCACTCACACCCATCCTGCCTGGAAAATACAAGGGCGGGGGGTGGACAAAGATCTTCTTGTGCCCAAGGACGCATATCACTGTGTGTGTGTGTGTGTGTGTGTGTGTGTGTGCGTGTGTGTGTGTGTGTGTCCTTGTCCATTTACTTGTTGGTTAATGTTGGCACACACGGGCATTTCTCCAACTCTTACTCCTTTATTGAAACCATTTTTACGCACGAAGTGGCTGTGCGTAAAAGTGACAAAGGAAAGGCACATAATATGAAACGCCTACTTTACAAATAAGCTGCAATTATAGCCATCAGAGAGGAAATATGAATTCACTTCATAACATCATCGCTATATATTTCTCCTGTGATCTACAGGGAGAGATATCATATGAGTCGGATCACTTCCACAACTTTAAAACAATCATGTAAACGACAACCGACAACATCTGCTGCTCTGGGTCAGTTCATCAGCTTTGTATTGAATGCATTATTCAAACAGTCCAACAAGTCCATATTAAAATTTAAGAAGTAACTATCCCATGATAAAATCTATCGTCATTGTAACCACACCGGCTTATCCTTTTCATTCTCCTTTCGCTAAAGTGTTTAGTCTGTTTCACACGCACACACAGATACAGAACCACTGTACGGATGTCAGCCATTCTGTGACTGCTGCCAGCCACTTCTGCACATTGAGAACCACTTCAGCATACAGCAAGTCTCCTGTGTGCCCGTGTGCCATCATTACGCACACACTAAAACGCATACATACACACACACACACACACTTATGGAGGGCTACACAAAAGTACACGCGAATGCGCGCGTGCACAAAAGGCAGAGGCTCCCTCAATCTATGACGCCAACACCGCCGTGGCCCGGACCAGCCACAACAACGAATCTCAAATATCTTAAATACACCGGAGCTTCGCTGCACTCAGCGAGCGCGTTAATACAGCAGCACTACAGAGTGAGTGAGTGACATGGTAATTACGCTGCTCTCTCTCTCTCTCTTTTTACCACCCCCCACTCCCTCCCCTCTTTACTAGCCCCCACTTACAGGCAGCCTTCAAACACTACTGCACGTCCAGGATCTTTCTCTCCACCGGCTTTTCCCAGCGTCCAGAGCGGCACAGACCGGAGCTCGTCGGGCTCCATGTGTTAACCGGAGCAGGAACAGCGGCCGATAGTAGTGGCCTGCTCTCTCTCTCACACACACTCCCTCCTTCTCTCGCTCTGTCTCTACTTTACTGACCCCTTTAGGATCCCCGCGAAGCCGTTAAACCGTCACTTGCTTTCTAGAATGTGAAATATATAGTACATTGTCAACTCCCCAAAACCATAAAACTAACTTTATGGGCCCCACGTGACCAGAGGAGAGCCAGTGAGAGGTATCTGTCTGAGGCCAGGTCTGATCTTTACGATCCAACTTGGAGATAAAAACCCTCATCCGTTTGACATGTAAATGTCAAAGCTGCCTTCTTTTTTATAGTTTGGCCCAAAGCAGAAGGGGTTAGCTTTAAAAAAAAAATCTCAACACACATACACACATAGACAGGAGGCAAGGGATAGCGGTTGTGTCCAGATGAGGCTCGGAGCAGGACCTCGTACCCCCCCCCAACCCCTGCATCAGCTCAGAAACAGAACCGTGTATGAGCAGGAAAGCTGCAGCAGCATCAGCCGGTGAGTTTAAAAGTTCACTTGGTTGTTTACAGTTTGAAACCGGGGAGAAGGTAACCTAATTTGGCCGGGAGTGGCCTCCGTTAGGACGGAAAAGAGAGGTCGTTTAGAGAAAAGTGACCAATTTGTCCACCGCGGGCAGTTTGTTGTCTTGTCAGACTTGGTGAGCAGAGATGAAAATTAGCCTGTGAGCGTCTGTTCCCTGTGCGTCTATGTGTGTTTAATGTAGCCTATTTAGTGATGGCGGGCATGGCACTGGGGTGTTGCTGAGGTCCTGGAGGTTGTCGCCTTGGAAATGTGGCGTTCAGGGTTCAAGTGAGGCCTGGAAAAGCGAGGGTTTGCGTTTCGTCTTTGCGCAGGATGCAGTTCGGGGTTTTTCTATCTTGAATTATGGCAGAACGGAAAACGGAGAGTTTTTAAAGCTATTTTTGAATTAGATCGGTTACAAACTGCACAAAGGAATATCTAAAATTGGGGGAATTGGGGTGAAGATTGAAATTGCAAGGAATAATTTACAATGTTTATACAAGAATTGGATTTCTAGGTCAGATAGTTAGCCCAGACCCACTTATGGTTTAACCCGGATCAAACCACACTATCCCGGGCTATTTCTCAGCCCGATAGACTTTATAATATGACACACCGAGCTCAGCGTTTGGCAGCTGATAGCTGAGGTCATCCCGAGACACACATTTGCATACGAAATATATGATTCACAATAACTTCATAACGACAACTGGCACATATATCCCCGATTGATTTGTCTGAACCTGAAGGCTTCTAAAACTACTGGCTCGGGTATGTCTCATGCGGTTTTCAACCCCAGGTACGCCATTTGTGCGGCGGTTTGGAATATGAGCAGCTGGTTAAGTCTGTCTAGTTTTGATGAGTAGGCTATGAGGAACTTTATTGTTGTTGTTGTTTTTTTTTGTTTTTTTTTTTTACTTCAAGTTACAAACAAATACAAAAAGCTCATTGGCAGAAAGCGTACAGGCCTTACAGGACGTTAGCCATTTCCTTAACATGCATACACACACATACTCTCTCTCTCTCTCTCTCTCTCTCTCTCCCGTTCTCTCTCTCTCTCTCTCTCTCTCTCTCTCTCTCTGTCTCTCTCTCTCTCTCTCTCTCTCTACTGCACACACATGTAAGCAGGCACTCACACACACTACAACTACAAATAGCCAACTGGTCACATTTAAAAATGTCAATATATATCTATATACATCCTTTTTGAAACATAGATCCAATAATTACAATAATAATAACAATAATATACAGTTACACTTTTCTTGAATAATAGAGCTATACACAACAGTATGGATGGATACGGAAATGTAGGCAGGGCTGATTTGTTTTTAGACAAACACACACACACACACACACACTCACACACACACACACACACCTTCCCTGCTTCCTCAATTAAAAACAAAAAAAAAGTAGGAGTAGATTTGAATGGTAAGTAACTGACAGAGGGGGGGTTGGGGGTGGAGGGGAGGGGAGGGGGGGCTGACTAGTAGGCTATACACGCGTTACTGGCTGTAAATAACTTACAATAAGAGCTCACATGCTAACTTTTCTAGAAAGCACTTTGTCAATTACAAAACATCGCACTTGACACATATGACGATATTTAGACATTAAACAACAGGTAGGTAGCGAGGTTGTAAGGTAGGATGTAAGGTAGAAAAGTAGTTAGGTAGCATTATTCATCCTTTCCCTTTTTTTTTCGACTCCTCTCCTCCGAACAGCTATTTTTAAAAACGACGAGAACATACACGAACACTAAGTTTTTGTTTTTTTACAAGAGCAAGTACCACAGTCATTTTTATACGTTGCCCTAAAACACCAAAGACCAACATGCCGAACAAATAAAAAGTGCTGCGCTGCTGTACAGTACTCAGTTGAATAAGAAGTGTTTTTTTTTTTATCTAGCTTTGGAATCTGTTTGTAATAGACATATTTCTTCATCACCGCCTTCTTTTGATCCATCTTCTGCTGCCTTCTTCTGTTGTTTTCTTCAAGTTTTCTTTATTTTTTTTTCTACTGTTTTGTCTCTCTTTTTCCTCCTGGGAAGCCTGTACATGGAAGTAGCCTTTCCAAAGTGATGGACGGATGCTTTTTTTTTTTTTTTTTTTTTTTTAATGGATCAATTTCTAGGGTTGGAAGACACTGCCGCCGGTGGCGAGGGTCATACTTTTCAGTTTGTTGTCCTTCTTCCACTTCATCCTCCGGTTCTGAAACCAGATCTTGATCTGCCTCTCCGTGAGGCAGAGAGTGTGTGCAATCTCGATCCGCCGTCGCCGCGTGAGGTACCGGTTGAAGTGGAACTCCTTCTCCAGCTCGAGCGTCTGGTAGCGGGTGTACGCCGTCCGCGCCCGTTTCCCGTCGGGGCCCGTCATATCTGAGGGTTTGGAGCGGACAAACAGTGGGGTGGCTGTTAGGGAACGTGTTTGGATGCGCCAACATGTGACATAAACGGGTGATTATTTAAAAATAAACTCAAACAGTGGGTGGACAAAATACCACAAACACCTTACAGTACATTATAATACATCCTGATATACATAACCATCAACTACGCTCTAAAAATAGCACTAGATCAACACCTTTCAGATTGAACATTATTCTCCACAAGATAGTGCTTTCTGCAGGTTTACTGCATTGAATATTGAAGCTACAGGTGTTGATATTATTGTGTCCACCCCCTCTATACCCCTACACACAATACAGAGTACAGATTTCAGTCATAGGTTTATCTTTACCTACGTGCGTAAAGGCGCAACAAAGGTGCGTAAAACTGTCCTTCATTCTAACAGCAGTCTTTCACATTTTATTTTTTGCCATTTCCACTCCACAGCCTTTGCTAAAAGATTTGCTTTTATTTGTCACATTATTGTTTTCTTTTTTAACCACCCCCTTCACCATCACCCTCTTTCTTCCCCCCTTTTCACTCCTTCTAGCTCCCTTCAGGGTTTTATTGCCCCGTCCTCTGCCTCACCTCCCTAATAAAGTTCCCACACGTAATAAAGCTTCACTTTTCAAAGGAGCAACAGTTTCCAAAGCCTTCCTGGCCTCTCTTTCTTTTTTCTTTTCCCACCCGGGTCTGTCTGCGCTCCTCAGCCTGTTGGGCTTTGCTTGCCCGGCTTGCCTCTCCTCTGACAGATTTATGACGCTTTTGTGGAATTTGCTAAAATAAAAAAAAGGGGGAGAAAGACAGCGGGGGCAACCATCCGGCGTCCCTGGCTTCTACAGGAGGGAAATGTAAAACGAATTGCACCCCGATGCACTGAGAAAACACACTAATACACAACTTCAGCTGGTTAACCAGAGGGTGACCAGCTGTCCTGTTAAGTTACTTTCTGATTTCTAAATAAGTACAAAAAATAAAGGTTAAAAAAAAAAATCTGAAATAACTGCATCTGCTCGAAACCAAGACGCAAAATAAAACAGATTTGATACTTTCCTGGGAGGTTCACACACCTCGCTGACTGATTTTTGACAGTCATGTGAAAATATTAAATTGAGGCGGTGGAAAAAAGGCTTTGTGGGGTGCACACAAAAACGAGGACCCGTGTCTAATTGGGTGTCTTTCAGCTATTCTCAAGCAGCCAGTTTACTCAAATCTCATCAAAGCAGCAATAAGTCTGCTGAATATTTAGTGTGCATACAGAGAGGCACAGAGCACCATGGCTCCCCGTGTAGCTTCCACACGCACTAAACTGTCACCATCCCCATGTGTCCAAACATATAGGCTACAATCTATAGACCCAGCATTAAGAATATTATCGCCCTAGCTTATATGATACAGAGCTAATAAGCTGTAAACACAAGAGCAGCATGTACCATGGCTAATGTGCAGCTTTCTCATCCAGGGGAATATCTGTGGTGTCTGACCGTCGCTGCCCGCTGTGCTGCCAGTGGCTGATCCCGCCGGGCCGCCTTCCTGCTTGTGCGGCTGCGGGTGCCCGGTCCTGGTTGGTGGGTTGCCGGTATCCCGGTTGTGCTGCAACTCGTCGGACTCTGGCGACGCGTCGTCCAACTCCGTGAAGCGCTGCGCCGTGCCGCCGCCGCCGCCGCCGGAGGAGGTGGATGACAGGTTTGGAGAGCTGAGATTACCGCTTCCTGGTTGCCCCGAGCGGGGAGACGAGCTCTGGGCGCCCAGCTTACTGTCTCCACAACCGGGTGACAGAAGGGAGTCTGCCGCGGAAGCAAGGGAGCAGCTAGACGGTTGTCTGAGGCTCCTCTCCGGGGCCGGGGAGCCGAAACCCCGGGAGTCCCCGACGACCGAGCCGCCCCCGAAGTGTCCTCCGGTGTTGTCGACGCTGCTGCTCCCCCCTCCCCGGTTGGTGACGGTCAGGTCCATGCCATTGTAGCTGTACCCGTAAGAGCCCGTCGCATGGTGCATGGTGGCGGAGGAAGAGTCCCTGTACGTCCCGCCGTTCATTGCGCCGCTGCTGGCTCCATAATTTAGCAGTTGATAGTCGGGGCCATTTGGGTAGCGCCCCGAGAACGAGTTTACAAAGTAAGAGCTCATTTAGGTTGTTTTAGAGAGTTGCAGGCTTACAGTTGAGTACTAAGGGGCGCTTGATTTGTTAGATTTCTCTTGGTCGTTATAACGCGGGTACTTTCAACGATTTATGATGTATTAGTGAATTATGGCGTTGCACTGTACTTCGTTTTTAGCTATGTATGCGCCGTCCAAATATGGGGGTGGGGTGGGGTGGTGTGTGTGTGTGTTGGATAGAGGGGTGTGTGTGTGTGTGTGTGTGATGGGGGAGGTGAGGGGTGAGGTGAGGGAGGAGAGAGAGAGAGAGACAGAGAGGAGGGGGAGCGGTCACGTGCTTTTGTTGACCAGTCGTAAATTCTCGCCGATGACTTCGGAGAGGTAATTCATGCTCTGAGGTTTCTAATGATGAAGGGATGGGCGGGGGCAGCTCTCTCTCTCCTTCTCTCTCTCTCTCTCTCTCTCTCTGTCACTTTATCCGCTGCTGGAGGTGCCGGGGGTGAGCTCAGAGCGCCACCTACTGCAGACATAATATATTGCAGTGATTAAAGAGGCAGGAAAAAAGAAGGCGAGGGAGAAAGTAGAGACTCCAAAAAGAGTCTTAGAGAGCTGTTATGAAATATTCTCTCTCTGCCTCCCTCCTCCTCTCTCCCTGTGTGTGTGTGTGTGTGTGTGTGTGTGTGTGTGTGTGTGTGTGTGTGTGTGTGTGTGTGTGTGTGCGCGTGTGCGTGTGTGTGCATGTGTCTCTCATCACTCAGTCCTGTTAATTGACCTTTGCTTGGGCTGGAAATTAGGAACCAGTGACCATGAACCATAAAAATTCCCGTTAATAATGGAATATTTAACATGGCAGATAATAATAACAGCAGTCCGTCGATGCTGCTTCCACCTTCAGTTGAGAGTTTGGAGAAGTTTGTGTTTAAATTGGAGTGAATAATTAAAATAAGTTTACGTTTTCGATCCTCAATACGGACACATAGAAAAATACAACACAACAACAAATAATAACAACAACAACAGTATTAATAATGGTAACACAGAAACGATTCAAATAACAATGTCAGTAATGTGCCCGACGTCACAAATGTAAACGAAAAAAAAACGAAAACTAACACATTACTGCGCCATACAGTTAATGCCGCGAAGGCCCATTACTGCGTCATAATGCGCTTTTGTGGCACCATAACAGCTGCAACAAGATACAGTGATGCAATCAGGGCCGCGTGAAGCCAGCAATTAACATCATTACAACAATTACCATGGCCGACGGAAACAGGGTGATTCTTCTACTTTTGCTAAAATATCTTTCACAAAATGATCAATATTTCGCCCAGACATCCACTTTACTCATGAGTCATATTTACCAATTTCAAACACCGTGATTATGTATTTGTTTATTTATTATTGTTGTGGAAATCTTCTTTGTTTCATCTCCTCCAATGGGATGATAAGAAAACAGAGCAGATTCTCATTTTGTCATGTTGACAATAAACAAAATGACCAAAATCTAACCATAACTTTAACCAAAATAAGCTAACCACCACACACACACACACACACACACACACACACACACACACACACACACACACACACACATACACTTTCACATGAACACTGTGTGAAGCCACCAAGTTATGACTGAGAAGGAAAATTTGGCCTATGATTGTGATTCTGTCTTTCTTTTTTCTGTCTGTCTCTCTGTCCTGCACTACTCTCTCTCTCTCTCTCTCTCTCTCTCTCTCTCTCTCTCTGTCTCTCTCTCTCTCTGCAGCCTCCCTTCCAGCTGCAGAGGAGGAATGTTAAACCTGATCTGTGACGTCCACACTGGATGGAAATCTACTGATTTATGATTTGTTGATTCCCAGTTGGGATGCATTTCAGCTAGGGTGCCTCTCTGTGTGTCTGGGTGAGTGTGTGTGTGCGCGCGTGCGTGTGTTTGTAGTAGGCCTCAATGTGCACTAGCATGCATGTTTCACGCGTACATGTGCATAGGCCAGAACATGGGACAGATGAAGAATTCCAGATTTTTGTGTGTGTGAAACGATACAAATGAATGCACTCTGCGGGACAGTGTGTGTGTGTGTGTGTGTATAAATATGCTCATGCATGTGTGTGCAGTTTCAGGCCACATTTCAGACACTCAGATGCTCTCACAAGAGCAAAAGAAAGCAGCAGTTGGAATGGAAATCATCTTGAATATTCCAAAGTAACCAGACAGAAGAAAAAGCAACTGCAAGAGGCAACAACGGGGGGCTAAAATCCACAAAACAGTTATCAGATTTATTATTTTGCACACTGTTTTGATATCAACACTAAATCAGCAAAGTGTCGGCCTGAAAGCAGGCTTAGGGGCTTAATAGCACAGAACCCGAAGTGTGCCAGGAGTGGCCTGTAAGCCGCAGGAGGATGAACAGGAGGAGGCACTGACCCAGTTGGCACACACTTCTGAACACACTCCCTCGTTAAATATAGATTTCCACCATCACACTCAATATTTGTACTGTGAAACAGCTCACTGACCAGTTTGGCCCACACAAATTCCACAGATTCAGGCAAGAGAGGTCAGCGGCTATGATCTAGAATACAAAAATTGAAGAACTGCAGATCATCTAACTCTTGTGTTTTGGATTTTTATTTTCACGTCTAAACTGCACCATGAATTCAAATCCCCTTATTTTCTAGCTGGTGTCGTATCCAATTTCTGTACCGCTCCTCCTGCATTTTATGGATGTTTTGTTGGCTTTCCAGTTTGCTTGATAGCTATGAAGTTGGTCAGGATTCAGGGTTTGAAACTCTGTTATTATCAAGCTGGAGCTACACATTCTGAATCTGCTTGTGATCAGATTGTTTATGGATCAAATCATCCACTAAAGAGCAGATATTCTCTCAGTGCACAAATGTGAGCACGATTCATTGTAATCCATGGAGTACTTAAACCCTCGTTTCAAGCTGCGCACAGATGTTAAGATATTGTCAAGATGCTCAGACTTTGGAGAATTTTCAAATTTGAACAGAAATTGAAAAGTTACAGATTTTGTTTAGCTTGTGGTAAAAATTTAATTGCTTCAGACTGAATTAACTCAGAATGTCATGGCATTAAAAAAACAAAAACAAAGCAGCTTTCAAAACTCCTGAAAAGGGTGTAAATGAGAGGATGTTAAAATAAAACAAAGATCCGTAACATTCTTTGCCCAAAAAATGTGAAGAACACCCAGACAAAAGTGTGCAGTTAGGGTGTTGGTTGGTAAATTGAGCCCTCTGGGTCACAGTGAAACCATTTTCTACTGTGTTTAACATAGAACATCTGCCAGCATGCATGCAGTTCACCTTACAGCAGACATTCTCACTGTGGGAATTGAACCACCAACCCAGCAGCATCAGAAGCCAAACAGAAACCTAGAAACAGCAGCCAATAGAAGAAGCGTACAAGCAAGAAAAGCGTGGCCTCTGCCTGTTACACTATTTAAACCATACCAAATAATATTATGAGGAGATCACTTGACGGGGAGTCTAAGCTTATTTCTGTTATTGAACCGAGTCTCACTGGAAAACAACATTGATTACCAAAGCTTATTGCACTGAATTAAATCATATCTTACTGCCTCTCTCTCACACACACAGACTGCAGGAAATGTTTTATTTTCTCAGCGTGGTATTAATTATTAACTGACTTGGCAGAATGTCCCACAACTGACCAGACTTTCCATAACTTATTATGCCAACTCAATACATTCAGGGGCAAGTGAAATCGCATTTAATGAGCTAGAAGTTTACAGCAGATGTGAGTTCCTTCAGCAGGCACGTGCTAGAAAAAAAAAACTAATAACACATGCATGGCAGCGGGAACTAAATAACATCATGGTAACGTTATAATTGTGCATCATTTAGAGAAAGCAGACTGATCATGAGTGTTCTTTAAACAGTAGAATAACATTTCATACAACCTGATGTTTTCTATCTGTGTGCTACGTTAATACAAACTGTCTCTGTAAGCTAACTATGAATTACAGCAACGTCATAACGAATAATTTGTGTTTATTCGTGTTCGTTCTAATTCTTTTATTGTTCGTGTTTGTATTTGTCACTTGCAAGAGATAAAGTAAAGTAGAAAAAAAGAGCGTTTTTGTGTTTACGCGCGCGCATCACTGAAACAGAAACCGCCGCTCGCGGAGAGATCGAACGCGCGCGCCGGTCACTCAGGGGACAGGCGAGAGTTCAAAGGGTCACGAGGACATTGTCCACTTTGTTTGGGTGAAGTGTGTGTGTATATGTGTGTGACGTGTCTGGCTGGCCGGCTCGAGGACAGGTCAACTTTCGCTCGCTCGGTCTGGTCATCAATTAGTTCAGCCCCCGCCATCAGCAGCAGCAGCTCGCGCCCTCTTTTCACTTCCCCTCCGGACCGCCGCGTGCGCTTACTTGGCCCCGGCCTCGCTCTCGCAGTAAATATGTGTGTGCATGTTTCAAGTAAGAAGGTAAAAGGTTTATGATTCTTTGCACGCG
Organism: Thunnus albacares; assembly: GCF_914725855.1. Taxonomy (NCBI): domain Eukaryota; kingdom Metazoa; phylum Chordata; class Actinopteri; order Scombriformes; family Scombridae; genus Thunnus; species Thunnus albacares. The sequence continues at coordinate 3,014,352 of NC_058122.1, read as the reverse complement.
TGTTTAAGTAGGGCCAATAAATCATACAATAAAAACGTTCCTGCTTCTGGATGTTCACTTTTTTTTTTTTTGGCGCTGGACGAAAATGCGGCTGTTTGTTAATGTTTGAATGAATCAACAAATCGTTTTAACAAGCATTAATAAATAAATAAAATAACCTTTCTCCAGACTTTACATTTCATTACATTTTATTGAACATCTGTCATAGGTAGTATACGTAATTACTTGACAAAAACACTAACATAAACAATGTAAAAATTCATAAAATATACACTTTCCTGAACGTTTTTAGGTAGTTTGGAGAATAACATCAGTAGGTTAACACCCCCTCCCAAGCGCCCCCACCACCCCCACCCACCCACCCCACCCCTCCCTCCATACTGAAAAAAGTAAAACCGCTGGAAAGGTTAAATTACCCCCACCCAGTTCCCCAGTTACATTATTTTCACCGTACAAGGTGATTTTTTTTCCTTGCTTATTTCTATACAGTTTAAATATCAACACCATATGACATACATACATTTCTGAAATAACTTCCTCCCCACATTGTTATGAGCACGTGTAATTGAAGGTATACAACACCTTTAAAAATTAAGAAACAAACAAAAAAAAATAATAATTGCGGGGGAAAAACAGCCCGAAGTCTCCTAAAGCTTCAAAACAAGTGCCTGACAAGTACATCTGAGAATTTCAAAAAAAAAAAAAAAAAAAAAAGTTTTCTAGGAATGCAACAAGAAATTGTATCTTCAAACAGCTCGTCACCGTTGGGTGGCTGGTTACTGTATTTTTAAATACACTTTGGGTGACTTAGAGTGCCCAACATTCTCCTTTCTCTTTTTTAACGCACTTCTGTCTCTTGCTGCTCTCTTTTTTTTCCCATTTCTTCGCTTTTTTCTGTCATGATTTCTGTCCATAGTCACGCGGTTCCTTCTCAAGAATCTTTTACAAATTATTTTTTTCCAATTTCAGACCACACAGAGAAGCAAATACAGCGTTTAGAAGCCGTTTGACACAATATTTAGGTGGCTGGCAATAATAGGGCGGTTAAAAAGGAATCTTCTTCCTTCTCTAGTACATGTTTCACCTCTGCTCAGGTATAAAAATAAAATAAAATTGCTCAAATGTAGGCTACTTTCCCAGAGTTTTCACAGCAGACAAACGTCTGAAAGAACTTTGAGACGGGGAGGGGAAGGGATTAACCAGCATGTCTTTTCTTCCATCCTCCTCTCCCTCCTTTAAGTGTCTTACATCAGTTTATTTCTTTTTTTTAAATTTTACTCCTCTTTCACTCCGTCCGTTTCTCCTCTTCCTCTCCCCCGTTCACCGTGGAGGAAGAAGAGGAAGAAGAAGAAGATGAGTTGATGAGCTTGTTCTCCTTCTTCCATTTCATCCTCCGGTTCTGAAACCAGATCTTGATCTGCCTCTCCGTGAGGCAGAGCGCGTGCGCGATCTCGATCCGCCGCCGCCGCGTGAGGTACCGGTTGAAGTGGAACTCCTTCTCCAGCTCGAGCGTCTGGTAGCGCGTGTACGTCTGCCGACCGCGCCTCCCTGGGCTACCGAAGGTCCCTGACACAGAAGGAAACACACAGATAGAAAGTTACATTTTAAACAGAGCGCCAGCACGTGAGCTGTACCTGCTGCCAGAGACAGAAAGCAAAGTCACCTTCAGGATGGGTCACTGTCTGTCTTTCTTTCTTTCTTTCTTTCTTTCTTTCTTTCTTTCTTTCTTTCTTTCTTTTACTTCTCTTGTCTTTTCTTGTCTTTTCTTTTCTAAAACATCGTAATCAGCGTGTTACGTCATTGCTTTAGCAGTTTTATAAGCTCACCGTGAAAAGTAGTTTATTCTGTTCCCCACGTACCACTTGAGGATCAATACAGTTAGAATTTAATCAATCAGTAAATCAATCGGACATTAAGTTTTTAGGTGATACTGAGAGAGCCAGATAAAGTTTATTTATCTCATTTTTAGCTTCACTTCAATGAAATATGTGCTTCAGCCTGCTAGAGAAACAGGTCTTCTAATATTATGATTTTAATTATTTGTGGAACCAAAATAAAACACTATAAAAAAAATAACAGCTCATTTATTAATCAAACTCTACAAATCTTATTAAAAAACAACACAACATGAAAATGACGATGTGATGTCGCTGCTGGTGAATGGCAGCATTGAGCGGAGAAGAAAGAAACGCGTTGTTTCAGTTTTACAGCCCACACTCATGATGATAATAACAGTTATAATAGTAATAGTAACTATAATATTTCACAGGGTATTCCCCCCGGTAGAGGATCAGCTTTCCAGAACTTCAGTCCCCTGATCCTCACTAACAGTATTTTGGCCCCTGGTGGTAAACAAATCGCCATGTTGTCAGTTTAGCAGCTTCAGTTTCTGTATCGATCTGAAAGACAGAGCATGGATGGATAACCGCACGCTGCTCAGGGCACATATCTAAATCCAAAATATCCATAAATAAAAAACTCAGCCAAACAGATTTATGGAGGAGCACTCAGGGTTTATGTGCCACTCTGTTCTCTCTCCAGCTGCCATTTACATCTTCAACTGTCATTTATAGCCCCGCGTTGCGTTTTTATTCTATATATTTCTTTGCGGCGGAGGCTGTTTCCACCTCATCTGTCATAACTCGGAGTGTCCTGCAGGGCTTTGTACAAGCCTGCATCATCCACCATTACTCATTTCACTCTCAACAGGCCGTTTTTCCTCAGTTAAACAAAGACACTCGGTAGCTCACAACCAACATGTTATACTTTGGTTGAATTCAAAACAAGACGGATTTGTACATATTTTTAGAAGTGAAATAAATCAAATGATCCCCCTCCTTAAGATTGGCCTGAATGTTTTACTGTCACTCAAGACTTGGCAGCATTTACAGGCTTGATTGTTCTAATATCTAATCTGTTGGTTATGAATAAACAGCGCATAACAGTGTCTGCGGTGCAAGGTTAACAGCAGCCTCCATTTCAAGATAACAGAAGTTGAGATAAAAAAGAAAACAGCAGCAGGAGATGTGATAATATTCTTTGTTTGTCAGTTTATAAAAACTTTATAAAAAGGAAAGAACATTTCCCCTTAAATGTCAGGTGGTGAGTTGTTTTTCATTTTATGCGTTCAATAATTTGTTCGTTCCCAGAGGAAGGCTGGGAACTAAAGAAAAAAAGAAAACAAAAATTAAAAAAAAGGGGAAAAAGAGACAGAGACAGTGAAATAGATAGCTGACTGGGAGTAAAGATAGCATGCTTTTAGTTTCCTCTCCGACTCTTTATCCATCTTTCTATCTGTTTCTTGTTTTCACCCACAACACTCTCTGACAGGCTTTTCCTCTCGGCTAACTTTCTTCCCCTCTGCTCGGTAGCAGCGCCGGTCAGCAGGTCACATACAGTAACAGGAGCTGCAACCCAAACAAACCCGGTTTATGACGGACAATAAAATACCGAGCACATGACTGACTGACAGGGCAACAAACGGGGATCATAAAGCAGCTCGTGGGAGAGGAGGAGGAGGAAAAAAGAGAAAGGGAAAGACAGCAGAGGGGCTGACAGAGGAAACAAACGTCAGTTTTATGACGGGGATCATAAAATATGCAGGAAAGAGAGGAAGAGGAAGAAGAAGAAGAAGGAGAAGAGACTCACCGTTGCACGCGTTCATCCGCTGCATCCACGGATAAATGGGGGCTGATGCCGACTTGTCGTCCATCGTTTCACCGAACAGCCCTTTCCCACTCAGCCCCGCGCACTCCGCTTTACGGTGTATGCCGTCCTGACTCAGGGCGAGATGGTGTTCTTCCAGACTACACGGGTGATCCTTGTCCCGGTAAAAGCTCGTGGCAGCCGCTGCCGCCGCCGCTGCCGCCGCCGCTGTGGCATAGTCGCAGGCACCGGCTCCGGTCGCGCCCCCTACACCGACCCCCGCCGCTGCCGCCGTCGCCCGGTGTCCGCCGTACGCTCCGTTGGCCGCCTGCTGGTAGTAGGTGGACGCCGAGTACGGTTTGTCCTGGTGCACGCCGCCGCCGCTCGCGCCGTACGCCACGGCCGCGGCAGCGGTAACAGCTGCTGCCCCCGGGTAGTGTCTGAGCGGGTGGTCGGCGGCGTATCCCGACGAATAGAGCGGGATCTGACCCAGGAACGACTCCGCCGCCGCCTGTCCACCTCCACCCGTTCCCGGTAGCGTCACCGGGAAAGAGGAGTTGACAAAATAGGAACTCATCGGGAGAAAGTAGGAGAGGAGAAGAGAGGAGAGGATAGAAGAGGAGAAGAAGAGGAGAGGGGAGGACAGGAGGGCACGAAACAAACACAACAACAACGCGATGAAGAAGAAGGAGGAGTAGAAGGAGGCTAACGGCTAACGGCTAACGGTTCTCCCTCCCGTCCTCCTTCCTCTGCCTTCCCCTGCCTGCACTTTATGATTTGTTGTGTTTTATAGCCGACAGTCCGACGGGCTGCTGCTATCACTTAGTTTATCGCAGATTGGGAGGAGGGGGTGAGGAGGGTGAGGGTGAGAGGGGAGAGGGGGGGTATCTGGGTGGCTGAGTGCCAGTGTGTGTGTGTGTGTGTGTGTGTGTGTGTGTGTGTGTGTGCGGAGAAGACGGGATGGGGTGAGGAGGAGGGTTGGGAGAGTGGTATGGGGGGGGGAGAGGCAGAGACCAGCTGACCTCGCACTGACCAATAGGGAGCTTCCGTGCCTGGCATTCGTTCGCCCTTTTTCCTTGCGTTGGAGAGAGGAAGAAGAGGAGGAAGAGGAGGGGGGCTGGGAACTACCCCCCACCCCCAACACCACCACCACTTCTCTTTTTCTATTTCCCTTCTTCAATCTCCCACTTCCTTTCTCTCTTTCTAATTCTCATTCAATCTCGCTTTCTAATCTTTCTCCGGTTCCCGGTGAGATTGCACAATCACACCGGAATCCTCCGCGCGTAAAATTGATTCTTTCTCTCCCCGTGTGTCTTCCTCCGTCTGTTGTTGGAGCCATAACAACCAGCAGCTCACACACGCACGCACGCACGCACGAACGAACGCGCGCGCGCGCCTGCCCTGAGGGGGGGCTTGCTGCTGCACCACTAGAGGCAACCGAATAATAAAACACATTCCCGGCGCTTTGCAGATAATACCGACCGCATTAAAATGAATTTGGCGAGCGTAAATCACAGCCGGAAGCGCGCACGGGCCTGTGTGGTCCCGTGTGCGGCGAGTATATGAGTCAGCTTACAAAATAACGCGGGATATGCAAAGTTATAATTGAGGTGTTTGTACATTTGTAATTGGTGATGCCTATTTGGGTAGGTGGGTTGATTTATGCCCCCCTCTCCGGTCAGTGCGTGTGTGTGTGTGTGTGTGTGTGTGTGTGTGTGTGTGTGTGTGTGTGTGTGTGTGTCCTCTTCTGGCTTTTCATCGCGGTTATTTTCTCCATTGGACTTGATAATCTGGAAGGGATTTTCTAAACATAATCTGATAATGTCTCATTGATGGAAGATAAGCCAGGTGAAGCTGCTGGTGAAGTTGTATGAATGGATGTTATGTGTTTAGTTTCAGGCTGTGGTGTCTGTGGAAACTTGAGGCTGAAGTGTTCCAGGAGTATTTCTGCAGGAGCCGGTTCGGTTTGATCTATGTGTGCAGTGAATTATTAGGCCTATTTTCTTCTCCTGTGGCACTGATTAGTCTCCCGGACTAAATGTAAAAGAGAGAAAAGAAGAAAAGAAACAGTCCCGGGTCTGCTCCAAGTTTTCCAATTTTTCCCGTTTTCTTGACACTGATTACAGCCTTGCGCCTGAAACTCTGTCCACAGTGGCCATATATTCAAGTTAAATATATTTATACAAATAGTCTACATATAGCCTAAGGCACTACAGTCTTAAGAAAGATTAAAAAAAAAAAAACACCGTATTTTCATATATCTCTCATAGTTTAACTCATCCAGCAAATTTTAAATGGTTATGAGCTGATATTAATTAAAGGCCTGTGACGCTCATTTTCAGGCAACTTAATTCAAAATATAAAAATAATAACTCCCGAAACTATATATATATATATATATATATATATACATCTGTATAATTAAATATATAATCTGAAAACAATTCTAATTAATCAATTGTCCATTTAAACGCTATGAAAAATAACACACACACACACACACACACACACACACACACACACACACACATATACACACAAATACATGTACATTATTAAAAACACAAATCATTGTAATTATATTGTGGCTCAAACAGCGTTGAGTTTTCGAAATAATGACTTAAAAAAGTAATAATTCAACAAAACAACAAAAACCAACAATGTAAATAAACAGTGAAGCAGTGGCCACACACACACACACACACACACACACACACACACACACACACACACACACACACACACACACACACACACACATTGCATCACTAGATATTTCCATCTCCTGCTTTTTTAATTCACGCAACTCTGTGAACAAAGCTTGGTGGATTTACAGAATTATAAAAGTGAGATCACAATCGACACCATCTCCTTCTAACACTTTCCCTTTTCTTCTGAGGGGAGAAAAGAAAGGAAAGCTAGGGGGACGGCCTGCTTTTCATTCGCACATACAAACGGAATATGTGTCGCTGAGGTCGTAAAATAACCGCAGCCATAAATAAGTCTCTCTGTGTCTCTTTCTCTGTGTTTCCCCTACAGGCTCTGACTTGTCTGCATGGCCAAACTGCAGACAGTCCGACTGACAAATAGAGACAAAGACTCTATTTTTACTTTACCCTCCCACCCCCGTCCATTCCTGCATGTCTTCTCTCCTCTTTTTAAAGTAACACTGTTCAGAGCAGAGAGAGAGAAAGCGATAATCCTCAGCTCTCGCTTTCTGTGCAGGATCACGCAGACAGATGGGAAATCTCTCTTTTTAACTTTCATTTTGACCCCTCTCTCCCTCTCTCTCTCTCTCTCTCTCTCTCTCTCTCTCTCTCTCCCTCTCTCCCTCTCTCTCTCTCTCTCTGGCAGGACGCTCCGTTTCCTCTCCGCTTTGTGGGAACGGGAAGCAGCAGCATTGTGTTGGAGCTGACTGTGGTTTAATCATTAATGAGCACTAACAGTCGGGACAGGACAGGCATGGCCTACAGCCTGGGACACACACACAGGACGGTAATACTATTATTATATATACAGCTCATATGCATTAGCACAGTCTCAATGTGATTGCGGCTTTGCCATAATATGAGTGGTACCTGCTCAGCAGCCTGTAGAGTAAATATGACTCTCTGACACAAGAGTGACATATTCAGATGGATCCACTGTAGCAGACAGTCATAATAACTCAGCCTCTTTAAAAACAAACACACTGGATTGTTATGATGTTGAAAACGGGCGTAGCATGTGTTCAATTAAATGGTCTCACGCAGCGTAAATTAAACCTCAGCAGGTGAGATTTGAGTGTTTCTAATAAAATGCTGCTTTATATATAACAGTGCAGCAGCATAAGTGGACTACGAAGGCTCAGCTGTTTTGGGATCATGTTAGTCCAACCTGCTTCAGTGACATATAAAGTGCATTTGAATTACATCATCAATTCAAATGACTGAAGCGTCTGGTGCAAATATAAGCGAGTAACATGACGTGTTAACACAGAATACTAAAAAAATACTAAAAAAAAAATGACACATTGTTAAAATTGTAAATGAGACTATTCGCATGAAACTAGCCTATAAGACTGCACTCAGTGTAACACTATGACATGTTAATCCTGCTGACTGGGGACCCGCAGACCGTACAGGTCTATTTTTTGTTATATCTCACAGGTGTCTAATGACCTCATATAGTTGTTTTCTGTTTCTGTTTTAATTAGTGCTTTTTAAAAAATTCCAGTGTAGTGGGGTCCTGGAAGGCCCCAGTTAAAAGCACCCAATTCCACAGTTTTAATAGATGGAAGTATTTACTGAGTTCTGAGTTCATTTAAAGTATCACACATTGTCAGGAGGATTAGAACACTCTGTCAGTTAATTTGAAGGCTTTGTAGTCAGATTGTACTTAGAATAAAAGCTGAAATTTCTATTAAATAAAAGTATATACTTTGATTTTACATAATATACAAATTAACTGTATCTTTCCTAAAATAATAATAATTTGTGTTTTTTTCAGATGATAATAATTACATAACTAATAATGTTTTGAGAAGAAACATTTTGCTGTGATGGTTCTCTCTTACAGTAGTTTATTCTTGGGGTCCCCAGGGGCCCCGGTCGATAGTCCTTGTATGTTTAATATGTTGGTAGAATGAGGGTTAAATACTGCTAGCTTTTCACCAACAACTAGACTATAACATCAAACAGCACGTGTATGTAGGAAGAACGAGAAGCCTTGTAGTTATATTACAGGTATGTGTAGAGGAAGATTCGCACTGAGGCATAAATAGATCTATTATGACGTAGAATATTTTAATACTACATAGAAAGCAATCAGAATATCAACAGAACTTGAAGGCAACAATGTGACCTAATTTCTGCAACTGTATCATGTGACGGCCTTGAAATCTTCATACAGTGGCTACATGTCGGCTGTCTGCTTCTAACACGCGGGTTGCTGGTTTTTTTTCCTTGTGTTGCAGTTTGGAAGAAGCGGTGGCGGCAAACGGCAGGAAAAAAAGGAAGGATAGACTGGAAACTGTGCGCCGGTGTACTACATGAGAAACGGGGAGCGTGTCCGGTTGGAAGCAGCGGCTACACTATTGTCACTGTGTGTGTGTGTGTGTGTGAGAGAGAGAGAGAGAGAGAGAGTCACAGGGCGAGAGACAGTCACCTCCTCTGTCACGCTCTCTCACTGTCGCTGTGTCGTGTTGGTATTTGTGGTTTCCTTCCGTAAATTTGCATACTGTAGTTTCACTAAATGTGAAGCCTCCTGTTTGCAGGAAGCAAACACTGAGAAATAGTTCAGAGCGTTAACGTTACTACCGGACAGCAGTTATCAGTAAAGCTTCTCATTACTTGTATAACTCAATGCTGACATGTTCTCTTCTTAGCATTAAATATGTCTATAATTTAACTTTAAAACATTTAAAAATAAAACGTGTTTACATTGATTAACTTGGCTTTTAGGCAACATTTTTGAGCGAGATGGAATAATGAAAGATTATTAAATGATAACAATAATACAGTACAAAATATATAATATAAAAAATATAGTTAGTACAAATAATACAAAGAAATAAAAAACAGCACCATCAATAATAACAGCAACTGTTAAAATAATAATAATAATAATACATTAGAAGCAGTTTTCTCAAATAGCGGAAACACATGAGAATATACTTAAAATAAGATGAGTGTTAGACTGTGAAGGCTTTTCATTTGCAGCGGGATAATAATTACTAGTTGCAACAATTATAACGGATGTGCGTTTTAAAGACTGTTTTATTCCCGCGCAGTAAATCAGAGTGTAGTTGTGACTGAGCTGCAGTGCAAACAGTCGAGAGGTGCAGAAGGAACTCCAGGAATCTGAGAAACTTCAGAGATTATCGACAATTAAAGCTGAAGGAGTCAGACTGCTGCTTTATAGCTTTATGGCTCTTTTTCACCTCGTTTGTGTGTGTGTGTGTGTGTGTGTGTGTGTGTGTGTGTGTGTGTGTGTGTGTGTGAGAGAGAGAGAGAGAGAGGGAGTGAGAGACCTCGGGACTTTTATGGCTTTATGACCGTTTATGACTCCTTGTAAAGTCCGAGGAATGGCGACGAACTGAAAAACATGCCCGCAGCAAACAGCAGATGAACAAATGCGCTGTGCTGCACACGGGGACGCGCGTGCACACACACACACAGACACACACACAGACACACACACACACACACACACACACACACACACACACACGAGCATTGTACAGTTCATCTGCGGTTCACTTCAGTTTAAAGCACAACCCCAGCAATGCTCAAACCGCCTACGTTTTGCTGAGTATTATTAACAATTATTGTAAAATGATGAACTGTCTAAGAAATTAAACCATCGCTTTATATTTTATAGACATTTTTTTCTAGCCAGTAATAGTTTTCCAGCGGAGAGAACATTAGACTGGAAAATATTCAGTAAGTGGAGTTGACAGTTTTACACTCTAAAATGTAAAAGCTAGAGGTTACATCCGGCGTGTGCTTACATTTAAATACAGATCAATACATTTATTTTTGATTATTGAAAAAAATCGAGAGTGGGGGAGGGGGCACTCTACTTAAAGGAAAAACTAAAAAAAAAAAAAAGTCAGAAATGTACTCACATAAATATCATAATATCAAATATTACCGGGTGATGGAAGAGAAATAATTTAAATATATTTATTAAAAATTCATATCTTCAAAGGTGAGTGTGTTGACTGTAGTGGCGGTGATTTGTTTAAATTAGCGCGTGTATGTTGCGTTTGTTGAATCATCAGACAAAAATAAGAAAAGAGAGACTTAATAATAATTCTAAAATATCTGTTGAACTCCAGCAATGTAGAAGTTTACACACACACATAATGTCCACGCACTGGATAGGAAACAGTGTGTGTGTGTGTGTGTGTGTGTGTGTGTGTGTGTGTGTGTGTGTGTGTGTGGCGCTAAGCGACCTCTCCTGCAGGAGTTAATGACAAACTAGAAAGAAACTGCCTGACTAGTGTTTTTTTTTTTTTTTTTTTTTTTTGCTTTAATGTATTAATCGTTTCCAGGCAGCGCGAGCCGGCTGGCCGCGTCCTTCACGGCACCGTGAGCTCGTGCTTTGAGTCAGTTCACCGGACCGACACCGGCGGGCGCGAGCCCTCGGCCACAGGAGGGCCCCGGGGCGAGTTAAAGATTAACGGACGTGTGAATGCAGCATCACGGAGAGGCCCGCTTGTTTTTCAAGAAGTTTCTACTAAACAAGGAAGAGGCGGACACGCGCACATGCAGGTGCACGTCACAACATACCTATTAACAGACCTGCTGAAACTACTGCTTTATTAGAAATATATTACGGTAAAAAAAAAAAAAAAAAAAAATACAAATACATAACACGCTGAGATAAGTTGTAACAATGATAATAATAATAATATATTAACTATTATTATGAATAATAATAATAATAATAATAATAATAATAATAATAATAATAATAATAATAATAATAATAATAATAATAATAATATGTTTAGTGTTATCAGTGGTATAATTATTGTTAGAATGCTAGGGTGAACTATTCTTATATATATTCCTCTACTACTAATCATGGTTATTTTTAATAGCTATAAGTCAGTTAGTTGATGGATATCTTCTGAGCCTGCAGTGTATTTCTAATATTCTAATATTGCCAAAGCGCAGAGGACATTAGCTTTGCATGAACACGGCGGTGCGTTTGAATCGTTTCTATGCAGCTGAATAATAATGTGGAATTCCCTTATGATGCTACCGTCCTGAACAGAAAATCCAATCGAGCTGTTTGGCTGTAGAGAGCAGAAAAGAAATAAATGCGAAAGGAAAACATATTGATTTTCCATCCGATCTTAATGCACTGAAGTTGATTTTGAATGCCGGATTAAAGTCAGATGATGCTGGGGTCATAAATTAAAGACAACACTGCGGAGCGCTGCCACCCCCCCACCACCACCACCGCCTTCCCTCCCCTGGTGTCTTTTAAATGATCTCTCTCTCTCACACACACTCACGCGCACACACACACACACGTACACACGCACCTTGATGCATATATTTGGGGGGTGGGGGGGTGGGGGGTGCACAGCAGATCTGTAGATAAGCACCAGTAAAGATGATGAAATCACAGAGCAAGGACGAGTTATTATGTTTACACACACACACACACACACACACACACACACACACACACACACACACACACACACACACACACACACACACACCCCACATGCACGCACACAAAGGAGCCGGTTGCCTCTGTTTATCGAAACAGCGACCCTGACCAATCAGCACAATTTTTACATCCTAAGCTTGTATTTCCTATTGGGCACAGCGTGCGCGCTCAAGCACAGAATCCACTTAAGGCGCGTTTGTGTGTTCTTGCGCGCGCATGGCTTTCTCCACGGCTCATTCAGCACAGTGTAACAGCAGCCAGGCCTAACCTTGGATAGCGAGAGGGCCACAAATCTGTCTCTCTCAGCATTTACATCAAAGAAAAAGAAAAAAAAAGCCAGCAACCAGCAAGACAAAAGACAAAATGTACGCCACCCCGCTACCGGTGCCACACGTACATACGCATGCAGGTGCGCGCGCACACACACACACACACACACACACGCTCCTCTGCCTCTCATCATGTCTTGTGTTGTGTCATTCCAAAGCGTCACTGAGAGGGCAAAAACAAGTTAAGTCGTGGGCACATCATTAGTTTGTCAGCAGCTCATACAATGCAGACCTCACACACACAGACACACACACACACACACACACACACACACACACACACACACACACACACACACATACGCGTTGCTAACAGCACTTCACACCTTCTAACGGCGACAAGAACACATTTAGACATTGACACCGGCGTGCTTGTGTAAGAGTCTTTGAACTCAAGTGATGAGTGGGTATTAAAAGAAACGTGTGTGTGTGTGTGTGTGTGTGCGCGCATGTTTGGGAATTTTTGGTACTACCGTCAACGCAACGCTAGATGGCACCAGAGCGTTTTGCAGGAGCGTGTTGGGGGTTCCATGCTCGGAGCTCGGTGCCGAGCAGCAGTGGCGGTCCAGGCTGGTTGTTCAAGTGAGACCGCTGCTCCTGGAGCTCCTGGAGCTGTTAGTCCTACAGTAATGTTGTTCATGTGTGAGTCATTATTTCCCACAGCCCCAGACACACGGAGCTCAGAGGACCTGGTGAATCAGCATTACAGAAAGTCCAGCCCCGATACTGCACAGCTCATCTATTAACATTCTACTGTTTGAGTGATGTTGCAAAATCTTATTTTTAGTTAATAATTTTCCGTTTATTTCAACTGCCTTTGTGCTGTACATCTTCTCTTAATATTTGGCAGAAAACAACCATGTGTATGATATATAGTCTATATAATCTGAAGCTGGTATACCACACTGATGTGTACTGAGGTTATGAATGTACATATGAATAATAATTGTACAAATGTTTCTGTAAATAAACTTATGAACTTGACTTGAGCACCGCGGCTGCTTACTGCAACCTGAATCACTCACTCACACACACACACACACACACACACACACACACACACACACACACACACACACACACACACACACACACGTTTAATACTTTATCCAATATTTACATTACAAAGTATAACACGCAATGTCAAAGAATATACCTGACAGCTCTTTTTTCTTTATGTCTTTTTAAATATGTATTTATTTTTGAGTAAGCTGCTAAACAGACCAACAACTGATTACTGCTGCCGCTACATAAAATAACCTAAAATAAGGCAGAAATTGTGGAAGTAGCCAATAATAAAATACTATTATACTATTACAGAGCATAGAATATAATTAATTATGAGTAATATTAAGAATTCTTATATATAATAATTAATTAGCCTATATTGTTAATAATAATTACCTCTTCTACTCCAGTATAGAGAAAAACAACAACAGCGACAACTGTTACTAAATGACTGCATTGCAGAGATTATGAGTTTCTTGTCTGTTTATTGAGGAGACTGAGACTGTTCAGTAAATAAAGTCAACAGTTTGAGATTTACAGTGATTTACAATAGAAATGTAATATTTAATTAAAGCATATTTAGGTTTTAAAGCTTAATTCTGTGCCCAAACTGAGCACGCGCTGTTTCTTTGTCTCTCTCACACACAGATTGTGTTTTATACATCAGCCAGTTTAGCGGTGAAATGTTTGTATACAACAATGTGGGAAGAAACCGGTTTATATACTTAAAGCAATTATAGCAGGCTGATTGCTTAAAAGCCGCAGCCTTTATTATGACAGCCCGGTATCATAACCGCTGCAGTATTTACCACATGCACATATTCAAGCAAGAAATAAAAACGCTGACAATGGACGTAAAACAACAACAGTAAAAAAAAAAAAAAAAAAAAAAAGTCACTGAATTTAATCAAGAATTTTGCAGAATTGTACAATATCGACGTTCTCATCTGGCGACAGATCTGCAGCATGAAGGCTACTAGTGATAAGAAGAACCTTATAAATGCTCTGAGCCATCACTACGTTTATGGGGAATGTAGTAGGCCACTAGTGCTTTCATGTTAGTATTACTTTGGTAATTAGTGTTGACAGAGCTGAAGCTACTGAAGTCCAGCACTGCTGCTAAGACTGTATTCCTGTATTCTGTATCATTATACTGTAAGTCCACTCATACCTTTTTTATTTTGTTTTTATTTTACTGATGATTATCATTTTGATTACAGATGATCACTTTCTTGGTTCAGAAAGTTAGAGAAATGTCGAGTTTTGGAGTAAACCAATGTGTTATTGTCCTGCAGTGAGCCATGTTCACTAGGAAAGGAACCAGTGTATCTAGTTAGATATGTTTCTCATATTAACTGGACATGGTGGAATATCAACGTTATTAACCTACTGAGTAAAGAAGAACCTGCCGGATATTCAAAACTATCCAAAATGTCTACTTTGAATGTCTGTTTTGTACAAATGTGTGCCAATTTCTTGTGATTGATTTTGAAAAATACCATAAATAAAACAAGTGAAAACTCGAGTTATTTACATTCTGTTTCCACATCATTCGCAGAGGTATGCGCTTTTCTGAGACAGATATGTTTCCTGGTTATAGGGCAGAATTTCCATATCAGACCTACCACGAATATCTACAGAGACTATGGTCCATTTAGCTGCACGCCATGACAATATCCGTGTGAGTATCAGTCAGTACTAGTCCAAAAGCTAATACAACAATACAAATTATAAAGAGTTTGCAAGAGACTGCGCAAATATAAACCAGTTCAGACACTGTAACTACCCAGCACAAATTAAAAAAAGAAATCTAGTCGTACTTCATTTCCAAAGGACACCAAGTTGTGTCGTTTGCTCTCAGGCCTGACTGTAACTAGCAGAGTTCAGTGCTGTCATACACAGTAATGGAAAATATGCAAACATCCACTTGTTACAAGATAAACTGACATGCAGCCGAACACTGACATTCAAAACCATATTTAAAAGATATGGAGATGGTACAAAGACCTAAGGCTGTGGAATTATTCTAAGGCCAGGGGGCAAAAATGTCTTCTTATGTATCCGTGTGTGTGTGTGTGTGTGTGTGTGTGTGTGTGTGTGTGTGTGTGTGTGTGTGTGTTTGGCATGAAGGGATTCCCTCCAGTAGACGTGTTTGATATGTGAGACCAACAAAATGGAGACCAAAGAAAAGACAGAAAGACAGACAGACAGACCTGCAGATGTGTCTGTGTGTGTGTGTGTGTGTGTGTGTGTGTGTGTGTGTGTGTGTGTGTGTGTGTGTGTGTGTGTGTGTGCGTGCTCGCCGCAGGGAGGAAATGAGAAGGGAAACAAAGTCATAAAAGTGGGCTGGACGAACCGAGACAGAAAAACATTCCTGTGTCTGCACACAAACACACACAAACACACACCAAACACACACACACACACACACACACAAACACACACACAGGCTGTCAGTCAACTGAGAGAACCTGGAAGCTCTTCCACTGAGATCTGGAAGTGAATCAATTTTAAAAAACACAACGAGAGCACAAAAGGAGAGTTACACAGACAGAGAGAGAGAGAGAGAGAGAGGCAGAGGGACCACAACTTACACTCACTCTACCTGCAGTCTGCTAAAGACAGAAACATCTGGCCAGATGCACAAACTACAAAGGAAACGTCTCTCTCTCTCTACTTTAAAAAAATAAAATGAAATAAATGCTATGAAATAGTGATTTCACAGACTCGGCACACCTGCCCTTACATCAAAGCCAGTCTCACTCTCATGGACATATCTACCCTCCCCCAGTGCAACGCGCACAGCTTGGGGCAAAAAAAGACATGAGCTAATCTTCCGGATCTGAAACACCCGAGTTTTAACCGATGGATGGCTCTTCCGCTGCTAATCCCACCACTTAGAGAGCCAGTTCATCTGGAGAATTCATCATGGAGCCTAATCCAACAAGGACAGGCTTTAATCTATGATGGAAAAGTAACGCGTAATTTATAAGGTTAATGTATCAGTCAGAAAGCAGCAGAATCACGCAAAGCGCTGCAGTTGTTCAGTTGTTTTGCTCCTTTAACAATGCGCATGCAGCCGGCAGCGCGCGCAATGGGCTGCCGGAGGAGGAACGTGCATGAACGACTCTTACCGTTTGTTGATAATCCGTCACGAGCCCCACACACCTGCAGCTCACTAGGGCGTCCCGCGTGCAGGCAGCCAGGCACCCCAGAATGGCACGAGACAGCCCTGCCGTGTGTAGACCGGATGGATGGATGGTAATTGGATGGAGGGGTGGCGGCGCGAGGAGGATGAGGATGAGGAGGAATTGGATGGGTGGAGGGGGGTGCAGGGGGGGGGGTGATGTGTGGTGGTGGTGGGGGGGTGGGGGGGGGGCGTTCCCCGCTGTCACCCGGTCCTCAAAACATCGTCGTCATCTTCATCACCGCCCCCATCATCATCATCATCATCATCATAATCATCATCATCATCCTCGCGGTGACAAGTGACAAAATGAATAAAAGGTGAAATTAAAAAATGAAAATAATGAGGTCATCATCACCGGGATGCTTTTCCCGGTTAGGTCTCGCGGCTCGCTCTTTCTTCGCTTCATCACAGCGGAACTGTCCCCATCTCGGTCCGCCGATTTAGCGTAGACAGCAGCACGAGACCAGACGGAGAGCGCAGCCATAGCGGAGGAGGAAGAAGAGGAAGAGCAGGAGGAGGAGGAGGAGGAGGAGGTGGTGGAGGGAGGGAGGGGGGAGGGGGGGGGGAGGGTTGTTGTCAGCGTCTCCTCGTGCCGGTTTCCACAGTCACAACTAGTATTCTCATTAACTAGTCCGTTTAATTACAGCCAGGCGTTCATCTCGCGGTTGCCGGGCTCCGCGCGGGCGTCTCGCCAGAGCAGAGGCGGCTGCTCGGCCGGAGCGGAGTGCAGCAGCAATATAGCCACTTGGGGAAATCATAAAAAGTTCATGTTCACGTTAAGCGCGTCCACATGACCAGCCCGTCGGCCAATCCCCGCGCGCGGCCACTCATAAACTTGTATCACAAAGTTGTAAATTTTCATAAAACAACAAGGAATTTATTGCATTTCTTCATGGAGCGCTGTTAGAGGGGAGCTGCTCCTCCTCTTTCTCTCATTCTCCTCGCCGCCATTTTCTTCTTCTTCTGTCCCTTTTAAAAGCAGCAAGAAAGCAGCCAAAGAGAGAAGAAATGGAGAATTTAGCTTCTGTTGACGTCTTTTCTTTCTCTTTTTTAATGCCTGTGTTTGTGCTGTGTTGCTTGAAGGCAACATGGTGAGCTAACAGTAGGTTACACTGTTAATTTGCTGATGTTGGACTTGCTTATGTGAATGACCCACATCAGAGATTTGTCTCTCAGGTTGGAGAGACTGTTTTCAAATATATGTTATTAACATTTACACCAAAAAGATTCAAATAATGAACTCACAATGGATAAAAAAGACATATTATCGGACATCATAATGCGGCAGGTCTAACGCAGAATGAACAAAGCTTTATATTCATTATTGAATGATGATCTATGTAAAATTCTGCTGCTATTGATGTGAATGTGAGGATCTTTTGATATGAAAACGCTGAGCTTTAATGTGACCAGAAGAATAGCCAACAGTTTCTCTATGTTCACCCACTAAAAAAGGTGTTTTTTGAATGAGAGCAGCTGCGAGGTGAAGCCTGGCTCTCCGGGTGTCTGCACCATAAAGCAAGAAAACTCCAAACACCGGTGAACAACTGCTGTGTTGTGAAAAATCTCAGTTTCACGGACAGAAACTGGAATTCTTCTTTTTTTTTTTTTTTTTTTTTTTTTTTAGCAGCCACATCGGTTTATATGATGGTAAGTCATGTGGTGTGATTTTATTCAATATATTTTCTGCTCCAGAGGAAAACAGCTCAAACCTGGATGTGTTTTATTGTCTTTTACAGAAGCGTCTCTGCCCCTTGTGTCTACTGAGCCGCAGGGAGATGACATTCTGCATAACACACTGTTTAAAATGAACTAGGCGAAATAGAGCCCGAAGGCGATTTACAGGCACAACAACAGCATCACCTGAGTGTCGGTGCGGGCCTGAAACGCCGTGAGTAAAAGCGGTTTCGCAATGCGGCAAAGCGTCACCATTTTAACGGCCTGCAGGCCCGGAGACGCAGGATGCTCAGAGACGCAGCAAAGACACAGTGCAGTGACTTTTTTTTTTTTAATACAAAAAAGCCCTTTCATTAAAACAATTCAAAGCAGCACGATGCGGTTAGACGATGACTAGAAGGAGAGATGTGAAAGCACACCTGAATGGCCGGAAGCTGAATTTTTAACCGCTGGTGTTTTGGCGAAATGTGTTTCCTCTGTTTGACTCCTGTGTTAAAATGCTTAAACACATCTATTTGTGAATGAAGTTGCTTTCCTCTCACAAATGAATCCGCACCCAAATCTAAAACAAGCAAGATGCTCCCTCCTTTCCTGCAATATGCAATATGAATTTAATAAGAGCGCTTAATGACAGTCCACATATTGAATCTGTTGTTAGTGACATTAACAGTGCTATCTGACAAATTTCCAGAAACTCTCTAATACCAACACCAGCGAACTGGATAATCTAAATGCGTAAATGCGCATTTAAAAATAAAAAAAAAAAACTCAATTTTATCTCCTCAGACTACTTTCCTGTTTTGCTGGATTCCTCAGTCGTTCATCACTGTAATTTTCTCTCTCTATTATTATCCATCCAATGAACAGCTGGAATAAAGCCAGCATCTGTGTCTGTGTAAAATAATTTCTTCTATCAGCGGGACTAAATAAAGAACAATGGCAAAGTAACGCCTGGATGGTCACAGAAAATCCGTTTCCAGCACAGACAGCGTGCAGATTTGAGTCTTCAGCCTATTTCAACCCAGAAAACTTGATTTTAAACCTTCAGTGACCCACATGTGACCTTTCCAAACTGCACAGTGTCTGGTTTAGCAGGAGACGCGGATCCAACGCTTCCTCTGAGTAAATGTCCAAAGTTAAAAATTAACTTTTAAAAAAAGAAAAAAGCAGCAACACAACGCAAGAGGCACAAAGAGGCCTCCTCGATCCCTCGTTCTGTTGCTTTCTTTGTGTGTTTGTTGCTTTTATTGGGGTTTCCGGCCTTTTCATGGATGCAATAAAGACACTAGGACCTGTTATAACATCCCCCCACACACACAGCCGCCCTCCTTTATCAGCTCATCGCCAGTTTATGTGGTCTTTTTGGGTTTCCGCAGACAGTCGAGGACTTCCAGAAGAGGAGGATTTGGTGAAACTTTGTCCAACTTCAATAGAGCAGAGCTGGATGCTTTTGACTCGTAAAGCTGCAGAGACTGGTAGCTTAGCGGTTCCTGCAGGGAGCTTGGAGTTGTGAGGTAAGGGTCACTGTCGGTTTGGAGGGAGTACAGTTTAAACACAAATCTTTTATTCTGGAGTTTAAAATATCATCATCACATCTTCAGATAGTATGTGGATAATTTCCTTAAAATAAGACAAATAAAACCTTGAAGTCTCAAGTTCACCTTTGATTAGGAAAAAGCTAGAGTTGATTTTCATCACGAAATATGTTATATTATTATAGCTTTGTGTTTTAAAATGGGAAATCGTTCCACTTACAGTGTGTGCAGGTCATGAGTTCATTTATTTTATTATAGACACGTTTTTTTCTGTATGGAACATTGAATTGGTGTTTTTTTCAGTGTCTTTCTTGGTACATTTTTACATAAAGAGGAATAAAGTGATATGTGAGTATTGCAGCATGATATACAGTCTCTGTGTGTCCAGTCTGTCGCCACATAGAACATAAACCGGAAGACGGGTTTCAGTCTGTTTCAGAAAAAAATAAACTTCATATGTTGTTAAAAAAAAAGGTCGACCAAAAGATGTGATCTATTACCAAAGTTGACTTACTACAGCTCTCAAATACATCTCATGTTCTTCATCAGCGGGTGGAGAAATATCCCATTTCTTTATGTATTAAGGAGCAGATTTAATAGAAGCAAACTGTTCATTCATTTTCATTTTACAGTGTTAAAGACTTAGCTCGTGTGATGTGCATGGTGGAGATATAAACATGCATGTTTATATGTTATTTTACATCATATATTTGATTTTAGGACATCTTAAGCTCTGGCTTTTATAACTGCTAAATAAAGATGCAAAGGCCAACGTGTAAGTGATGAAAGTTGAACTTTGAGTGCTATTAGCTGTAACAGTGGGGGTAAAAGCCATTCATAGATTTAAACCTGTAAACAAGGTGAGGGCATTTTAAGAGCACATTGGCACTCATTACTGAGGTTTATAATCTGTGAAAGTAATGATTACACTCCCGAGTCAAAGTGAAAACCTGTAAAGGATGGTTACAACTTAATGATTCTATTGCAGGGTGCATGTGTGCATGTGATGTTTAACAACTGAAAAAAAACAAACAAACAAAAAAACAGCTAAAGTCTCTTTTGAATAACTTCAATTATCAGATGACGACAGACAACTAGAACGTGTGGAAATTCCTTTTCACTTTTCACTTTTTCTACCATAAAACCATCTTCATGTCTAACACATGTCTGAATGTGGTTGAGATGTGTGTGTGGATTTTCACATGTGAAAGTCAAACCAAACTGAATGCATATTTGTATTTTCACATCTTTATTTACAGGAGTGCAGAATGTGTTTTTTTTTATAGAAAGCTTGAACGACTTCAAGTATGAAATGACTGCTGCTTTAAATGACTGATGGAAACTGTTTTCACACTTCATGAAAACTGACTGATGACACAGGAAAGCTTACAAATGTTCAGCCTTGGATGGACTGTATGCCACGTCTACTTCACAGGAACTGCTTGATTTGATTCATAATCCTGGACTTTACTCTTCAAACTGTGGACTTTGTAGAAGTCACGTGGTATATTTTTTTTTACATATTTCAACATTGGCTGGAAAATATTTCAAAAGTGAAGCTTGACTGGATGAAATAAATGCTGTCATTTTTCTCTTCTCTCATACAGACATAATCCAGATTTAGAAAACCACATGTTGAAGTTATTGTCTCTGACTATTATTGATGACCTGCTATTGTTACTGACATTCTTATTCTTACTGACAGTGTAACAGTCTTAATAGTCTGATTGTTTAATTTTATAAGCTGGTTTTTATCTTCCAACAGAACCACAACAATACAAAAGTTTCATACATAGCTGCTGTCTTGGACTATTTCCAGGTAAAGAGGAAATGAACAGATGACAAAAAGCTCATTGTGGTTATCTTTTTTTTATTTTTACATACAAGGGAAAAAAAGTGCATTTTAGTCTGGACATGCATTAAGCAACATGAAAGCACAGCTGCAAATACAGGAAATAATAACAGCCTATAATTATTTGAAAAGCATATAATTCATTCAGGAAATGCTAAACTCCATAAGTGCCATGTATGAACAGAACAGAAACACACAATGTGCAAGAACTCATTGGTCAACTATTTTTAAAGACATCCCTTCTATTCCAATTTAATGTGGACAGATTGTTATTTGAAACTGAATTATTACATTAAACGTCATCTTGTTAATACACCACCAAATACATTAGGTTTAGCTATCCCTGCATTCTGAAAATGCTGATCCTGTATACAAAGCGGTGACAGTCAGAGCTGTAGCCATAGAGAACAGAGAGGTCACAGTGTGATACTGGCTACACATGTTGACTTTTTAAGGCTGATTCTGTTGTTTGTGTAATGCTGATTATGCTAAATATCTTCAAAATTAACAGCTTTTAGGCAAAAGCCACCAGAATTATATACCTGTAGATAAAGGCTGATAACAACATTAGGACCACAATGTATAGGTAAATATAATTCACAGAAAGTATTACAATTGAACAGTTAAAGGACATGTGTGATATGTTTTTTTTTTTTTAATTGTCAGAGTTTGGTTGGTAGAGCGCTGTGGAGTCCTGCTGGAGGAATATGGACTCAGAACACGTGACACTATGCTAATAATCCAACGATTCCAGCCTTATATCCAGCGATATTAACACCGCCAGCAAGCATTGTATGTACAGACTCATGAGTGCTGCTGTCTCAGTCATCACATCAACAACTATTGTGTCTCTTTGTTGCAGATCAGATGAGTGAGGCGCACTTACGTCAAGGATTATAGATCTGAAATATATTTAACAATAAATGAAAAAAGATAAACTTATATAGGCTGAGTAAGTAAAATATGAAATGCTTGTCGTTTGAAACGTCATTGTGCTCATACTGGCAGTTGTTGGCTGGAGGATGATAACCTGACTGAAGGGCAATGGACACTTTTACATCACTAATGACAATGTAATGCCAGACCTAAGAGCTAAAAACCTTTAATGCAGCTTTACAGTTTCTCATCTTAAAGTATATGTTACAGTCATTATCACTCATCATCATCATCCTCCTCTTCTTCTTCTGCAGTCGGTAAGGCCGTTGTTGGGAAGTCACTTCCCGTCATCCTGTTCTCCTTCTTCCATTTCATCCTCCGGTTCTGGAACCAGATCTTGATCTGCCTCTCCGTGAGACAGAGCAGGTGCGCGACCTCTATCCTCCGCCGCCGCGTGAGGTAGCGGTTGAAGTGGAACTCCTTCTCCAGCTCCAGAGTCTGGTGGCGCGTGTACGTCTGCCGGCCGCGCCGCTTCTCGGCACCTGCACACACAAAAAACATATATATGTCCCGATATCCTGTCAAAACTGCTCTCTGTTCTGAAAGACAGTCCTGTGTTACAGATGGATGTGGTGTAGCAGGGATGCTGTGTTTTCACATAGAATATCAATAATGAAAGTCTGTTTACGTCAAATACGTCTATGAAGTTAAAGTTATGACAGATGTTCTGCAGAGAATGTTACTTATTTATTTGCGGTATGGAAGTGTAGAAAACAGAAAAAAATATTGATGAAATGATCAAAATTATAACCGCGAATGTTGATTTTTTTACTTTCTTAAACTTTATATCTTTTAAAGTTGATTGATTCTGAGTTATAATATTTACTTACAATACGTTTGACATGTTTAAGCCTTCTTAGCTTTCTTTGTTTACGTAATTATTTTGTGTATGTGTTTCTGTCTTTGTTGTCCAGGAGAAATTCACTTCCACACAACAGCGCCCACACATTCTAAAATGACTTCAAGTTATGTGAAATCATTGTGTGTGTTTGTTTTCTGGCAGTAAGCTCATACTGCTGGACTGTATTTTAGATGAGACAAAAGATAAAAACAGTTAAAGTTAAAATTCTGACTTACGTCAAAATCATGAGATAGCAAACTGAGATTCTGACTTTTCCCCAACAGTTTGAGATAGTAAGTTCACATGTTAACTCACTGTCTCATAATTCCGACTTTAAAAGTTCAAAGTTATCATTTTAAATTAGAATTTGTATTTTTATCATTGTCTGTTTGGCGGCAGAGTTTAGCCCTCCACTGCACTGATGGAGTTTGAATCTAACAGGAAGTTATATTGTAAACTGTAGGAGGATTATTTTAGAATACAGGACCACTATCCAATCAGCGAGTGTATCTGTTAATAGTAATTAACGGAGCTAAAAGTTCCAGCTTTTAGCGCTTTTAATTAATTGAAAAATGTGTCATACATAAAGATTTACTTCACACTTAATATCTAAAATAATATATCTGTTCATTATATTAAAAATAAAAGAAAATAATGATTTAACTATTAATTATGAATTCATTTCTATATTGTCTCAATTACTAAATATATAGTTTTTATTTTGTTTTTGTTTTATTCAATAAATAAACACTTTTACTCTGTAAATCACCTCTCAGCGTCTCGGTTCCGTTCACTCACTATGCTAGTTGCCGCCTTGACATAGTCATCACCTTCACTTCCTGGCAAACACATTTGACTTGTGGCTTGGTAAACACCATAAAGCAGTTACCAATGATGTGGGCTCAGCTCTGTGTCTGGCCCACTCTTCACTATTCACTTCAGTGTTTACCTTTAAAGCAGACGTTCGGGCAGATTTGAACACAATGAAAGGAGGAATTCGAGGTGGGAAAGAGGTGCGAGACGGGACTGATGGTTGCTGATGTGTTATGGAGGAGCTTCCAGCACCAGTTTCCTTGGATAAATAGGCCTAAAGTTAGCGGAAATAGACACAGGCCTACTGTTGTAGGAGCATGCTGAGAGTCAGGCTGCTACTGTACAATAAACATGTTAGAGCATCGCTAATTCCATTACAAGAAAACGAGAGGAAAAATCCATTGCTCTTCATGTGAAATATGTTGGATTCACTGGTGAGTGTGAGCACAGAAAACATGTTGACCTTCTGTCTTCACGAGGTCACCGCAGCGCCTGAAGGTTAAAGAGAAACTGGGTCACATTTTCACAGCTCAGAGGTTGCCTGCGTAGCACAGAAACGTTTCCTCTGCAGATTCCACGCACAGAGAAAGTCTCTGAGAGGTGACGGTCATCATACAACTTGAATTCTGGATGTTCTAATCATGTAAACTCTGCTGGCTGCTTGAAATAAAAGTTTAGCATATTTTAAAACCCTTTTATTTTGAAATCTCAAGCCTATGGTTTCATGTTTGTACTACATGTGTGCTTGTCCTGCAGAGGAATCTGTAAATAAGCCCGGGCAGGCTCAAGCTGCAGGTCATCTGAGCTGCTATAAAATGTCAGACTGTAAAAAATCAGCCTGGGCTTTGTGACTGTTTGTGTGGACTTTAACGGCATTAGCTGGTGTTTAGTGAAGGCTCGTAAATGCCGTAAATGACATTTTCTGTTGGAGAGAAGCAACGGAGATGTAAACACAGGAAATATACAAAGTCACGTTGTAGGAGCCAGCTTCATCTGATGGACTATTTACAATGTAAATGTTTTTACTTCTTTAATCGTTAGAGGCCCTGCTGCTGGGAGGAGATCATGAGATTAGCGCTTTTACCACACAGATAAAGTCACTCAATTCAACCACATTTATTTTGTAGCCGGAGATACCTTCCGCCAGGTCTTAAATAAATCTTTGGGGACTTTAATCTTCAGCCTCCAACTGTCCTGTTCTCTTGGTGTAAATGAGCTGGATTTACTTTGATTTGATATTGATTTTCTAGCCTTCTTTGGTAAAGAGTACAAGCTCTCCACGCAGAGAGAGTGTGTCCTCACCGCCGTTTGACAGATGCAGATAGAAGCTTTATTGCGCTCACCGCAGGACTGCTGCACATGTATCAGTATATATGTGCAGCACTGAGGCTGCTGAGGTCAGGCTCTGTATTTTGTCTGGCAAGCTGGGGCTTAGTTTACATTCTATGCTAGTCAAATCTTAACACGTAATTTTAAGGGATTATTCCAGGATTTAAGGCTCCAAAATACTTATGTTGTGTGTGTGTGTGTGTGTGTGTGTGTGTGTGTGTGTGTGTGTGAGAGAGAGAGAGAGAGAGAGAGAGAGAGAGATTTTCTCATACACACACACACACACACATATATATATACATATCTTACTTACTTTGGGAATATAAACATATTTCGTTGCCTGCATAAAACAACGTCTAAAGTTAGAAATGTTTTCTGATTTAAATCAGTAAATGTCTGATCTGATAGTTTTTGATAATGAGCTCTGACTCTATCAAGGATTCTCCAACAGAATTTTCCAGCAGTGTAGAGGCAGCTTTAAAACAGCAGTCAGACCTTTACGTTGGAAATTAAAAATACAGATAATATAATATGTAGTATTTAAAATCCAATTCATTATTCAGTGATGGGATTTTGTGCTTTGGTTCCTCACCTCAGTATTAACTTAACTTAATTCCCTGTCCTCACCACAGACCGCTCACTGGATGAGATAAGTGTGTCACAAATGTGCTACGATAATAAAGAATGTCAGAGGATGATGATGAAGCTTTAATTCAATTTGTCTGTGGTTTTAATTCTTACTTTTTGTATAGCTCTCTGTTTCTCTCTCTCTCTCCAACAGAACTATACACCATACACACACACACACACACACACACACACACACACACACACACACACACACACACACACACACACCACATCATATAAAGATTAGTCTCAGTGGCACACAGTAACTAATTTAACTTAATTTAATAACTTCCTTATTCATTCTGTTACTTAGTTATTTATTTCCTTGACCCCTGCATGGCTCTGGTGAATTCTTTGTAACAACTTTCACGTCTCTTTATTTTTATTATTATTTTAATATCGTGTTATTTTATTCATGTAAGAGCAAACACGCCTTAAAACTGATTATTGTCCTTTTCTCGTGTGACAGAGCTCACTGAATACAATTGTAATTATATGTATTAAAGTCATTTACACTAAAATAATTTGTACCTATGCTATTTTCCTTTTTCTATATTTGCATTTAAAAATATCAAGAACGCCAGAGTCCAAAACATATTCAATAAAAAAAAAATCTTTTATCTCAAATTATCATCCTCTGAAATGAGCGCACCGCCCTCCAGAAAGGGCGCCCTCCTCTCTTTACTTAAATCCAACGCTCACCAGCTACTGTGTTCTCACAGGTTAAACTAAAAATCGTTTTTTTTTCGTTTTCCGTGCGCGCGCCACAGTTTATTGAAGGCAGTGGTCAGTATGTGTGAGTGACTGAGTGTCAGCAGCCTTTAAGTGTGTGTGAGATTAAGTATGTGTGTGTGTGTTATGTGTGCTTTTATCTGTGTTCCTTTCTGGTGCATAC